>NW_003852511.1:2421942-2440663 GCF_000181295.1 Otolemur garnettii
AAAAAAAAAAAAAAAGGGAAAAAAAAAAAGATAGGTTTACAGAGTGAGAGCAATAGGCTCTCAGAGCAAGATACGTTCACCAGAGACAGCTAATGGGTCCCCATTGTGTCAGCAAAGAAAAGGCAAAGAGGCCTACGTGCAGCTTTGATAAGAGAAATTCTGGAGAGAGAGGTGGTAGGTAACTGTTTGGGCCATCAGAAGAGTGCTATAGGAAATAGCACTCCTACATGCTAAACAAAAAACAGTCAAAAGTTGGAGAATTAGAAATGATTGAACCAGCAAGGTCATTAAAACAAGAAGCTTAGTAAGCTCACTTGTTCTTAAAAGTATTTTAAAAGCTGGCACCTGTCATTATCCAAGCCTCTCTCTCTTCTACTGAATAATAAATGGATAACCGAGTATTTTAATATTTAACACAGGCAAAAAGTTTGGATTAATGTTATCTTTCTTATTTTAAATGGCCAATGTAGAATGTCATTATCTATTTACATTTTTATGTACACTGAAATAAACAATGAATTAACCACTGAGCTTATTTAAGACAAAGTTATGTGAGCCTCAATGCAATGACAAGCTCAACTATGAGTCTGTATCAATTTTGAGATTGGAAATCCATGTCATGTGTCTCCCAATAGGAAGAAATGTGTTATTTAGAATAAAAAATGATAATTCAATAAGATGAATATTTATAAAACATAAACCATACCTGACCAATCTATAGTTCATATACAATATAAATCAAAACTTGTATATTCAATTTTCATATGGAATTTTAGAAATAGTGAATTGACAAAGGCACTTATTGAACATCTGACTGAGTTCATTATCAAGTGCCTTGACTTGTGTTTTTATTTTTATACCTAATTTTTATTAAATCATAACTGTATACATTTATGAGGTACAATGTGATGATGTGATTTGATATACAATGTGGAATGTATAAGTCAAAGTAATTGACACAAACATCACCTCACTTATTTTTTCTGGGAAGACATTTATAATATACTCTTAGTTGTTGTGAAGTATACCTTTGTATTGTGCGCATTAGGTGAGATCCTGCCAAATACCCTCCCTCCACTTGCTCTCCCTCCTCTCCTCCCCTCTCCCTCATCTCCCTTCTTTCTTTCTGGACTATATTTGTGTTTTATTGTTTGTATGAATGTGTTAAGTATTTATATATTGGTTTCATAATAGTATATTGGATTTTTTTTTCCATTTTTGAGATACCTTACTAAGAAAAATATGTTCCACCTCCATCCAGGCAAACGTAAAAGATGTAAGTCTTCATCTTTTTTATAGCTGCATAGTATTATTCCATGGTATACCTATATCACAATTTGTTTATCCATTCATGGGTTGATGGGCATTTAGGCTGCTTCCATGACTTGGCTATTGTGAATTGGGCTGCAGTAAACATTGTGGTGCAAATGTCTTTGTTGTAAAATAACTTTTGTTCATCTGTGTAGATAACTAGTAATGATATTGCAGTATCAAAAGGTAGGGCAACTTTTAAATCCTTGAGAATTCTCCCTACTTCTTTCCAAAAAGGCCATATTAGTTTACATTCCCACTAGAAGTGTAGAAGTGTTCCCTTCTCTCCACATCCACACCAACATCTACACTTTGGGATTTTGTGAAGTGGGCCAATCTTACTGGAGTTAGGTAATATCTCAAAGTAGTTTTGATTTGCATTTCTCTGATAATCGATTAAAGACAATGAACATGTGTTTTTTGGCGATTCAGCTGTCATCTTCAGAGAAGTGTCTGTTCATGTCTCTTGCCCACAAAGAAATGGGGTTGTTTGTTCTTTTCTTATTGATTAAATTGAGTTCTCTATAGATTCTACTTATCAGACCTTTATCAGAAACATAACCTGAAAAAAATCTCCTGTCATTCTGAAGGCTGTTTGCTTTACTTACAGTGCTCTTAGCTGTGCAGAAGTTTTTAGTTTGATTATATCCCAGTAATAAATTTTTGGTGTTGCTTCAATTGCCAGGAGGATCTTCCTCATAAAGTATTTTCCCAGGCCAATATCTTCAAGTATTTCCCCTATCCTCTTCAAATATTTTTATAGTTTCATGTCTTAAGTGTAAATCTTTTATCCAGTGATAATCAATTTTTGTTAGTAATGAAAGGTGGGGGTCCAGTTTCAGTCTTCTACAGGTTGCTAGTCAGTTCTCCAAGCACCATTTGTTGAATAGGGAATCTTTTCCCCAATGTATGTTTTTGATAGGCTTATCAAAGATCAGATGAGGATATGTGGCTGGGTTCATCTCTAAGTTCTCTATTTTGTTCCACATATCTACATCTTTATTTCTGTGCCAATATCATGCTGTTTTGACCACTATAGATTTGTAGTATAACCTGAAGACTGGTACCATGATGCCTCCTGATTTGTTTTTATTTCTAAGTAATGTATTGGCTATTCAAGGTTTTTTCTGATTCCATATAAAACAAAGTATTATTTTTTCAATTTCTTTAAAGTATGATATTGGTGTTTTGATAGGGATTGCATTAAAAGCAAATCCCTATCAAATCTGTAGATAGCTTTGGGTAGTATGGACATTTTAACAATGTTGATTCTTCCCAGCCATGAGCATGATATGTTTTTCCATTTTTTAATATCCTCAGCTATTTCTTTGCTCAGGATTTTATAATTCTCATTATAAAGATCTTTCACGTCCTTTGTTAGATAAATTCCCAAGTATTTTATCTTCTTTAGCACTACTGTAAAAGGAACAGAGTCCTTGACTATATTTTTGACTTGACTATTGCTAGCATATATAAAAGCTACTGGTTTGTAAGTATTGATTTTGTATCCTGAAACACTGCTATATTCCTTGATCACTTCTAAGAGCTTTGTAGTTGAGTCCCTGAGCTTTTCCAAGTATAAGAACATGTCACCCATGAAAAGTGAGAGTGTGACCTCCTCTGACCTCATTTGAATACCCTTGATCCGGTTCTCTTGTCTGATTCTGATGGCTAGGACTTCCAGTACTATGTTGAATAGCAGTGGTGACAGTGGGCATCCTTGTCTAGTTCCAGATCTGAGTGGAAATGTTTTCAATTTTACTCTAGTCAATATGATATTGGCTGTGGATTTGCTATATAGATGGCCTCTATCAGTCTAAGAAATGTCCCATTTAAGCCTATTTTCTTTTTTTTTTTTGATAAATTACTATGTCTAAGTTTTCTCATCTGCAAAATTGAGATAATAATATTAATGCCTATAGTGGGTTTTGATCATGATTAAATGAGTTAATATATGTAAAATGCTTGGCACAGTAACTGGCAAGTAGTATGTACTATGTCTATGTTACTATTGCTATTATGCAATGTACCACTATAATGCCTAATGCAGAGTAAAGCTAAAAAACATTATTGAAACCCTGTGCACTGACACCTTTAATTCTAAATTTTCTGGTGGTCCTCTGGAGCGCCTTCCTCTGTAATTGGCCTGTTTAGCTGAGCTTGTCTTTCTTTCTTTCTTTTGTCTTATGTTTTTTTTTATTGAATCATAAACACATAGATCATGTATACATTAATGCATTTATGGGGTATAATGTGCTGATTTCTTTTCTTTTTTTTTTTTTTTTGAGACAGAGCCTCAAGCTATCCCCCTGGGTAGAGTGCCATGGCATCACGCTCACAGCAACCTCCAACTTCTGGGCTCAAGCGAGTCTCCTGCCTCAGCCTCCCAAATAGCTGGGACCACAGGCGCCCGCCACAGCGCCTGGCCATTTTTTTGGTTGCAGCCATCATTGTTGTTTGGCGGGCCTGGGCTGGGGATTCGAACCCACCACCTTAGGTGTATGTGGCTGGCGCCTTAGCCGCTTGAGCCACAGGCGCCGAGCCTAATGTGCTGATTTCATATAGAATTAGGAATGCTTACATCACACTGGTTAATATATACCTCATCTCATTTACTTAGTTATTGTGTTAAGACATTTACACTCTATAATAATACACCAACATGTAGCCTTGCATTATGCACCATTGGTGTGATCCCACCATTCACCCTCCCTTGATCTGACCTCCCTGCTTCCTTCCCAAACTCCGTCTCCCCTCCTTCATCTTGGGCCATAGTTGTGATCTAGTCTATATGATATAGAGGACGCCAAGAGACAAATGACCTCTAAGCAAGATGATTTACAGCTGAGGGGTGGACTCGAGGGCAACTTGTCCACAGGTGCTCCTTAAGGAGGAGCCCGTGCCCTCAGCATGTAGTCATTATTAATTACTCCACTCACCTGTATCATTCCATTTCATAGAAGGCTGGTGCAGAGGTTGCTCGTGGCTACCCGGAAAGTAAGGGCTAGCCCACCTTCCGGAAGTTTGTACTTCTAATCCGCCTCTCGCCTGGTTCCTTCCTGTGCTAACCAAGACCAGGGCCATAGGAGCCCAACGGGTCGTGACAATATGAAAATGTGAGTGACAGTAAATTGCTTTCCTAAAAGTACTGAGTACATGGGATATCTTTTCTTCCATTCTTGAGATACTTTACTAAGAAGGATATGTTCCAGCTCCATCCATGTAAATATAAAAGAGGTAAAGTCTCCATCTTATTTTAAGGCTGCATAGTATTCCATGGTAAACATATACCACAATTTATTAATCCATTCATGGGTCGATGGGCACTTGGGCTTCTTCCATGACTTGCTATTATGAATTGAGCTGCAATGAACAACTTGGTGCAAATATCTTTGTTACAAAGTGATTTTTGGTCTTTTAGATATATACCTAGTAGAGGAATTGCAGGATCAAACAGCAGGTCTACTTTTAGATCCCTGAGTATTCTCCATATTTCTTTCCAAAAGGTATGTATTAGCTTGCACTCCTACCAGCAGTGCAGAAGTGTTCCCTTTTCTCCACATCCACGCCAACATCTGTAGTTTTGGGATTTTGTTATGTGAGCCACTTTTACGGGAGTTAGATGATATCTTAAAATGGTTTTGATTTGCATTTCTCTGATGATTAAAGATGAGAAACATTTTTTCATGTGTCTGTAGGCCATGCACCTATCTTCCTCAGAAAAGCTTCTGTTCAAGTCCCTTGCCCACAATGAAATGGGATTACTTGTTCTTTCCTTATTAATAAGTGTGCATTCTCTGTGGATTCTGGTTATCAAACCTTTGTCAGAGCATAACCTGCAAACATCCTCTCCCATTCTGAGGGCTGTCTACTTGCTTTACATACTGTGTTCTTGGCTGTGCAGAAGCTTTTTAGTTTGATCAGATCCCAGTAATATATTTTTGATGTTGCTTCAATTGCCTGGTGGGTCTTCCTCATAAAGTATTCTCCCAGGCCAATTTCTTCAAGTGTTTCTCCTGCACTCTCTCCAAGAATCTTTATAGTTTCATGACCTAAGTTTAAATCTTTAATCCAGTGAGACTCAATTTTTGTTAATGATGAAAGGTAGGGGTCCAGTTTCAGTCTTCTACAAGTTATCAGCCAATTCTCCCAGCACCATTTGTTAAGTAGGGAATTATTTCCTCAATTTATATTTTTGATAGGCTTGTCAAAGATCAAGTAACAATAAGTGTCTGGTTTCACCTCTTGGTTCTCAATTCTGTTCCATGCATCTACCTCTCTATTTTTGTGTCAATACCACGCTGTTTCGATCACTAAAGATTTATGGTATAGTTTGAAGTCTGGTAGTGTGATTCCTCCTGATTTGTTTTTATTTCTGATAATGTCTTGGCTCTTCGAGGTTTTTTCTGGTTCTATATAAAATGAAGTACTATTTTTTCCAGATCTTTAAAGTATGATGGTGGTACTTTGATAGGGATTGCATTAAGTTTGTAAATTGCTTTGGGTAATATGGACATTTTAACAATGTTGATTCTTCCTAGCCATGAGCATGGTATGTTTTTCCATTCATTAACATTTTCAGCTATTTCTTTTCTCAGAGTTTCATAATTCTTTTTATAGAGAAATTTCACATCCTTTGTTAGGTAAATTCCCAAATATTTCATCTTCTTTGGCACGACTGTAAAGAGAATAGAGTCCTTGACTGTTTTTTTGGCTTGACTATCATTGGTATGTATATAACCTACTGATTTGTGAGTATTGCTTTTGTATCCTGAGACACTACTGTATCCTTTCATCACTTCTAAGAGTTTTGTGGATAAGTCCCTGGGGTTTTCCAGGTATAAAATCATATCATCTATGAAGAGTGAAAGTTTGATCTCCTCTGGCCCTATATGGATACTCTTGATCACCTTCTCTTGCCTGATCGCAATGGCTAAGACTTCCATTACAACGTTAAAAAGCAGGGGAGACAATGGACAACCTTGCCTGCTTCCTGATCTGAGTGGAAATGTTTTCACTTTTACTCCATTCAATATGATATTGGCTGTTGGTTTGCTGTAGATGGCCTCTATAAGGTTGAGAAAAGTCCCTTCTATACCTATTTTCTTAAGTGTTCTGATTATGAAAGGATGCTAGATATTGTCAAAAGCTTTTTATGCATCTACTGAGAGAATCATATGCTCTTTGTTTTTTAGTTTGTTTATGTGATGTATTATATTTGTAGATTTATGTATATTGAACCAACCAGAGACCCTGGGATAATTCATTCAATGTGTTGCTGGATTCTGTTTTCTGGGATTTTATTGAATATTTTTGCATCTATGTTCATTAAAGATATTGGTCTATAGTTTTCTTTTCTTGTTGGATCTTTTCCTGGTTTGGGGATCAGGGTGATATTTATTTCATAGAATGTGTTGGGAAGTATTCCTTCTTTTTTGATGTTTTAGAAAAGGTTAAGTAATATAAGTATTAGTTCCTCCTTAAAGGTTTGGTAGAATTCTGGTGTGAAGCCATCTGGTCCTGGACTCTTCTTTTTTGGGAGATTTCGTATAGTTGATTCTATTTCAGTACTTGATATAGGTCTGTTCAGCATTTCCAATTCTCTCTGATTAAGTCTAGGAAGTTGGCGTGCTTCCAAATAGTTAATTTCTTTCAGATTGTCATATTTCTGAGAATAAAGTTTTTTGTAGTATTTATTAAGGATTTTCTGAATTTCTGAGGTGTCTGTTGTTATTTCACCTTTGTCATTTCTCATTGATGTTATTGACTTCTTCTCTTTCAGTTCTCTTGAGGAAGGCTTGCAACGCTATAAATTTCCCTCTTACGACTGCCTTTGCAGTATCCCACAGGTTCTGATAATTCATGTCTTCATTATTGTTTTGTTCCAAAAATTTGGCAATTTCCTTCTGAATCTCATCTATGACCCAGCTATCATTCAGCATAAGGTTATTTAGTTTCCATGTCTTTGTATGTGTATGCAGATACCCATTATTGGTGAGTTCAACTTTTATTGTGTGATGATCCTAGAAAATACAAGGAATAATTTCTATACTTTTAAATTTGCTGAGGTTAGACTTGTGACCTAAGATGTGATCAATTTTTGAGGATGTTGCATGGGCTGCTGTGAAGAATGTGTATTCAGTTTTGTTAGGATGAAATGTTCAGTAGATGTCTGTTAAATTCAATTGTCATATGGTGAAATTTAAACCCAAAATTTCTTTGCTTAGTTTCTTATTGGAAGATCTATGCAATACTGCCAAAAGGGTGTTAAAACCTCCATCTATTCTGGTGCTGGAAGATATTAAATTGCTCATGTCTTTTAGGGTCTCCTTTATAAATTGAGGAGCATTCTGGCTGAGTGCATAAATGTTAATAATTAACATCTCATCATGTTGAGTGTTTCCCTTAACAAATATGAAGTGACCATCCTTGTCTTTCCTTACTTTTGTTGGTTTAAAGCCTAGCATATCTGCAAATAAAATTGCTACCCCTGCAATTTTAGATGGAACCTCTATTTAAAGATGGAACCTCAAATTTAAATGGAACTTCTAATTTCCATTTGCCTGGATTACAGATGCCCATCCCTTCACCCTGAGTCTATATTTATCCTTTAAGGTAAGATGAGATTCTTGCATTCAGCAGATACCTGGCCTGAGTTTTTATATCCAGTCAGCCAACCTGTGCCTCTTAAGAGGACAGTTTAAGCCGTTCACATTAATTGAGAGTATTGATAAGCCTGGTAGTATTTTGGGTGTCAAGTTTTTCGAAAATCCAGTGGACATTTTGAATTTTTTCATCACCTTAGAAATTGGGTTTTGATCAAGAATTTCAGAGTGACTTTACTTTGGTGGTAGAGCATTATGCTGGTCATTATAGAGGATGGGTTTGAGGATATCGTGAAGAGCTGGTTTGGTTATGGCAAATTTCTTCAACATGTGTATGTCATTAAAGTATTTAACTTCTCTGTCATAAATGAAGCTCAGTTTAGCTGGATATAGGATCCTGGCTGAAAGTTGTTTTGTTTTAGGAGACTGAAGGTCAATGACCATCCTCTTCTGGCTTGAAAAGTTTCAGCAGAAAGATCTGCAGTCATTCTAATAGTCTTCCCCTTGTAGGTTATGATTTTCTTACATCTGGCTGCTTGCAGGATTTTCTCCTTCATATTAACTTTGGTGAAGTTAATTACAATGTGTCTAGAAGATGCTTTATTTGGGTTGAGTTGTGCTGGGGTTCTGAAACTATCTGCTATCTGAATTTCAGTGTCTCTTGCCATGCTTGCTAAGTTCTCCTCAATTATCTCTTGAAGTAGAGTATCTGTGCCTTTCGGAGCATCCTCCCCTCCTTCAGGGATCCTCTAAGGTGAATGTTTGCTCTTTTGGAGTGGTCCCACAATTCTCTCAGGGAATGATCCGTTTTTGCTCTCCACTTCTCTCCCTCTTTGAGTGTTTGGGAACATTCAAAAGCTTTGTCTTCAATATCTGAGATCCTTTCTTCTGCCTGCTCCATTCTGTTACTGAGGGATTCTACTGTATTTCTCAGATCTTTGGGGGCTGCAAGTTCTTACCTCAATGTGTCAAAATCTCTGGTGATCTTGTCTTTGAATTCACTGAATTCTTGAGACAACGTTTGAATTGCTCCTTGAATTTCTAATTCCATCTTTGCCTCCATTCTGTTAATCTTATTTGCAGTCCAAATTCTGAATTTATTTTCTGACATCTCAGCCATTTGTTTATGAATGGGATTTTCTGTTGTGTCTCCTTTGTCATTCCTTGGGGGAGTTTCTTACTCTGATTATTTATGTTGCCAGAGTTTTTCTGCTGATTCCACCCCATGATTATTTTTTACCATTTGGCTAGAAAAGCTGGCAAGGTGAAATTGAATTGAGGGCTCCTGGAGTTATAATTGACTAGCCCTTTACTGAAGAACTGGGACTGGTGATTGGAGCTTTTCCCTTAGAGCTTTACAAAGGTCCCATTCAGAACTAGTCTGAAACTCTGGGGAACTATTTTGTGTGGTGGGGCTAGATGGTGCTGACCAGTATTCAGTTAGTCTCTGCCCAATCCTAGTGAATCAGTGGCTTTGGACTAAAATCTCAGCTGTGGAGATATATAAGCAACTAAGACACCCCACCCCACCCCCCATAGGCAACAACTGGCAGGGGAAAATCTCACACTCCCATACAACACAACCAGGGTACAGCCTTGGTGGGTCCCTAGGTGATTAGCCCAGGTCAAGAGTACCAAACCAATTGTTCTGGTCAACACAAACACGGATCTGGTGAGAGAGTTCAAAATGTCTTCAGCATCTAGGCAGCGGGGGTCCACTAGCAGTCAATTTGACCTTAGTGGGAGGGACCATGGAGCCACCACCACTGTCAGGGGTGGCACTGCCACTGTCCCAGATGGTGCTGTCGGTCTGGGGTACTGCTGTGTGCAGGTTGCTGAAGTTGGAGGGCATTGCCACCAGCCACAATAGTCACAGGAGCCAGGCGGGAAGCCAGAGGGTGGTATCACCAGCCTCTGAAGCCTCAGTGGTCGCAGGAGCCAGGCAGGAGATGCTGGGCCCGGGCTGCAGGTCTCAGTATAAGCCTATTTTCTTAAATGTTGTAATCATGAAAAGACGCTGGATATTATCAAAAGCTTTTTCTGCATCAATTGAGAGAATCAAATGGTCTTTGTTTGTTGAGGTAAGATGAGTCTCTTGGAGGCAACAGATACCTAGCCTGAGTTTTTGTATCCAATCAGACAACCTGTGCCTCTTTAGAGGACAATTTAAGCCATTCACCTTAATGGTGAGAATTCAGAGAATTAATAGGTTATGATACTATACTGGCCATCATGGTTTTAAAAGGTCCAGTGGATATTCTTAATTCTATCACCATTGTGGAAGTTAGATTTTGTTTGATAAATTCTGGGTGAGTTTAGTTTGATGGTAGACCACTGTGCTGGTCATTCTGGAAAATGGGTCTGTGGATAACTGGTTTAGTTATGGCAAATTTCCTCAACATGTATTTGTTGGTAAAGTATTTGATTTCTCCATCACAAATAAAATTCGGTTTAGCTGGATACAGGTTCCTGAGCTGAAAGTTGTTTTGTTTTAGAAGACTGAAGGTTGATGACCATCCTTTTCTGGCATGAAAAGCTTCAGTGAAAGATCTGCAGTCATTATAATATTTCTCCTTTTGTAGGTAATACTTTTTCTTACACCTGGCAGCTAACAGGATTTTCTCCTTTATATTAACTTTGGCTGAGTTAATTACAATGTGTCTAGGAGATGCTTTATTTGGATTCAGGTTCTGAAACTGTCTACTATCCGAATTTCTGTATCTCTTGCAATGCTTAGGAAATTCTCTTCTATAATATCTTGGAGTACAGCATCTGTGTCTTTATGACCATCCTCTTCTCCTTCAGGAATTCTTATAAGGTTGGATGTTTGATCTTTCAATGATCCCACAACTCTCTCAGAGAGTGATCTGTTTTTGCTTTCAATTTTCCTACCTCTTTGAATGCTTGGGAACATTCAAAAGCTTTATCTTCAATTTCAGAGATCCTTTCTTCTGCCTGCTCATTGAGGGGTTCTATTATATTTTAAAGCTCCTCAAATAACTTTTTCATATCCTCAAGCTCTGCTATCTCTTTTCTCATTATGTACATGGCCTTGATAATTTTGTCTTTGAATTCATTAATTTCTTGAGACAACTTTTAAACAACTCTTTGGATTTCTATTTACATCTTTTCCTCCATTCCAAATACCTTATTTGCCATTCATATTCTGAATTCTATTTCTGACAATTCAACCATTCGTCTATAAATGGCACCTTCTGTTGCATCTCCTTTGTGATTCCTTGGGGGAGTTGATCTACTCTGATTATTCATGTTGCCAGAGTTCTTCTGCTGGCTCTGCCCCATGAGTATTTTCTGCAATTTGGTAAATAAGACTTGTAGGTTGAGATTGGATTACCATCCCCCCAAAATGGAATTAACCAGCCCTTTACCCATGAGGTGTGGCTGGTGATTGTGGTTTTTTCCTTAGAGCTTTACCAAGGTCATTTTCAGAGCTGCAACCAGAGACTCTGAGGACCTGCTTGGTGTGATAGCACAAGCTAGCTCTGTCTTGTATTCAGCCAGACTCTATTCAATCCTAATGAGTCCCAGTATTAGGCTGAAATCTCAGCTGGGGAGAGATACAAGCAACTGAGGCACCCTGACCCCACCAGCAACAGCTGGAGGAGGAGAATCAGTCTCTCCTGCTACAAAACAACCACTGCTCAACCTTGAAGGATCCCCAAGTGGACAGCCCAGGTCAATAATTCTAATCTGATTGTCCCAGGCAGTACAATCACTGCTCAAAAGGGAGAGTTCAAAGGGTCATCAGAGGCCCTATAGTAGGACTCTACAGGTAGTTCCATTCCAAAAATCCAATGGGCTGGAGCCTGATTCCTTCCAGTGAACAACAAAGTCAGGGTGGTGCACCTGCCAAAATCAGGTCTAGGAAGTCAGCACCTCTGCCCCCACCACATGCTACCACTAGCAACCCTGAGGCTTGAAGCCTGGTTCCCTCTGGTGAGCAACAGAATCAGGAAAGTATGACACCAAATTCAGACCAGGGGCATCAGTGCTTCTACCTGCTGCACACTATCATGGCACTTTTCTCTCTCCTGTGCAGTTAGCACCTCTGCCCCGCTGCACACTGCCACCAGCAAACCCGACTGGAGCCTTGCTCTCTCCGGTGAACAATGGAATCAGGAAAGTGAACCACCAAAGTCAGACCTGCGGCGACAGCACCTCCACCCACCATGCATTGTTGTGACCCATCTCTCTCCCACATGTCCCTTTCTCCCCAGGCCCCCCAGCTTCCACCCAAGTCACAGTTTCTGTGCTGCTGTCAGCAGCCTACACACAATGCCCAGGCCTCTCAGGGAATTCCCAAACACTCTGGGCTCTACAGGGGGCAGGCCTTCAAACCACCAGGCAAGGGAGGAACAGTGAACTGGGAGTTCAGAATTATGGAGAAAATACTTTTTCAATTTTATGCTGGACAAGATAATGCCTATACACTCACATGTGAGACATCCCTGGAGAAGGAGGCCTGGTGTTTAGTAGCCTGGTGTTTATTTAGAGATAAAATAAGAGGTCTTTTGTTCCATGCTCAGTTGCAGAAAGCCCACAGTGAGCCTCCCACTTGGGGGGAGGGGTCTCTCATCCTCTTAGTGATGGGCTTTATATCTGGAATTTGTTTTCTTGGAGTCACAGCTTGCCTCAACAGAGATAATGTGCACTTGTCTATCTTCTTTCTTAGCTCAGCTCCCCACCTTCACTGAGTCTATTCTGTCCATTATCTCTCTCTCTCTCGCTGGGCAGAAGCCTCTGTTGAAAGCTGCCTCTATCTGCCATTTTACTTCCTTTCCCACCACTCCTATTTCACTGAACTCAGAGAAGTACAGGCTGGCTTCCAGCCAGAAGAACTGGCTCCACCTCAGATACTGTAGTGGTCCTTTCCTCTACCTTTGCCTTAGATCTCAGTGTGTGGGGGTGGCTGGGCTCACTTTGGAGCTAACAGTTCTCTGACTCGTGTTTGCAAATGACCTCAAAATCCAAATAATATATAAAATGCATAGTGTCATAAAATTTCAAACCTTTATCAATTGATATTCAAATGTAAAGACATAGAATGGGGAGCAGTGGCTCACATCTGTAATCCCAACACTCTGGGAGGCTGAGGTGGGAGGATCACTTGAGGCCAGGAATTTGAGACTAGCCTGGGAAACAGAGCAAGACCCCATCTCTAAAAAAATACAAAAAAAAAAAAAAAAGAGCTTGGCATGGTAGCAAGTGCCTGTAGTCCCCACTGCTCTGGAAGCTGAAATAAGACATTGCTAGAGTCTAAGAGTTTGAGGTTGCTATGAGCTATAATCAAGCTACTGAACTCTAGGCACAGTGACAGTTAAACCCTGTCCAAAAATAAAAGTAATGAAGTATATTACATTTCTTAATTTTAAGCAACATTCTTCAAATTCAACTATATTAAAAGATTAAAATCAGTAATAACTCTTTTTAAGGAACAATGAGACAAAAATGAGTTGCATTAATAACTTTCTCTTTATACATTCTGATTTATAAACAAGCAGAAGCTGCAGTGCTGCATGAGTCATGCAAGGAGGGGTAGTCAGAGCTCAACAAGAAAGGGTTGGCTAGGGAGACTAGGCTAGAAGGAGTCCCTGTGCAAGCTCCCAGTTCACCTGCAGAGTCTGCATTCCTCCTCTTGGCCAGGCTTCGTATTACATCCTAGTAAGATATTAGTGTATATATCAGAATCCTTTCTTTCTTACCTAACTACAAGTGTCTTTAGTTTAATTCTTCCCCAGGCCATACCTACCAAGGATTGTCCAGTGGGTTCTTGTTCTACCCCATTCAGTGTTTTTCAACAACAAAAAAGTTCTATTGGCGTTGTGGGCCCAAGAAGTTTTCACTGTGTTAAGATGTTCAGCATCTCAGGCCCCTGTTGTCTTAATGCTATTTGTGAAATTACATTTCAAAGCCATGATGATGTCTTTGGGAAAAACCCCAAAATGTTCCTAACAAAACCTGTCCACTACCCTTGTGGGTATTTACTGCTCCCAATGTAGAACTAGTGTGCCTACTTCAATATAATACCCACAAGTAGGTAGTATCACAGTACAGCAAAGGTCACTAAAATCATGGCCCTGTCCCATTAATGTTATGTAATGGTCACTTCTTTAGCCCCAGGTTTCTCAACCTTGGCACTACTGATATCTTGGCTGGATAGTTCTTTATGTGAAGAGCTATCCTATGCACTATAGGATGTTGAGTAGCATCCAGGAAAACAATTCATTTAGTGTAACAACAAAAAATGTCTCCAAACAGTGCTAAAAGTCCCCAGGGTAGGGCACAGAATCAACCTGCTCCCCCAGGGAAAACCACTGCTTAGCCCAAAAATGTACAGGGCATGCCAAGCACAGAGACAAAAAAAAATAGTCCCTAGACTTACAAAGTTCAAATTGAAGCATAGATAAATGAGGAGACAATTCCGAAGTAGAGCAGCAGGTACTGTTGTTCAGGTAAACAGAGGTGTGCCTAACTCAGGTTGAGGGATGGGAGTCACACACTAAGTACACTATCCCAGAAAAGTCAAACATCTGTGAGAACTGTGAAGGATGCTAACAAAGCCAGGTGAAGGAAAAGGCACATGGGAAACACAGGCCTTTCCTGGAAGACCAACTATTCCAGAATCATAGACGTGAGGAATCTAAACTAGGAGGCGAGTGGGAAGGCATGAAAGATCTTATACACTATGCTTAGGAATTTTATCTTCATGATGAAGAGCACAAATGCTGTTTAAGCATGGAAGAAAAAGATGGAGGCTGGGCACGGTGGCTCACACCTGCAATCCTAGCACAGTGGGAGGCTGAGGTGGGTTGATTGCTTGAGCTCAGGAGTTCTAGACCAGCTTGAGCAAAAGTGAGACCCCATCTCTACTAAAAAATAGAAAAGCTAGCCTGGTGTTGCAGTGGACACCTATAGTCCCAGCTTGCTGAGGCAGAAGGATCACTTGAGCCCAAGAGTTTGAGGTTGCTGTGCGCTATGACACCAAAGAACTCTACCCAGGGTGACAGAGTGAGGTTCTATCTCAAAATAAATAATTAAAGAAAGAAAGAAAGAAAAGAAAAACAAAAAGATGGTACCTATGATACCTACATTTTACAAGCTCATCGCATAGATAGATGGAGAAAGAAGTGAGACCAGCAATGAGGAAACCAAGAAGCGGTGACCTACCCCATGAAATTGTATGACACTTAATGGAATCATATATGTAGAGGCACACAATGCAACATAAACTCTGATTTTTCTATAATCCCTTCAAATATGGTAAAGTGTAACATAAATGTTGATATAAACTACGGCATCTGTTCTCTAATGCCAGTATTGGAACTCTAAAAACATTTCCGAAGAAAGGTCTAAGATTATTAGGAATAATGGAAGAAATGTTGGAATAAATACTCAAAAATGTTGGAGCTAACATATGGAAAATTGCTGCTATTTTAAAAAGTAATTATTTATACAAAACAGTGTAGCAATTCTTAAAAAAAGTGAAACACAGAATTAGCATATGACCCAGTAATTCCACTTTGGGGTATACACCCAAAAAACTAAAAACAGGGCCCAAAGAGATATTTGTAGCCCATAGCAGCATTGTTCACAATACCCAAAAGGTGGAAACAGTTCAAATGTCCTTCAGTGTATGAATGAATAAACTAACTGTGGTACGTACATATATTATGCAACCTTTAAAAAAAGGGAATTCTGGGCTCGGCGCCTGTGGCTCAAGCGGCTAAGGCGCCAGCCACATACACCTAAGGTGATGGGTTCGAATCCCCAGCCCGGGCCCACCAAACAACAATGATGGCTGCAACCAAAAAAAAATGGCCAGGCATTGTGGCGGGCGCCTGTAGTCCCAGCTACTTGGGAGGCTGAGGCAGGAGACTCGCTTGAGCCCAGGAGTTGGAGGTTGCTGTGAGCGTGATGCCATGGCACTCTACCCAGGGGGATAGCTTGAGGCTCTGTCTCAAAAAAAAAAAAAAAAGGGAATTCTGACACAGGCTACAACATGGATGACCTCGAGGACTTTACGCTGAGGGAAATAAGAAAATCATAAAAGAAAAAATGCTTAATTCCATTTACATGAGATGTTTAGAGTCATCAAGCTCAGACAGAAAGTGGGATGGTCAGCAGGGACTGGTGGAAGTTATTGTTTAATAAATAGGGAATATCAGTTTGGGAAGATGAAAACATAATGGAGATGGATGGTGGTAATGGGTCCACAACAACATGAATATACTTAATGCCGCAAAACTGCACACTTAAAAGTGGTTAAGATGTAAATTTTATGTTGTTTATCACAGTTTTAAAAAAAGTAATTATTATTTTATAACACTTTCGGCTACATATGACATTTTCAATCAAGCAGTATAAACACCCAAATTACCACATTCGGGCCCTTTCTCTGAATATGGAAGTTAAGAAATAAGCAGAACCAGTTCATCAGAGAGCCCATGATTACACTTCTAGAATGTCTCAAGTCCAAATTATACCCACTCAGTAAGTGTTGCCCACCTAGAGTATAAAACTACAAGGAAAAGTACCGCATCGTGAGCTGGATCATAAAGATTACCAAACTACACGTTCATTTAGTCTTTTCAGGTATTCAGCAAGTACATACTGAACATATATTCTGTGCCAGGCTCTACTGGAGAGAGCTGTGACCAAGGCAGACAAATATCTGTCTTCAATGAGCTTCCACGATAGTACACACTAATTACAACCAATTCTAAAATTAATTTTATTTTTAGTCCAACAAGGGGGCCTAACCTAGATTGGATTGTGAGGAAATAATCCTCTAAGAAGCTAGTATTGGATTCAAACACCAACAGATAAGCTAGAGTGGACTTGGAAAGGTGAATTGCCTGGGAAAGCCAGTAGAACAGACAGAGCATGCGGTAAGATACAAATCAGCAGTAGAGATACAAATCAGGCCTGTGTGGCAGACTGCCTCCGTGAG
The DNA here is from genome assembly GCF_000181295.1 of Otolemur garnettii. Lineage (NCBI taxonomy): Eukaryota > Metazoa > Chordata > Mammalia > Primates > Galagidae > Otolemur > Otolemur garnettii. Next base: position 2,438,830 of record NW_003852511.1, read on the forward strand.
AGGGAGAAGGGGTGAGATGAGTCTGGAAAGGTGGGACAAGCCACACGGGCCCTTGCTGGCCTCCCTTGATCCCTGCTGGGAGGCCCTGATTGCTCATCTACCCATCTCTGCCCTACAGTTTTTGCCTCTCAAACACGATTTTTAACCACATCACTGCCCTGTGCAAATACTAGCACTTCTTATGCTAGTTTTGAACCTTGTCATGGTCACAGCTCCTTGGGCCTCCAGGGCACTCTGGGCCATTGCATAATAGGGTGTGCTTTGCTGTCTTCCACCAAGGTCAGAGCTATAAAGCAACATGGCCTCAGAAAGTGAACTGCCTGGATGGGAAGCTCAGATCAATGTGCATGAAGTGGTGTGCCAGTAACACACAGTGCACACAACCGAAGGATCATTCATGCACACTGTCCTTCCTGGGTAGTCCAGTTAGAGAAGGTGAGGAAAACCACAGGGAGTAGGGGCTGTTGTTGAGGGCTCCCTAAGTCCACGGCTTTGGCCACGATGCAAGAATTGCATAACTCAAGACATGGAGTGGGGCTGAGTGGGAGGGCACCTACCATTAGCCCAGATGCAACAGGCAAAGTTAACACAGCAACTTGATTCCTCAAGGGAGAGAAATCATGAAATGCACAGACACACTAAAGGAGAAGACCACCATTTAAGGAAAAAGGGGAAAGAGAACCAAGCAGAGAACACTAAGAAGAAATGAATGACAAGTGAGGAAGAGAAAAGCCAGGACACACTTGTCTATTCAGCATCATGGGTTATCTCTATCCTTCTTTACCCGTCAATTAAGGGTAAAGGGTCCAGCAAATGCTATGAGTTAAGCACTCGGATTTCCAAATCAGCTGTTATCTGCACCACTCATAGACAGATCTGACACTTTTAAGGATTCTATTTCAATAAATATAAACTCCCTGATGCAAGGACTGAGTCTACTCTTGGTGTGCTCACAGGGCGTGACATGCTGTCAGCGCTGAGCCCTTTCTCAGCTTGAGCAAACCTGCTGGGCCCAGACCTACACACCCATTTTCAAGGTTCCACAAACTGTGGCAAATGCAAACTGTGCTTTCCTCAGAGCCGACAACACAAAGAGGCAGGAAAGTCTGGAAAGAGCTGCTGACTCATGGCAAGGTGTCAGGGCCACCCTGGGTTGCCTGCCAGGCCCAGCCAGGGACTATTGACACAGCAAATGTGGAGGAGACACAGGTTCATGCAGCAGTGCCATCTTGTCAGTGGGACCACACTGCAACAGGTGGGTTACCACCATGAATGGGGGGAGGGGGATCCATGGGCCCCATGGGTCAGAGAAAGGTCTTGAGAACTGTGCCTGGGATTGGGAATGGGGGGTGGAGATTTTTAGAAAGTGAAGCTTCTCTGACAACCAAGGGACACAAGTCTTGTAGGTCTCTTGCTTGGTGTCTTCAGCTCCTGACACTGATGCTCTCCATTCAGTCCCATCCTGGAACCAATCATAACCCAACTGTAGGCTGGGAGTTGAGTCTTGCAGCTACCATACCAGCCACTCCAGGTGGCAGAGACGAGTTCTTTAGCACGTAGGACAGCTTCATTTCCCAGGGCTCATTACTCCGCTCCTTCACAATGTGTCCTGCTCCTAAGCACATCATCACATTATGACCTCATGAGGCCCACACTGAACCATATTTGGCCAGCATGGACATGCCTGCCCCACATCTTTTTAATATGAACCCAGTATTCTTCAGTAACTCTTTACTTACAGTCTCCTTTCGCACATTTTCTGGCCCAGACCTGGAATGAGCCATTTTTCCAAAAAGTCCTAGTTCCTTTTAAAAGAAAAGAGCATTGGCTCGGC
>NW_003852511.1:2442080-2458562 GCF_000181295.1 Otolemur garnettii
TTATTAAATCTGTGCTACCTTTAAAATCTGTGCTATCCAAGCATACAAAATCATGCTACTTAAATAGACTTCTTTCATTGGTAAAAAATTTTTCACATGTTTATTAGCTATATATATTTCTTTGATAATTGTCTATGCCACTTTTATGGTGGTCACATTCTCCGCATGGATTCTAGTTTATTTGTAAGAGGCATGTAAAGACGGTAAGTCCCAGGAGGACAGGAGCCAGGCTTATCTTGTCCTCCATTGCACCCTTAACATCCAACCTAGTAACCAGCAAACAGTTCATCAAAGATATTGGTGAATAAATATTTATGATAGTAATTTTATGTTCTACATCTTTTCACAATTTAGCAAATTGTGCAAACTTTGGGAGTTATTTAGCCTTTGCAAATTTCTGTTTCTTCTGTGAAATGGGATTAATAGTTCTTGACAAGATTGTTATAAGTATTAAACTATAAAAAAATTAATACATTGTCTGTTAGATGGGCACTCAAATGCTAAAATCTCTCATCATCATTATCATTATGATCTACCCATCATTCATCAATACTGCAGAAAAATAAATTCGACTATGGTGCTTTAAGATGGGGTAGAGCACCACAGAGCAAATCTTTCATCGCCTGTATAGGCAATCAGGGGTGTTGACACATAATTATGAAAGAAGCCAGATGACTGTTTGCTGGGTGAAATATTTGTTTCAAGGATTGCGCAGGGATATTTCTTATATTCAGAAATTTTTCTACTTTCCTGATTAAGCATCTAGTTGTAGTCTTGAAAGCAGAATTAAGTTAACAGAAGACAAGGAAGACCAATGGAATACAAGTACCAGTGCTCTAGCTTTTCTTTTGAGATGGTAAAGATTTGGGGAAGGAACTAAAACACATATATAACCCAATAGAAATATTCATACCATAGAATAAGAGATAAGACTAGAAAATTCTTAAGGTCCCTCACAGTCTAAAACATTTATATTTCCTTTCTACATTTAAGATCAATCAATAACAATAAATGAGTAAAAATCATTTTTGTTTGATAAAATGGTCTATAATTTTTTTTTTTCAATTTTTGGCTGGGGCTGGGTTTGAACCCATCACCTCTGGTATATGGGGCTGGCACCTTACTCCTTTGAGCCACAGGCATTCCTGCAATGGTCTATAATTTTTTTAAAGTCCAAATTTCCTGTAACAGAGAAAAAATTACAATTGTTATATAAGTACTACAAAGAAATACATAATTGCTACACAAATACTTAGAAATGGCAATTTGAATGTCAAAGCAAGCTGATATAAGGAGTAATGTCTCTGTTTGAAGCTCTATTTCTGAAGATCTGGATTCTGGCACAACACATTGGTGAGTTTCCTGAAACATAGTCTGCTCCATGCACCACCAAAACTGGGTCTCCTTTACTGTGTTGGAATCCATTAACGGAAAAAGCAATTTGATTATCCATGGTGTGTGAAGCCCTACACCAAGGACCAGAGAGGAATTCAAATCACAGCCCCATACTCAAGGATTCTCTAGCATTGAGGGAAAGATAAGCCTCCCTGACTCTAAAGCTCTTTATACATATTTTGCCATTTTTCTGCTCCTTGCTTAAAAGAACAGTCTTCACCCATGGTTTTCACTTCCTCACCTCCCATTGCCTTTGAAGCCACAGAAGTCTGGCTTCTCTACTGACAGTGTTCTTAATAACATCTCTAAAGACAAAAAAAAAAAAAAAAAAACTACAATTCCTCTTTTCTCAGCTGCGTGCGATGTAGTTGCTTTCCGTTAAAATGCTCTGCTTCTGATTCCATATAAAATGAGGTATTATTTTTTCAAGATCTTTAAAATATGACAGTAGAGCTTTAATGGGGATTGCAGTAGCCAAGACATTTCTCAGGAATAAAAACAAATCAGGAGGAATCATGCTATCAGACCTCAGATTATACTATAAATCCACAGTGATTAAAACAGCATGGTACTGGCACTAAAATAGAGAGGTAGATAACTTACCATTACCTGATCTTTGACAAGCCAATTAAAATATTGAGTGGGGAAAATATTTCCTCTTTAACAAATGGTGCTGGGTGAACTGGCTGGCAATCTGCAGAAGACTGAAACTGGACCCACACCTTTCACCATTAACTAAGACAGACTCTCACTGGAGTAAAGATTTAAACTTAAGACATGAAACCATAATAATACTAGAAGAAAGTGTAGGGAAAACACTTGAAGAAATTGGCCTGGCTGAAAATTTTATGAGGACCCCCCGGGCAATTGAAGCAACATCAAAAATACACTATTGGGACCTGATCAAACTAAAGATCAGGCTGTGATCTAAAGAGCTTCTGCACAGCCAAGAACATAGTAAGTAAAGCAAGCAGACAGCCCTCAGAATGGGAGAAGATATTTGCAGGTTATATCTCTGACAAAGGTTTAATAACCAGAATCCACAGAGAACTCAAACGTATTAGGAAGAAGAGAACGAGTGATACCATCTCAGGGTAGGCAAGGGACTTGAAGAGAAATTTCTCTAAAGAAGATAGGCGCATAGCCTACAGATATATGAAAAAATGCTCTCCATCCTTAATCATCAGAGAAATGCAAATCAAAACTACTTTGAGATATCACCTAACTCCAGTTAAGATTAGCCCATATCACAAAATCCCAAAACCAGAGATGTTGGCGTGGATATGGAGAAGAGGGAACACTGCTACACTGCTGGTGGGAATGCAAACTAATACGTTCCTTTTGGAAAGACGTCTGGAGAACACTTAGAGAACTAAAAATAGACCTGCCATTTGATTCTGCAATTCCTTTATTAGGTATATATCCAGAAGACCAAAAACTACATTACAACAAAAATATCTGTATCAGAATGTTTATTGCAGCCCAATTCATAATTGCCAGGTCATGGAAGAAGCCCAAGTGCCCATCGATCCACAAATGGATCAATAAACTGTGGTATATGCACACCATGGATTACTATGCAGCTATAAATAAAGATGGAGACTTTGGGCCCTCCATGTTTACATGGATGGAGCTGGAAAATGTTCTTCTTAGCAAAGTATCACAAGAATGGAAGAAGTATCCAATGTACACACCCCTGTCATGAAACTAATTTATAGCTTTCATATGAAAGCTATAATCTAATTATAGCCTAAGAATATGGGGAAGGGGGTTGGGGGAGGGGAGGGAATGGGGGTGGATAGGTAGAGAGAGGGTGATTGGAGGGATCATCTCTATGGTTTATCTTTCAAGGGTACAAGTGAATCTTTCTAAAAGTAGAATATAAACGTCTTAACACAATAAGAAAATGACATAAAGGCTATGTTAACCAGTTTGATGAAAATATTTCAAATTGTATATGAAAACACCACACTGTACCCCATGATTGCATTAACGTACACAGCTAACATTTAATAAAAAAAGAAATGCTCTGCTTCTGTTTCTAAGACGCGTGCTCCCCTGGCTCTCCCTCACGACGCCTCCTCTGTTCTCTGCCTCTGTATGCACACTCCAGGGGCCTCACTACACTTTCTCTCTAGGAGCTCTCACTTGGTCCCTGGCAGTAAATATAATCTCTACACTGATGATTTCCAAAGCACACCTCTAGCTGAGATTGCTCCTGTGAGCTCCCACACTTCCATGCAGCTATCTACTCACATCTGCACTTGGGTAGCCAACGGAAGCTCCAAACTAATGCATGTAAACCCAGGAGTTTGGTTTCCACACATCCCACCAGCTGCCCTCTCTCCATCACAGTCAATGGCACCCCAGACACCTCTTGCTCAACCCAGATAATCAGATATCACCTTTGATTCCTCCTCATCCTCACTCCTCCACCCCCAAAATGAACTTATTACTAAATCTTTCAAAACCTGTCCACATTTCCCTATCTTTACTGCCACCACCAACTCTTGGCTAGATGATTAAAATAGCCTCTGAAACTCCCATTTCTATTTTTGTTCTTCCTCTGATCTACTTTCCACCCAGCAGTCAGAGAAACCATTTGATAAAGTAATTCAGCATATCTTTTTATATGTTTTGGGGAGACGTGCTGGTGTTTTATGCCTCCAACAATGATCACATCTACAAGAATGAAGGAAAAAGCTAAAATTACACAACCACAGGTGAATCTAACTGCATGTCAAATTGAAGGCATAGCCACAAAGAACCAAAACACAACAAGAAAAGAATTAACACAAACACCTTTACCACACAATCCTCTGGCAGTACATTACTGCCGGGATGGAGTCTGAAAAAGAAACAATAACGTCTAGGCACTCCTGAACTTTACTTAAAGATTTGTCTATGATGGTGTTAGGGGAGTAACAATTCCTGCGTTTATTTTAGGATTGAGCAAATGCCACAGATGCTCCCACTGTGGGAGGAGGGAGGTACAAATGTGCAGTGGGTGGAAGGATCGGAGGTCTGAGAATAATCAATTATCAATTATTCAACTGATAGATTAATCAATCTCCCCACTCTGTCTACTGAAAGGGCCCAGAAGCAAAGATAATCTAGAAGGAAAGAACACAACTCTTGGCCGCCCTGAAGTTGAGATTCCAAATGACATTTCCCACCAAAAGAATGACTAATTCTTCCAGGGCCAGGGCAGGGAAAGCACAAAGCCAGGAACGTCTTGTTGGGACAAACAGCAAAAAAGTGCACATGAACTGATGGAGACATGTCCAGAACAGTGAAGACCTGAGTGAACAAGGTCCCACTTGCCAAATTTTAGATAATTTGAACATCAAAATGAATGATGAGGGTGGTATCTGTGGCTCAAGGAGTGGGGCACCGGCCCCATATGCCGGAGGTGGTGGGTTCAAGCCCAGCCCCGGCCAAAAACTGCAAAAAAAAAAGATGACAGGAAGAGGTTATACCTAATGAATAAAAAAAGAAACAAATACACGAGACCTCACCCAACGAGCATAACACAACTACAGGGAAAGGAGGAAAAGGTAAGTTCTTTTGTTCTAGAAAAACACCAATTAATAAAGTTGAAAGAAAATTAGTAGAAAATGACCATTTTGCTGCTGGGCATGGAGATACCCTGGCTGTAGTCTCAACTATTCAGAAGGCTGAGACAGGAGGATCCCTTGAGCTTCGGAGTTCAAAATCAGCCTGGGCAACATAGCAAAACTTCATCTCAAACAAACAATTATAAAGTCATCATTTTGCAACCACCAGTGTAATAATTATTTTAGGCAAATGCATCAATTTATGCTGCAACTACTGAAGGAAAGATTTTGTGGAATACAATATACACAATCTGTAGGTTTCATTCCACAGATTACTTATTAAATACAAAAGGGAAAATAGGCACCTTTACAATAGAGAAATCTGGCTGACACTCCCTTAACCAAGGACCACACTGAATAACACCAATAATGGGGGTTGGGAGAGGGGCAGGAAGATGACACCACATCCCTCTGATGTAATGTGTGACAAGCACACGACACTTACATAGTAGTAGTCACGCCAAAAAGTGCGTAATCAGGCCTAATCTCAAGGAAACAAACAGAAAAACTGAAATTCAGAAATGTTGTGCAAAATAAGCTCAATGCTATGACAGAAAACAGAAAGATTAGAGAACTCATTCCAGAAAAATGACAAGCAAAAGATGTGACAACTAAAAGCCATGTTTAACCCCTGATTAAATCTGCGATCCAGAAACACAAAATAAAAAGCCCCCAGCTACCTAGGGCACCATTGGGATGACTGGGGAATAGGAACTATATATTAGCCAATAGCATGGCTTCACTGGTAACGTTTCTGAATGTGATAATCATGAGGGAGCTGCGTGCTGAAGATGATGGGGGGCACGTACTTTGATGTGTTCAACTTACTCTGAAATGATACAGCAAAATAAAAAAATGTATCAGTATCTAAAGAGAGTGATGACGTGGGACAATGCTAAGAACTGGTCCTTCTAAATAAAGAGTGTTGTACTTGTTAAGCTATTCTTGAAACTTTTCTGTAGGTTAGAAACTTTTCAAAATAAAAACTAGGGGATAAAAATGTAATTCATATTATACTTCAAGCACGCCAAAATACAAACAAACAAAAACAACAACAAAACGTTAGTGTGTTTCACTGTACTAAGAATCAAATCCACATTCCTATAATGCCCATACGGCCGCCTGGCCCTGGCAACCTCTCCAAACTTACCCCACCCCTCTGCCCTCCATGTCATCGTCACCCTTGCCTACTTGGCCTTTCAGCAGTTTTTAGAACACACCAGGCCTCCTCACCTCTGAGCCCTTCCCTTGGGCCTGGTAGGCTCTTCCCCAAATTCATAGCCTAGCCAACCTCTTCTCATCTTTGAGATTTCAGTGAAAAGGTCACCCATTCAGATAAACCTTCCCTGACAGCCCTGTTGAAAGAGCCCCTCTCTTATTTCTGCTAGAGTACTGATCACAACTTGTGAAGCTTTTCCATTTCTCTTATAAGTACCCACCTGACAGCTTTATGAGGGCAGGATGGACGTGCCCTACCATGAACTCAACCTGGTCACACTAAGATGAATGAATAAACAGGCAGGTGTACAACACATTATGAAAACCACAGAATGATCCAGCTTCTCAGAGGGAGGTAAAGGTAAAGTAACACATGCTTGATGAAAAATGGCATTGGAAGGAGCAAATCTAGTCAAAACTACTGTAAGAGCTAGAGGAATAGTCCATAATTTAATTACCTTCCTTTCAGTAACTCAAAATGAGACTGACACTAATTGTCCAAGTTTGTTCTAGCTCATGCCCTGCCCTTTCATCCCTTCCCTGGAACCCCATTTCCAGACCAGCCACCCTCCAGCCTTCCCCCAGCCAAAAATAATCTGGAAAAGGGGTCCAGAAAGAAGTAGGGACCAGGGAAACAAGGTTCTAACATGAGGCATCATAAACAATCAGACACAGAACTTGCGGAAATGCTAAACTCAGGCAGTGTGATAGCCACCAAGGTTCAAAATCTCCTGAAATACTGGAAAAGTTTTTTAATGCAGGGTAAGACTTGAGTACAAACCTATGTCATCCTTCTTGTACTATTTCTCCAGTCTTTTCTCCAACTGGGAGCTAAAAATTTTCTAAGACAGAAATTTGCCCATGTCTGCAGGATAAGCCAAGTTAAGTTGGCTAAAAGGCTATTCATAAGCTTTCGCATTTTCTTCCCTCAATGCCACCTCCCTCTGCCCGATTCACCACACTGAAATTTTAAGGCCTCAAACTGGCTTGACTCTCCCTCGCTCATGCCTTAGAGCTTTAATATACTCTGTTCCCTTGCTTGAGGTGCTATTCCTCCCCTACACATCTTTGCTTGACTAACCCCAGGGCATCTAAGTCTCAGATTAGAAGTCACTTCCTCCCCTGAGAAGCCAGGATTCTTTACTGCAGTGTTCCTTTACATCCCTATAGTAACAACTGTCACTATTACTCTGTTCTGTTTATCTCTATCTGCTCACTTCATGGGCAGAGACACCAGTCGATCTTGCTCTCCTCTTGTTTTCCTAATATCCAGCAGAATATCTGGCACTCAGCGTGTTGTCATAGACATAAGTGCTGTTCAACAAATATGTCCAGTTTGTCCCACAGATGCAGTAGGAATGCACTCTCCTGCCCCTGTAAAGTTAGGTAGGACCACGCAACTTGCAGTGACAAAGACTGAGTGGAAAAGATATCTTCTATTTGCGGGCAGGAGCCTTGAGAATCAGTGCATGACGCCCATGCTCTCTCTCCCTCTGCCATGGAGATTGGCAATAATTAGCCAGGGTCACAAGGTGAGGGTAATGGGGAACCCCACTCCACAACAGAGGCTCAGTTAGCCTGTCTCCCTAAGTGCCTGTGAATGAGCAGGACCCCCTGCTGACAGTATCTTCCCCCCTCACTGAGCACACCCTGCATGCTGTATAAATAAAAAACAAACTTGTGGGCCGGGCACAGTGGCTCACACCTATATTCCCAGCACTTGGGAGGCTGAGACAGGTGGATTGCCTGAGTTCACAGGCTGGAGATCAGCCTAAGCAAGAGTGAGACCCTGTCTCAAAAAAATAGCCGGGCGTTGTGGCAGGCACCTGTAATTCCAGCTGCTCGGTAGGCTGAGGCAAGAGAATCGCTTAAGTCCAAGAGTTGGAGGTTGCTGTGAGCTGTGATGCCATAGCACTCTACCAAGGGCGACACAGTAAGACTCTGTCTCAAAAAAAACTTGGTAAAAGCAAAGACATTTTGGGTGGCACCTGTGGCTCAGTGGGTAGGGTGCTGGCCCCATATACCGAGGGTGGCAGGTTCAAGCCTGGCCTGAGGCCAAACTGCAACAACAACAAAAAAAGAAAAGCAGCCGGGCATTGTGGCAGAAGCCTGTAGTCCCAGCTACTCGGGACGTTGAGGCAAGACAATCGCCTAAGACCAGGAGTTGGAGGTTGCTGTGAGCTGTAACACCACAGCACTCTACCAAGGGCAACAAAGCAAAGACATTTTGAGGTTTATTACTTCAGCACCAACTAGCACAAACTGACTGATAACATATGTGTTCAACTATTGAATGAAATGTAATTCAAACAGCCTAATATTATTAGCATGAGATTAGAAATCATCTGAAAACCTGAACACCACTCAGTAGGAAATGGTCACATACGGTACCCTTTACGTACGTATCAGAATACCATGAAGACATCAACAGTGAGGCAGCTCTTTGTGTCGTGATCTCCAATATGTCCCGTCAAGAGGGAAAGCAAGACCGTGTGCATGCAAATGATTACACATTTGTATGATGAAAGTTTCAGTGGAAGTTTTGACCAAGAAATGAACGTAAGATAAATCATAGATTCTAGTGAAATTTCTGGGACAGACCACAGACAGAAATTTCTAAATATGTGAGTCACTATGAAAGTTTTGAGATGCGCAAAAATCAGGAAATGTAAAATCTGCAGGGACAGAAAGAAATTAAGCCCTTCCAGCAATGCCAATAAGCACAATAAGCAGAGCAATTGGAAACTTGCCCAGGTTAATCAGAAAGGACACTGTCAAATATGTTTCCTGGAAGTGAAATAACAGTCCATTAACAGTCTTTCTCAAAACTTTTGGAGAAAGTTACCATAGACACCGAGGTAGACTATGAAAATGAGTTACATAACCCTGAATCCCTTACCCCAGATGAGGCCAGAATAGAATCCAGAATGAGGATTTTTCTTTTTTTTCTTTTTTCTTTTTTGAGACGGAGCCTCAAGCTATCCCCCGGGGTAGAGTGCCATGGCATCACAGCTCACAGCAACCTCCAACTCCTGGGCTCAAGCGAGTCTCCTGCCTCAGCCTCCCAAGTAGCTGGGACTAAAGGCGCCCGCCACAACGCCTGGCCATTTTTTGGTTGCAGTCATCATTGTTGTCTGGCGGGCCCAGGCTGGGGATTCAAACCTGCCACCTTAGGTGTATGTGGCTGGCGCCTTAGCCGCTCGAGCCACAGGCGCCGAGCCGAGGATTTTTCTTTTCTTCAGAATGATATGAGGGTACAAATGTTTAGGTTGCATTATCTTCATTTCAAGGTAAAGTTCAAGTTGTAGAAGAGCCCTTCACCCCGGGCTAAATACCCTCACACCATGCACATTAGGTGAGATCCCCACAATCACCCTCCCTCTTCCGCCCCTTCTTCCCTGCCCCTTGATAGCCTATACTTGTGTTTTTTCTTTCACATGGGCTTATAGTTGTTCATATATTGGCGTGGTATTAGTATTGAGTACCTTGGATGCTTTTTTCTCCATTCTTGTGACACTTTACTAGGAAGAATGTGTTTCAACTCTATCTAGGTAAACACAAAAGATGTAAAGCGGGCGTCCTCAAACTACGGCCCGCAGGCCACATGCAGCCCGCCTAGGACATTTATCGGGCCCGCCAGGTGTTTTTGCCGCCACTGCCTGTCCTGCTTAGCAGCCGACTCATCTCGGGGCCCACAGTCTGGCCCTCCAACGGTCTCAGGGACAGTGAACTGACCCCCTGTTTAAAAAATCTGAAGACCCCAAATGTAAGTCAATATCTTTTCTTATGGCTAAATAGTATGGGATTTGTCAACCCACAGGAGAGAGACATGAAACCCCAGTTTTCCTGCACCCAGGAATTTCTACCTCCTGGGTTTCCCATCCCTCCTGACAGAAGTTTTTGAAGACTATTATCTCATCCCCTCCCCAGTCCAGAAAGAAGGGCTTCTTAAATGAGTCCCCTACCATTTGGTTGGGGAAAAGGGCACAGTAGCCTGCCGTCTGATTGAGGCTGGCCGGTTGGCTGCTCTAATGGAGGCAGGAAGGAGAATCTGCTCTGTGGAGCTTGGCCTACCCACCACAGGGCAGTGGGGTAAAGAATAGAGAGCACTCACATAGCTACATGTGTGAGAATCCATACTGATTTGCTGCAGGTAACGTCTGAAATGGCTGTGGAGCAAAAGAGAGCTGGAGGTGGAAGCAGGAAGCTACCAGGCGGGGCAGAGATACAGCAGCCCTCCTCAAGGAAACCGAGTGAGATAGGCTGGCAAAGAGAACTCGGTCTCTGGGGCTATGTGAAGGTAGCTCGCCAGAGTCAGCTAGGAATGCATGTCACGCTCTGAGAGCCCAAGGCCAGCTCACCACCCAGCCAGCCAACCAAGAACGTCCCTGCTCTCTAAGACTCTAAGGGTGTCAGAAACATCAGCCAATGTGTGAGGGAAGGGGGGAGGAGGAAAGAAACTGTGCCAGCCTCATTTCCCTGACTGCTTATGGAAATTGCTGAATGATTGAAACTTTGATTATTCTATGGGGGAGAAATCTCAAGAAGCCCGAAGAAAACTGGGAGTGGGACAGGAGACATATATTCAACCATCAGAAAATTTGTCACAAAACTGTGAACTGTAAGGAAAACAGCTCTATATTTGGAATCTGTACCAGAGGTCAGTGCCCCAGCACAGGCAAATGCTGGTTCTTTTGTCACAAACACAAAAATACAACTTGGGAACACAGATCCTGCCCGCAGATGTGCACTATGCCTCTCATGCAGAAGATGAGGATAAATGGGAGGAATTTTGCAGAAAGGGTGGCGATCATCACTCAAAAAAGGAGGCATCAACTTGAAAAGACTGAATAAGCCTGTCCTAGCAACAGTGAGGGCTATTCCTAGTAAACGTGCTCAGACCAGGAAAGCAGACTCCTCAACCAAGCCCAGCCCTTTGCCCATCTAGAGCAGGAAAATTTTAAGAACAACTGCATGGGATGCCACTCAGCCCCAATCGGGAAGGTCTGGGTCTGCACTTCTCTTGGAGTGCCCAGGGATGCTTTTTAAGTATCCCCCTGTAGAGGCTCTTTCCCTGAAACCTCACTCTGCCTCAGGCCTATGGGGGCAGGAGGCAGGAAGTCGGACATTCAGACAAACTATGGAGATAGCACAAAGGATCAGGCATCTCAATGAGAGAAAGAATAAGGCTCCCAGAAGTGGGAAGGCCAGATACCAAGGTTCTAGGAGTCAAAGGGAAGAAGGAAAGCATAGTCCATGTGATTCAGTAACAGAGAAAGTCTTTCAACAAAGAAAGCGAATATGAACGCTAGGACTGAGTGTGCTATCTTGAGAATAGCAACACGCCAGGCAGTCCAACAAAACAATAGCCAAGCAGACAGGCCAGACCTGCTGTGTGAGGCTGTACAGGGTGCTGAGCTCCAGGGTCAAATGGACCAGAAATGAGGATGCCTCTTTGGGCAGGCCACCTGACCATAATTTGCACAAAGCATCTTACATGTTAGAAGCGGGGTGAGAAGGAAGGGTGGTTGAAGAACTGCAAGGCCTTACGATCCCAGTCTCTCAAACCTTAACAACCAATCGCACCTTCACGTCTTAGATCTAAGAAACAGGAAACCCTGTTCCTTAGGTGAGAGGGCGGGATGGAGAGCGGAGCGATGCAAGATGCCACAGCCAGAGCTTCTCTAGCATCTTCCTTTAAAATGTACTATACTTTAATCTCTATCAAAATGTCACGTATTCATTTATTTGTTTATTTACTTTAGAGACAGGGTTTTGCTCTGTCACCCCAGGCAATTATAGTTCACTGCAGCCTCAAACTGCTGGGCTCAAGTTATCCTCCTGCCTCAGCCTCCCAAGTAGCTAGGATCACAGGTGTGCACCACTACACCTGGCTAATTTTTCTTATTTTTTGTATAGACAGGGTCTTGCTCTTGCTCTGGCTGACTTCACAGTCCTGGCCTCCAGCATTCCTCCCACCTCAGCCTCCCAAAGTACTCGGATTACAGGCATGAGCCACTGTGCCCAAGCCAAAATGTCATTTATGAAGCAAGGTGAAATATTTAGGAAGAAACGGACTAATTCATACAGTTTCCTTTGATATGCCTCAAGAAAGTGGGATAGGAGATCAATGAAAGGATGGACAATGGGTAGACATGTGGCAAGGCAAGTCTAAGGACAGTTAATGTGGCCGAGTCCACATGGCAGTCATACAGCTGCACACAGTAAAATGGGCTCAGTATGTTTTAAATTTTTCATAATAAAATCTTAGGAAAGTATTGTTCAAAAAATAAAAACAGAAATGTTAGAAACGTCACCAAGTAGCTGTTATAATAGCTAGTATGTGTTGAGTGCTTATTATTTATCTAGTGCTTGCTAGCACTTAATAGATAATCCCATTTTAATTAGTTACAGTAGATGACATAACGTGGTTCTTACCAAAGAAAGTCTCTAAGGCTAAATTTTAAAAAGAAGAGGTGGAAAAAGAATATGTCTGGCTAAAATAAAAGGAAAGGAAACGGAAAGCTACGGCCATAATGCTAAAGCTTTTTGTCTGTAAGTGAGGAAAGGGCTGTCCATCCTAATAGCATTTGTCAGACCTGAAAAATCACACATAATGGTCTTGAAGGATGTGAAGGTTCCACGCATTGTTTCCACAACTCACCACGCCCTCTCTGCTGGAGCTGAACATGGTATCACAGGCTTAATCCTCATTCCACTTCACAACGCTCTGATGTGTACTAGGGCAGGCAGCATAGTGCCAAGGAAAGGCAAAGGACTTGGATACAACAGGACCTCATTAAAAGTCTAAATTTTATCACTTACTGTCTAGATGACCTTGGGCAAGTATCCTACCCTCTTTGGACTTCAACTACTAATGCTACAAAATAAAAGTGGTTATCCCTATTTACAGATGATAATACTGAGGTCGGAAGAAGTAAGGTGACTTGCATGAACCCACACGATTGATAAGAGGAAAAACAGGAATAATGTCTTCTGAAACATGGCTGGTGCTCTCAGCGCTTACACAAGACCACTGCCATGCCCATACGCTCCTGCTGTAGACCTCTACCCTGAATTTCTGTTAGTTATCATCTAAAAAGAACAAAGACAAAACATATGTAATAAATGAAAGTTTAAATCTCTCTCTCAAATCATCTTTCAGTGGGTTCAAAAGAAAATTAGGTTAATAATAAATCAAAGTAAAACTCTTTCCAAATTATCCAAATTGGCTTACAGTTTTTACTTGCACATTTCTGACATTTCTCATAAACATATAAATAGTTTATAAATGCTAATAAATAACTAATTTACATATTGTCACCTAGAGTAATAAATTCTAATGTTTAGAAATAAGTCTCCCTCGATAGTTAATAATGAAAAAATTTTATTTAAATATTCAAAGTACCTGTTAAATGAAAAGTGGATCCTTCCAACAGTGAAACTCTCTTGACTAAACATGTTTAAAGTGAAACTGTGCAGAAACTGGAAAAGCTCAGGACATGTTAGTAACCAAACATCAAATAAGCCCCAGCTGTCAGTGAGCAGTAAGGTACAGTTTTTGGACCAAGTTCTTGCTAATGAAACAAAATGACAAATACATTAATAATCACAGGCAATATTGAAGTGCAGAGTAATGTAGTTAAGCATCAAGACCTACAAAACAGAAGCCTCATTTGGGAGAGGAGACCTTTTACTTCTAAGGGCACTTTCAGAGACCAGAAGACCAGAGCAAGAAAATCATAACCTGTCATTTTTTTAATAAGCCAGGCTACCTATGGAAAAGTATCAGTACCATAACCACAAATGCACCCACATACAATTATTCAATAAAAGTTAAAGGAACACGGACATAGAGATATAAAAATTTTGGTATATCTGTTTTGATTTTTAAAAAGTCAATATAAGAGTAAAATAATTTAAGGTATCAGTTTTTACTGTCTAAAGTCTTGTGATCCAACTAAAAGTTATGTTTAAATATCATTAAAGAGAAAGTTAACCAAGGATGATTTCCTATTTACAAAGGTAAGACAGAAACCAAACTGCTAAATAAAACATAATTAGATAGAAATTAAGGGTTCTGATTATATATATGTACACATCAAATCTTAAGTAGAACTTTGTAAAAAAATGAGCCCATATGCATAGGAAAAACATCTACAGGAATATGTATTAAATGTTAATGTGTTTGTTGCTAAGGAAGATTACAGGTGGATTATATAGTTTTCATTATCAAAAAACATTTAAAATGCGTAGTGAGGTAGACGATGTAATGCTGGTTGAAACAGAAATGTGCATACCAGTTTATTACATATGAGGACATTAACCAAATGCCAGGGACTCTGCTAGGTACAGTAAGAAAAACCAAGATGAATAAACAAAATAAAAATCCATGTCCTCCAAAAGCTCATGATTTAGGGGCAGAAGTGAAATATATATTCCAACAACCAAGTAAAAGGCAGAATTCAAAAGTGCTATAACATTGACTACAGAATGTTACAATACTAATAGTAAATACAGAATGGTATAAGGGCAAGGGAGAAGAGAAATTAATTCTAGCTAAATGGAATCAAGGATGCCTAGACAGAGATGACCATTTCACTCTGGGGCAAGGCCAGGTGAGTGGAATAGAGAGATTTTAAGAGATGGGGCTGGGGGAAAAAAAACGGCTAATTCTTACTGAGTGTTTTCTGAGTGCCAACCACTGAGAAGTACTTTAATAGATTAATTTATCTAGTCTTCCCATTCACCCTAAAAGGGAGATACTATAATTATCTGTTTTACAAACAAAGAAGCTGAAACTTGCTTAAATTCACACACTAAGAAGCAGCAGAACCATAATTTGAACCCAAGCCTGTGTTCTATCATGTCCATTTTCACAATTAGAAAGCTAAGGTTTAGAAAAGCCCAATATCAAGCCAAACAGCCAGTAAGGAGCAGAACAGAACTGTAAACTCAGGTTTGAGTCAATCTCGGGTCACGCCAGACATATGGCTCTGTAAGTTTTGTCTTTCTTAGATATTTTCCCTCCAAAACAATCCTGTAAATCTGGAACAATTATTTTTTATCATTTCACTTATCTGATAAGAAAATGAAAAATCAGATATGGTAAGTAACTTCCCCAAGGTCACAGCCCTGGTAAGGAGTGGACCCCACATTTAACTCAGGCAGCCTGACTTCAGAGCCAGACATCTGACCCTTTTGATAAAATACCAAAAAGACAGTAAAAGAACACCAGATCCTTGACAATCTCAAAAGCCAAATGTAGAATCATTGAAGATTTTTGCTGTGGAGCACAAATAATGTTTTAGGAATAAAAACACTAAGATAGATTCTGATACATCTGTCAAAATTAGATTCTTGGCACACAAAGTGTAATAAGACATGGAGTACCTTACATCTTTTCATATAAGTCTATCCACTGTTCCAATTAAGTATACATTTACCTCAGAAGGTCAATCTATAGATTTATTCAGCAAGCCCTCAAGTATCATAAAATGTCATGCCCCAACTAGATGCTGAAATACTTTATTTAGCACGAAGTACATTAGATTTATCCACTCGTGTATTTTCTTACAGATTTCCATACACAGCACCGTGAAAAGTGCAAGGAGACTAACTGATAAATAAATTGCTTTCTCAAACAAAACAGCAGCAGAGGAGAGAGGAAAAAAGATCAACAACTGAAATAGGTTTACTTTTTACATTTTCATTTTGCCTTTTGGCTATCACCTACAATATTTTATAACAAACATGACACCAAGCTAACCAGCCAAAAGGCCTAGGAGTCGTCCACCTACAAAAGTGGTTCCATCAACCTTCCCCAGTGACAAGCAAAGTCTGACTCATCCTAACACCCGGCATCAATGCTTCATGAGTCCAGCGCTTCCTAAGTCCTTTTTACTTCTTTCCTTTCCAATATATCCTCGGTGCCTTTTCCCCCTGCACGTTCTCTGTCCCAAATTGCTGAAGCCCTTCTCCCTCCCACCTCTGAAGAATCCTCACCAACCCGTTCCCTCCTGAGGCTGCCCTTAAGTCGGCGTGTCCTTTCTCCTTCCCTCAGTCCCCACAGCCCCGCGGGGCTTGACCCTCCTGCCCACTCACCAGGTGCAGGGCCAGGGGCAGCAGCAGCAGGAACAGCCACAGGTATAGGTGGCAGCTGTTGGTGAACTTGCTCTGCTCGGGGTCGTGGTACCAGCCCCCGGTGAGCGCGGCCCACACGCCCTGCCGGAGCAGCTGCAGCACCTGGGAT
>NW_003852511.1:2458688-2466618 GCF_000181295.1 Otolemur garnettii
CCCCGCGACTGAAGCTGGAGCTGCTTTTCTGCCCGGACGCGCTCACCGCGGCGCCGGAGTCGGCTGCTGCGGCCGGGCGGGTGGGCGCCATGTCCGAGGGAGGAAGGATTTTCCCGGCGTGCTCCGGGCGGCCGCTCCGAGGATGCTCCGAGGCCGCTCCGAGGCCCCGCCCAGAGTCCCGCCCAGGCCGGGGCTGCGGGGCGCAAAGGGCCTCTAACTCTCTCCGTCGTCTTCTTTTGCCTCTGTGTCACTCCTTTCCCTTTCTCCCTGATCTTTCTAGTAGGGGGCGGGAAAGGCTTAAAAATCAAGGCTATTCTCGTCTAGATGAATTAGACCCAACACGTCTCTTGGCCTTGGCCTTTTTTGCACCAAAAGGTTTACTGAACTCAAGGTCCTGTCCCGGAGCATTAAAAGCAATTTCCTCTTCTGAACACTGCCCATACAACTTAATTATGGGCTGACCCGAGATGTTCTATCAGTGTAAGCTGCACCTAATCCTTTGGCACTGACCGTTTGTCCTCTCTGTTTCTCCTTCATCCCCTTGTTGTTTAACCTGGTGGATAAAGAAGATAACTGCCAGGCTACCTCTGTTGGGCTCCTCGCCTTTATATCTATTTCACAGGACAGAATTCCAGGCCCTAATCTGCTGTTTAGAATGTTAGTCAAGAGTCTTTTGATGCCGTCTGCTTAAGAAGACCTACTATAAAAAGACATTGAACTAATAATCTTTAAGTTACCCTGTATTTTATCATTTACAGGAGATACTGTGGGGTAAACTCCCACAAAAATTAAATGAAATGTGCTCTTTTAATTCCAGAAACTGAGCGAAAAGACTTGTGAGTATTATGTGCTTTTGTCGAGGCCCTAAGCGACCTGGGAAAACACAGTGGGGGCCTGCAGGCCAGGCATAAAAACCTCCTACAGGGAACCCAGACTGTGTAGTCAAGTCAGCCTGACAGATAAGGGTTGAAACGCCCCTCTGTGCAGAGGACATGACTCAAAGGTTGATGTGAATGAAAAGAAAAACTCCATTGTAATGATGTGAGTAAAATACTCCATTGTAACTGCAGGGTCTCCAACAGTCATGGAGCTTGTTTCTCATAAATTTAATTGAGTACATAGAAGAAAAAGGTTTTACTCCTCCATTTGTCCTAACCTTTAACTTTAACAATAGAAGTCAGATAATGTATTGTTCTTTTAGGTCTTCAGAGAGGAACAGCCTGAGGCTAGCTTAAGATGGTTGTCTTACTTTCCCGGACTTTCTTTCTTTAGGCTAATCTTATGATGGTTATCTCACTTTCCCGGACTTTCTTTCTTTTCTATAATTTAAGATAACAATTGAGGATGTTAGGATTATTGATCAATGTGGTGTACATGACTAGCTCCCAATAAAGGGGAGTGGAAAATAAAGACATTTTGCTACATACCACCTAAGAGTATGTAGTCGTTTCTTGCTTTCAAACAATTCTAGGAGCGAGCTTGCACCCGTCGCCAAGCCATCCTTCTCTCCCGGCAAGAAAGAACATCACCTAACAAGATACACTTGAGATTCTCTCTAGAGAGCAGATTTTGGAAAGGGAGGAGATAAAAGGGAAGTCGCCTTCCTTTGGGATAGGCAGTGGGAGCCCTTGGAGAAAAACAAAAATTAGAAGTTTACATGATTCCCAAATATGCCTTCCCTGTGTTATGCTTCCCTGGTCTGCACCAAACACATCACACTCCTCTCATATGGGTCTGCCTATGCCCTGGTTATGTTCTGGTCCAGAGCTGGATTTGCTTGTGTCTACCTTAGTCAGGCTCAGTAAAGGCATCCCAGGCTTCCCATGCTGAGATGAGATAAGGAGAGGTCCATTCTGAGGAGAAGGCCCCGGATATGAAAGGCCGCTGGAATACAGCAAAAGCTTCGTCACCTTTAGGCTTAACTACCCTTCATTCTACTTACCCTACACTCATCAGTATGAAGACCAGTCAAAATATAACATGGCTGCTTTCAAAACTAGAAGAGTAATTTTTTCAAAGATACAATGGATATTAGTTTGTATATCTCCTTGATGCTTGAAGTCTACCAGGTACCCTACAATTGTTTGGTAAGTGAAGAAATCAATCAACCTGGCACTACACATTTGCACTAAAGGGTCACCTTCACATGCATGGGTATAGGAGGAGGCCGTGTGATAGGTCTGTTCCCTCAGTGACGTTTGTTGCCCTTATTTATCCTGATTCATCAAATATCTATTGATCATTTGCTCTGATTCATCAAATATTTCCTGTATATTAAAATATCTCCTGTGTGTCAGGCATTTTATAGAAAACTGAAAAAGCAAATCTAGATAAGATATAGTCTCTACCATGAAAGACTTAACAAGACACAGCAGAGGCAGGAAAATCAGCAGTCTTGCCATAAACGTGCTGCACACTATAACAGGAATGGAAATATGTATCCAGATATAGGGAAGAGTTGGGGCGCCTGGGGAAATATGTGCAGGTCTGTGAAGGAGGCCTGGTGTGAATGAGCCACCGAGAGCTGGGGATTAGGGCTCATTGTTACCTATCCAGACACATAAATGTGAGCAGCTTCTACACATATAGGCAGGTACATGCGTAAAAAGAGAAACGTGGCAATTTGGGGAAAATATGCCTAGAAAATAGGACGGAAGCTCGGTGCTCGTCACTCAGTGGTGAGGGAGCCAACCACATACACTGGGGCTGGAGGGTTCGAGTCCAGCCCAGGCCACTAAACAACAAAGACAATTACAACAATAACCAAAAAAAAAAAAAAAATAGTCAAGCATTGTGGTGGGTGCCTATAGTCCCAACTACTTGGGAGGCTGAGACAAGGGAATCGCTCAAGGCCAAGAGTTTGAGGTTGCTGTGAGCTGTGACACCACAGCACTCTACTGAGGGTGACATAGTGAGACTGTGGAAGGAAGGAAGGAAGGAAGGGAGGGAGGGAGGGAGGGAGGGAGGGAGGGAAGGAAGGAAGGAAGGAAGGAGAAAGGGAGGAAGGGAAAGAAGGAAGGGAGGGAGGAAGGGAGGGATGAATTAAGAAAGAGAGAAAGAAAAAAAGGACTAGAAGGGAGAAAAGTGGAACCATAGAAACTTAATGAGATAAGCAGAAGTCAGTTTTCTGGACTACACAAAGTTCTTCAGACCTACTCCTAGGCAATGGGCAGATACTGATGGCTAAAGCAAAACTGATTCAGGATCAGTAGTACAGGAAGAAATGCTGGACACCCGAACCGGCAGGAAGGGACACAATGAAGGATCAGACACGAGCTACAGCTTAGAGGCCAGTTCAATGTGGAGGTAAAGGGAAACGTTATCTATTGACTTTTAGTCTGGGATTAGAGTAACTACGCTGCAAAACTAATGAAGATATGAAGTACAGGAGGATTACCAGAAAAAAAAAATGACTACACCAAATTTGAGTTGCTTAAGGACTTGTCAGGGTAACAGGGAGAGTATGGTTCTGGAGCTTAGGAGAAGTGTCTGAAGTAGAGCTAATCCCATGAAAAGGGACAAAAAGGTCCTGGAAAGGAATGTAGAATAAGGAGCCAAAAGGACTGTGGATTACAAGGATTAAATATACGGGCAAGTGAAAAAGAGGACGGAGAGTAGGAAAACGAGGTGAGTCTGGTGTTACCAAATAAATGAAGAAAGCAATTCAAGAAAGAAGTGGCTAATAGTGTCAAGGGTCATAGAAGAGACCAAGTAAAAAGACTAAAAAATGTCACTAGGACTAAGCTATTAGGAGAGACCTAATACGGCATAGCCACAGCCACTTCTAGTACTGAAGATGATGAAGTGGGGAGATGCCCAATGCACTGTGTCAAAAAGAGTGGCTGTGCCTGAAGGCAGCCCTGTGAGATGGTGCGTCGGACTGGCCCTTGGACGTGGGGCTTGGGATGGTGGTAGCTGGTTCCTGGTTCTGGCTCTGATATAGAGAATAAAGGCAGTAGGTGATATGAAAAAAAAATGAATGAATGTGTAGTGAAGAAGTAGAGGCAGAAAAGTAAGCCACTCCTGGGCAGTGCCTGTGGCTCAAAAGAGTAGGGCGCTGGCCCCATATGCCGGAGGTGGCAGGTTCAAACCCAGCCCCGGCCGAAAACCGCAAAAAAAAAAAGGAAGCCGCTCCTTAGAAGAGCCCAGTCATGGAGGTGAGTGTGATCTAAATGCAAGGGCCCCACCAGGGAAGTGTTTGTTTTGACTGATATTTTTTAATATTAAAAATTAAGCAGGTTTCTTCTCCACTACTCTGTCTTCCTGCTGTCGTCTTACCCCATCGTCCTGGCTTTAACTATAATCACGTATAATGAACTTCTGATTTACATCCACTTGGGTGTCACCCCCGACTCCCAGACCCTTAGCACATTCAAACATGTACACATTGGTCTCTCCCCTACCGCCACTTCTCCCATTGTGCCTTCTCTGTTTTGATTTCAGCTGATGAAACACAATCCACCCAATCACTTAGACCCAGAGCTATTCTAGATTCCTCCACTCCCTCATGCTCCTCTCTCTTACCACCGCACCCCGTCAACGGCCAAGTCCTATCAATTTTACATCCAAATGATTATTAACTACTTATGCCTGCTCTATCTCTGCTACCACTGCTTCAAGTCAAGTCCTGCCATAGTGGTTTCCTAGTTAATTTTCATATCTTCAATTTAACCCTCTGTATCAACGAAGGTCCAGCCAGACAACAAGGAACAACTCTAGCTTTCAAACAGAGATCACGTTACAAAGGAAACTGAAAAGCTGAAAAGGCAAACAAGGGGTAATGAAGCACTTATAGATCAGCAAGAGGAGAAGCAGCTCACCGTACCTCTCTTGGGACTGGAAGAGCCGTGGGAGGAGGGGATGCTGTTGGAACCTGAAGCTTAGCATCAGCAGCAGAAGATCAATCAGGCAGGGTATTCTGGGGAGAGTGGGAGGCCAGAAGACCTGTAACTGCCACCGATGATACCACAGAAAGGAAACAGGGTGGAGTGGGGTGACAGTGTGCTGAAGCGAGAATTAAACACAAATACCCTTTAGCTTTCCAATCTTCCTCCTGCCTCCTCCATCGGCTAAACCCACCCAGAAGTCATTGTACGAGAAGCTTGGAAGCCACCTGTAATACAGAACAGAGCAGAAAAAAGGTAAGCCATAGGCTCAGTGAGTAGGGCACTGGCCCCATATACCGAGGGTGGCAGGTTTGAACCTGGCCCCAGCCAAACTGCAACAAAAAAATAGCCAGGTATTGTGGTGGGCGCCTATTGTCCCAGCTACTTGGGAGGTTGAGGCAAGAGAGGTTGAGGTGCTTAAGCCCAGGAGTTGGAGGTTGCTGTGCACTGTGACACCATAGCACTCTACCGAGGGAGATAAAGTGAGACTATCTCTAAAAAAGGGGGGGGGGAGGAGAAGCCACAGTGATCTATATAAAAGGGAAGCCCATGTCAGGCATAGTGTCTGATGCCTGTAATCTAATCCTAGCGCTTTAGGAGGCTGAAAGGAAGACTTGAGACTAACCTGAGCAACATAGCAAGACATTGTCTCTACACAGAATAGAAAAATTAGCAGGGCATGGTGGCAAGTGCCTTAGTCCCAGCTACTCAGGAGGCTGAGGCAGGAGGATCACTTGAGCTTATTAGCACTTTGAGGTTGCCATGAGCTATGATGATGTCACTGCACTTAAGCCCAGGCAACAGGGTGAAAACCTACCTCAAAGTAAAAAATAAAATATTAACCAAACCGCACACATCTTTCTTAAAATTCTTTCCATCAAAATCAGAAGAATACAAACACAAAACAATCCAATTGCTCTCTAAGGCCTTTCACCCACCTAGTCTCTCCAACCTCACTTCTGGAATCCCACACTGCCTCTATTTCTTTGCACACCCCGTGTTTCTTCATGTCTCTTGCCCCTTTGCTGATGCTATTCCCTCGGCATCTCAACTTATCTACACATACTCCCATAAGCTGGTGGGGTTTTGATTGGGACTATATTGACTCTACTAACCAATTTTGAGAGAGCTGACACCTTTTCTGTATTGAGCCTTTCTGTAGTAAACAAGATGTACCCTTCCTTTATTAAGATTTCTCTGGCTCGGTGCCTGTGGCTCAAGTGGCTAAGGCGCCAGCCACATACACCTAAGGTGGTGGGTTCGAATCCAGCCCAAGCCTGCCAAAAATAACAATGATGACTGCAACCAAAAAATAGCCGGACGCTGTGGCGGGTGCCTGTGGTCCCAGCTACTTGGGAGGCAGAGGCAGGAGACTTGCTTGAGCCCAGGAGTTGGAGGTTGCTGTGAGCTGTGATGCCACGGCACTCTACCCAGGGGGACAGCTTGAGGCTCTGTCTCAAAAAAAAAAAAATCTCTCCATAACACTTTATAGTAGTCTATGCATAATTCTTACACATCATTTCCTGGTACCCACTATGGGCCATGATCCTATAGGCTAGTGATGAGAGAAGCAATATGAAAGCTGAAATATAGAAATGGGAATGAGGGGTATTGAAATACTGAAATAATATGGGAACTGTAACAGTACTGCTTCATGGCCGAGATAGATGCAGGAAATGCCTGCTAAGTAAAGTGCATTTGGTTCAGCAGCCCCTAGTGTGAGCAGCATGCCTGGGGAGAAGGGGACAGTGACTTGGCTACATTTGAGTCACCACAACACAGATAGCAGGGTTGGGATGGAGTAAGAGAGCTTTGCAGGGCAGTGAAACTGCCAGACGTGCTTAGCTTCCCACGGCCTCCTTCACTATTCACCTGTCAACTGTAACTCCAAAGAGACACAGACATCCTCATGATTGCAGTAGCAGAGGACAAAGATATGGCCACGCCAAAGAGCAGTTCCTAATGAGCAAGTAAGGTAATCAAGGGTCCAGGAGAAATATCCACCCCTGCCTCTATCTTGGTGTGTTCTGCCCACTAAGACGAGTAAAGATGTAATTTTGCTGAACCTATGCTGCTCAAGACAGAGCCTCATCTGCCAGTCTACCTTTAGCCCACAGTCACCCATAAATAGCTGCACCACAAGCCCATTCTTTCTCACTAGCTTTATTCTGGATAAAATATCCTTCTCACTCCAGAGAACTCTCAGTGTGAGGAAGTGGGAGAGGTCATACCTACTAAAGAAATGTAATAGTGATCTACAACATTTCTCATAGACGTATGCTAACTATGAATCTTCATATGTCTAGAGACCTTCAGTTATAAGTACATGAGAAAAATCAGAACTAGAAAATTGTTAAAAGAATTAAAAGTGTAAAAGATAAGCACACTAAGAGAATGGCTCTCCCTAAAATAGAACACTTGCAGGAAACAAGAAAGGTTCTTAAAAATCATAATTAATATTCTCCAAGAGATTTGAGGGGATGATGCATTGATTAAAAGTAACAGACCATTTTTAAAGAAGTATAATTGGAAAGCAGAAGGGAATTTTGATGATTGACATAGGTTGTGATTATTATATGAAAATGATTTCAGAAAATAGAGAAGGAAAAATACTTCCCAATTCATTCTATAAGGAAAGTATTTTTCTGATATCAAAACAGATGAAGACAAGCCACTTATTACTTCTCCTTAAATAAAGCAAAAATCCTTAACAAAACATTAGCTATCATAATCCAATAAAAAATAAAAAAGACAAATTGTATATAAAACCAGCACACTGTACCCCATGATTGCATTAGTGTACACAGCTATAATTTAATAAAAAAACATAATTTGTTGTGCTTAATGTTGTTTTTATTAGGTCTTTGATCACTTAATAAAACTGAATAAACTCAATCTTAAAAGAAAAAAAAATAAAAAAGATTGCATACCATGACCAAGAACAATTCATCCCAGGAATTCAAGGTTGGCTTAACATCCAAATGCCTATGAGATGGAGGATGCCACAAATATCTGCTACATTCTTGGATACCCTTTTTTTTTTT
>NW_003852511.1:2466758-2470441 GCF_000181295.1 Otolemur garnettii
CCCGGCCATTTTTTTTGGTTGCAGCCATCATTGTTGTTTGGCGGGCCTGGGCTGGGGATTCAAACCCGCCACCTTGGGTGTATGTGGCTGGCGCCTTAGCCGCTTGAGCCACAGGCGCTGAGCCTTGGATACCCTTTCTAAGAGCTACTAGAAAATATGCTGCATGAAATGAGTGACTATATTAACACTAAGAAGAGAAATGATGGAACCAAGGCAATAAGCAATTGAAAAGAAAAAGAGAAAAAAGAATCACCTGTGTAAGATTACACTTAGAGAAAAATTGATCCAGATAAAGCATGAAGATGGAATTAGAATGCAATACCCTTAACAACTTTAGGTTTGCTTAAATATTTTACTCTTTTCTTTTTGGTAAATATATTTTTCCTAGGAATTTATTCATCTAAATATTCTGTATTGGTGCAAAGTTGTTCAAATTATCTTGTTGCCATTTTTTTAATGTCTGTAAGGTATGCAGTGACATGCGACTTCTCTTTCTTAAAATTGATTATTTGTATGATCTCATTTTTTCATAACCATTATCAAGAATTTATCAATATTTTTAGTTTATCAAAGAAAAAAGTTTTGGCCTTGTTGATAGTCCCTACCAAACTTTTTTTCTGTTGTATTAATTTACATCTTTATCTTTGTTTTTCTCTCTTCTTGTGTGTCTGAGATTAAATTGTTCTTTTTTTCTCCTGACTTCTTGAGATGAAGGTTTCACAGGTTTTTTTTGCTTTCTCCTCCATCAGATATATACATTTTCTCTACATATGATATAAGTTGTATTCTATAAATTTGGACCTATTTTGCTATTATGCAGTTCAAAATACTTCTTTGACCCATGGGCTTTTTATAAGTATGCTGATTCTGGGCAGTGCCTGTGGTTCAGGGAGTAGGGCACCGGCCCCATATACCAAGGGTGGCAGGTTCAGACCAGCCCCGGCCAAACTACAACAACAAAAAAAATAGCCGGGCATTGTGGTGGGCACCTGTGGTCCCAGCTACTGAGGAGGCTGAGGCAAGAGAATCGCTTAAGCTCAAGAGTTTGAGATTGCTGTGAGCTGTGATGCCATAGCATTCTACCAACGGTGACAAAGTGAGATTCTGTCTCTTAAAAAAAAAAAAAAAAAAGAAATATGCTGATTCCAAATTTGTGTAGGTCCTTATGAACATTTTCTAGTCATCTATCATTCCTCATTTAATTCCAGAGAACATACTCTGAATGTTCATGAGACTTGATTTATGGCAAAGAATATGGTCAATTTTGTAAATGTTTTTGTGTGCTTAAAAAGAATGGCTTATCTGCACTCCAAAGGTATAGTATTCTATAAACATCCATTGATTCAGTCTTTTAATAATTTTTTTCAAATTTTCTTCATCCTTATTTATTTATTTATTTATTTATTTATTTTTTGAGACAGAGTTTCACTTATTAACCCTCGGTAGAGTGCTGTGGCATCACAGCTCACAGCAACCTCCAACTCCTTGGAGGTTGGGCCATTCTCTTGCCTCAGCCTCCCAAGTAGCCGGGACTACAGGTGCCTGCTTTTTGTTGTTGTTGCAGTTCGACTGGGGCTGGGTTTCAACCCACCACCCTCAGCATATGGGGCCGGCGCCCTACTCACTGAGCCACAGGCACCACCCATACTTACTGATTTTTTTATCTGCTATTCTATCAGTTAGTCACAGAGATGTATCTATGTCTTTTTAAGTCTTGTCAAATAAACACAAACACACAAATTTGGCAAAGTATTTACACAATGTACCATATTCTTTGGTACATAAATTGAGCCTCGATTAATTTCAAGTAATTAAAATCTTTCTTTAAATTCTAGAATATTTTCTCTCGAATTAAATGACAAATCAAGGATTATTATAAATCTTCATATCTATAAACATACCTATACATCATATATATCCTGATATGTATGTAATATGTATGTATATTATATGTTTATAGATATCCTCCTATCTATAGATATCCTCCTATATCTATAAATATATAATATATACATTATACATACATATGTATGTAATGTATATGTATGTAATATGTATGTATATGTTTATAGATATCCTCCTATATAATATATTATATAATAATATTATAATATATAAGAATATAAAATAATATTATATTTATTATATAGGAGGATATCTATAAATATATAATATATATACATTATACATACACATCATGTTAAGTCCATCAAAATTAAATTTTTATTTCTTTCTAAAGAATTAAACCTTTTATAATCATACAGAATGTCTCTAATAATTTTTTTTATTTAAATTCAATTCTGTGTGATATCAATGCAGTCACACTGGGTCCTTTTGTTTAATGTTTGTATGGTATATCTTCTTGCATCTTTTTCCTTCTAACATTTTTTTATCCTTATGTTACAGTTTCTTTTCTTAGAAGCTTATAGTTGTATTTCTACTATTATGTAGTCTGATAATCTTTGAATTTTATTTAGATTATTCAGTCTGTTACATTTAATGCAGTTATTGTGATAACTCTCAATGTAGTCATATCATCTTACAAACTGCTTTCAACTTGTCATACTCTTTCCTTGCTCTCTCTTGCCTTCCTTTGGATGGAATACTTTTTATTATTCAATTTTCCTTATATCAGTTTGAAAATTGTGGGAAGTAGATAGACTGAGCTCTTCATGGGCCTTCTAACTCAGGATAAAGTACCCAGTACGCGAATGTCTATGTGACTATCGCTGTGTGGAGAATCAGCCGTATAAGCCAGCTTAGACCATCAATTAGCAGCTTAGACTAGAGAAGCTGAGATGTCTGCCTGAGGAGATGAGACTTGCTCTCCCCACCCCCTCTCTCCTGCTTGCACCGTTATCTGGCCACTTCGGATGTTCTATTGCCGTGTCCCCTCTATGCAACCTTCCTGGGGGCTGTAATCTCCCCTCTCTCATCTTTAACCTTGACTGCTGTCTACTGACTGCTGTTCATTCTTGCACAGATACTCTGTTATGTGCCCAATAAAAAGACTCCTGAGAAGCGGGACTGGTTGTTGCATTCAGGTGCCTGGCATATGGAGCAGTCGTGCCCTTCCAGGCTTCCAGGCTCTATGCTGTAAGTTTAGTGCAAACTCTATTGACTTTTCCAGTGCCGTCTCTCTTGCTGACCACTGTTTCAGGTTGGGGTCCACAGGAGCTTCAACAGAAAGTCATAAGCCCTTAAAACTTTTTTAAAAGAGTCAGAAATATGAATGCATTTAAAAATAGGGTAGACTTAGACAGTAGACAGGATGATGTCAGCACATGGAAGATACATGTGGGGAGTGGCACAGAGGAGTATAGGTATGGGGCAGAGGGAGGGGAGGGTGAAGAGGGAGAGGAAAGAACGGAGGAGAAAGAAGAGAAAGGAAAAAAATCACAGCGGCCTTTACACATTTGTAGCACTAGGTGGCACCAGAACACTGCTTAAAATACAGTAAACTAAAGTACCTTAGAGTTAGTATTACAAAGCAAGAAAGGCCTTTCAACAGAGGGAGTTGAGTAGTTATGAAAGTTTGTCCCCCGGCTCGGCGCCTGTAGCTCAACCGGCTAAGGCGCCAGCCACGTACACCTAAGGTGGAGGGTTTGAATCCAGCCCAGGCCCGCCAAACAACAATGACGGCTGCAACCAAAAAATAGCCGGGCATCGTGGCGGGCGCCTGT
>NW_003852511.1:2470576-2473834 GCF_000181295.1 Otolemur garnettii
AAAAAAAAAAAAGAAAGAAAGTTTGTCCCCC
Source organism: Otolemur garnettii (assembly GCF_000181295.1). Classification (NCBI taxonomy): domain Eukaryota; kingdom Metazoa; phylum Chordata; class Mammalia; order Primates; family Galagidae; genus Otolemur; species Otolemur garnettii. The sequence goes on from NW_003852511.1 coordinate 2,470,608, forward strand.
CAAAGCACACTTCCACTTTCACCTGATTTGTTTACATCTTATAAAGCTCAGTGGATAGTGTGTGTGTGTGTGTGTGTGTGTGTGTTACAGATGACTATTATTTATTTTGTAGGTAATTTTTTCTTAACCTTCTACCCAAATTAGTGTTCTTGAATAACAGAATAGAAATAATGAAACCCAAGGAATCATCTCAGTTACAAGTGAAGAACTTTTCCTTTATTTACACCTTAAAAGGATTCATCATGCTCTCACCCTCAAAATGACCAAGGAAAATAATAAACAACATTAAGATAGATGCTACAGCAATTGACTTATATAATAATAGAGTGAAGATGTTGGTATACTCATTCACTCACAGAAATAATAAAAATATAGCGGCATTCATAGCTTAGCGGCTAGGACATGGACCACATACACCAGGGCTGGACAGTTTGAACCCTGCTAAACAACAATGACAACTACAGGCTCGGCCACCTACACCTGAGCTGGCAGGTTCAAATCCAGCCTGGGCCCACCAAACAATGACAGCCGCAACCAAAAAATAACCACGCGTTGTGGCGGGTGCCTGTAATCCCAGCTACTTGCGAGGCAGAGGCAGGAGAATCGTTTGAGCCCGGGAGTTGGAGGTTGCTGTGAGCTGCGATGCCACAGCACTCTACCCAGGGTGTTAGCTTGAGGCACTGTCTAAAAAAAAAAAAAAAAAAATGACAACTACAACAAAAAAATGGCTGGGTGTTGTGGCAGGTGCCTATAGTCCCAGCTGGTTGGGAGGCGGAGGCAAGAGAATTGCTTAAGCCCAGAATTTGAGGTTGCTGTGAGTTGTGACACCATAGCACTCTACCAAGGGAGACATTAATGAGACTATCTCAAAAAAAAAAAAAAAATCCAGGCAAAGCAGCCAAAATCAGCTTGTTTAGAACTTTGAAAATTAACCAAAGCCTCAGATCAAACTGAAAATCATCTATCCAAGAGAACCTATTGAATAATGATGAAACAGTGGTGGTCTGTGACGGGGATATTCTCGATTCTCCTTCCTCCCAAGTTCAGTGCACTGCCTTACAGTAATATAACAGGATGTCCTTTAGGTTACAAGGAAGGAACACAGATAATAACTCAAATCCACAGAGAAATAAAGAGCAACAGTAAAGGTAACTATAGAGGTAAATTTAAAAACAGTATAAACATATTTGGTATATAACTACCTTATTTTCCTATCTGTTCTAAAAGACAAATGCATAAAGCAACAATTATAAATCCGTGTGAAAGGACTCTATGTAAAGATATAATTTGTATTAAAAGACTAGCACAAAAGCAGTGGGAGGAAATAGAGTTATTCTGGAGCCAAGTTTTTGTATAACATTGAAATTCAGTTAATATTAATATGAAACAGATTGTTTTAATATGCTGATTGTGAACTCAAGGGCAATCACTACGAAATCAAGAGAAGGCAGTAATGGGGGAACAGAGAAACAAAAACTAAAAAGAAATGATAAACATTGACAAGCATCAAAATGGCAGATGTAAATTCCCCCTCATAATTAATTCCATTAAATACAAATAGATTAAACACAAAAATAAAAAGGCAAAGGTTACTAGAATAGATTAAGGTGCATGATGAAATGATACATTGCTGGAAAAGACATACCTTAGATTAAAAGATACAAAGTGCAAGAAAAAGAGCGGAAAAAGATATCATGGAAACAAATTGGAGTGACTACACTATCATCAGACAAAATAGACTTTTGCTATGAAAAAGAAGAATAATTTATAGTGACATAAGAAGGGCCAATAGAGAAGATAAAACAATTATAAAGTACATGTACCCAATAATAGATCCCCAAAACATAAAGAACAAAAGCTGACCGAATTAATAGTAATAATCCAACAATAATAGTTGGAGACATCAATAGCCTCACTTCCAATAACAGGTAGAACTAGGCAGATGGACAAGGAAATAGAAGTCGTTTCTTCTTTTTCAAGAAAATGAGTACTAGAATAATTATTCTAACACTGTTTGCAAGAGCAAATAGGTAGAACACCTAACTATCCAGTAATAGTAAAACAGATAACAAAATGGTGATATATTTATATAAAAAACTGCTATACAGCAATAACAATGAATGAACTCGAACTAAATGCAGACATACAGGTAAATCTCAACATTGTTGAAAGATGGTATAGTATCACTAGCATGACATTTAAAAGCACATCAGTACATGTTTTACTTATTATACACTCATATGTAATAAAATTACAGAAAGTTGAAAAACTTTTGATGTATACTTGCGAATACATGTAAGTCAGATGGTGAGGAATTGAATGGGAAAAGCTAGATAGATGGTTTCAACTGCTTCTGTAGCATTTTATTTTTAAAAATTTGAAGGAAAAATAGCAAACTATTCAGCTCTGACAAAGACTAGCGGTGAATTCTTTATGACATTATTTTCTGTAAGTTTGACTGTTATTGGCATCTATGAAGGCTACTGATTTGTGGACGTTGATTTTGTATCCCAAGACGTTACTATATTTCTCGATCACCTCTGAGTGTTTTGTAGTTGAATTCCTGGAGTTTTCCAGGTATGAGATCATGTCATCCACAAAGAGTGAGAGTTTGACCTCCTCTGTCCCCATTTGAATACACTTGATCTCCTCTTGCCTGACTGCAATGACTCGAACTTCTAGCACTGGGCAGAGCAGTGGCCACAGTGGGCAACCTTGTCTGACTCTAGTTCTAAGTGGAAATGCGTTTAGTTTTACTCATTCAATATGATATTGGCTGTGGGTTTATTGTAGATGGTCTCTATCAGTTTAAGAAATGTCCCACCTATGCTTGATCAGTGCCCTGAGCAAGAACATGCTGTAAATTTCCTGTTCAGACAGCATGGACTCCCATCAGAATGTGGTTTGGAGGTCAAGACAATGACACTGCACAAACACAATGAGGGGATGTAACCGTTTATTATTTACAGAGTAAGTCTATCTGGGGAAAGCAGGATGAGTCTTCTGAGCAAGTCTAAAGAGGACTTAATAGAGCACAGTAGCATTTTTATTGGGTTAGGGAGCACACACTTTAAATGGCTGAAATGTATAGTATGTGAATTATATCTCAATGAGGCTGGGATTTTTTTTAAATTAACAAATTATAGAGGATTGGCTCGGCGCCTGCGGCTCAAGTGGCTAAGGCGCCAGCCACATACACCTAAGGTGGCAGGTTCAGATCCCTTCTG
>NW_003852511.1:2474995-2484638 GCF_000181295.1 Otolemur garnettii
CAAGTAGCTGGGACTACAGGCGCCCGCCACAACGCCTGGCCATTTTTTGGTTGCAGCCGTCGTTGTTGTTTGGCGGCCAGGGCTGGGGATTTGAACCCGCCACCTTAGGTGTATGTGGCTGGCGCCTTAGCCGCTTGAGCTACAGGCACTGAGCTGTTTCAGCTATTCATTACAAATATTTCAACCTCATGTAGAAGGGATAAAGATAAAAAATTGTGTTCTATTTTAATAAAATTTTACTAATTATACTTTCCAAAGAATAATGAAAATGAAACGAGAAAATTTTCACTTTCAACTCTGACGTGTAAAGACCTCTGAGAAACAGTTGCTCCTGTCCTTACCACCAACACAAGAAAAACCAAGCAAATTATTTTTCTTGGACATATCAAGTCTCAAAGACGGCAAAGGAAATCCAATACTCTAAAATCTGGAAAGACAGGGAAATCAAGGAAGTCATGGACGAGAGAGAGAGGAGAGAGAGAGAGGGAGGGAGAGAAAGAGAGAGAGGAAGATCAAAGTAATGGAAAAGCTAAAAAATAATAAAAACATGATATATCACAACCAATGAGATACATTTAAAAAAAATAGTTCTTAAAGGAAAATACACAGACCCAGATAATTATGCTACTAAAAATGCAGAGGGGACCACTAGTTGTTTACCAAAAGCTACTGTCCCTCTCCTTGTAATAATAACAGACTGTCCTTCCCTTCGGGTCTTCTGGGCAGCCGCGGCCCTGCCAGGAGCTCTAGGACGCTAGTGCAGGAGCTGTGAGCGCTTCAGGCCGGGCACACGCAGTGTCCTGAGCGTTCTTCCAGGTCCTGCTGTGCAGGGGACAGTAAGGCCGTTCTGGCCTCATGTCTCCGTCTGTGTGCATTGCTATAAAGGAATACCCGAGGCTGCATAAGGTGTAAGAAGAGAGGCTTATTTGGCTCAACGGCATGGGCGTGTGCACCTGGGGCGAGGATCAGGAGGGGAAGGGAAGGGATCTCAAGGTGGGAGACCAAGCAAAGGGGGAGCGCCAGGCTGGGAACCAACAGAAAGGAAACTCATTACAAGAGGATGGCACTGAGTCATTCATGAGGGAGCTGTCCTGTGACCAAAGCCCCTGCCAGCGGGCTCCACCTGCAACCCTGGGGATCAAATTTCAGCATGCGATCCGGTGGGAGGGAACGCGGTGAGATGGAGACCCACCGGACTCTGACCCTAACGAGTACGTCACATGGCTGGCTGGAATTTTTGTCCAAGTTTTCTAATGAGCAGCATAAACTTTTTTATTATTTTTTAATTAATTATTTTTTTATTAAATCATAACTCGGTATATTGATGCATTTATGGGGTTCAGGGTACTGCTTCGCTATACAATGTGAAATGTTTACATTGAACTAAGTAACACATCCATCACAATTATACCCATTTCTTAATAGTTTCATTTTTTTATTATTCTAAGTCACTAAACTTCAGGGATTTGTTTTCACAATGTAGCCTACTATAAAAGGGCGACTTTAAAACAGGCATAAATATAATAAAATCTAAAAGAAAGTGGGGGATAAGGAAGCTTTGCAAGCTGGAAAGGTGGAGCCCCAAGTTCACGGGGATAAAATATCTGGCCAAGCTGTCACCACTAGGAACTTGGAGGACCTACCAGTAACGAGGAAAAAAATGGAAAAAAAAATGTTTATGCCTATTGCCTATTCCCAGCTCCATTCAGCAGATTTTAGTAAGAGGGTAAATATCACATATAGGTTCTGAGCAGAACAACGGGGCTTTAAATGGCCTCAGCACGGAGAAGCTGAATTTCCAGCCGAAATATCTGCTTCTTAAATAAAAATAAATTGTAACAGAAATAAATTTATTTCTACCTAATTGTCACCCAAATTTCAGGAATCCATTTGTTACTGCAGCTTAGCCTACCATAATTAATACAAGAAACAATGAAAATAAACAAATTCGATATTGAATTAAAGTAACAAGAAAAACACCAAACCCAAGGAAAGCAAATGGGATGTATCAATAACTATAAATATACAAACTAATACATTAGCAAATGGAAAAACAGAACTATGAAATAAGTACAAAAGCTGGTTGAAGGACAGGAAAACACATAAATTAATAGCTAACCTAAACAGATACAAACAGTAAAACTCAAATACACACAAAAAAATTAAAAAGAGAAAATAGAGAAAGAAGAAATTAAAAGAATAATAAGAGAATACTTTGCTCCTGAGTATATTTATTAACGTGAACTCTTGGTGGAATGGGGAGGTGTATGAGAAAATACAGATTGCTGGGCGGCACCTGTGGCTCAAAGGCGTAGGGCGCCGGCCCCATATGCCGGAGGTGGTAGGTTCAAATTCAGCCCCGTCCAAAAAAAAGTAGAAAATACACAGTGCCAAATCACACCCAGCAAATATTGAAAATCTAAAGAAAACAAGGAGCCATAGAAGAAATAGAGACTCTTATTGCAAAAGCAGACATTTAAAGAAGCACCAAGTCCAGGCTGCTTCCAGCAGATTTCTAGGGACACTTTTTTGAGACAGGGAATCCCAAGGTAATTTAAGCTATTTGAGAACACACAAAAAGAAGAAAGATGTTTCCAGATTCTCTCTATGAAGGTAGCATAACATACATTCCCCAAACCCCCCACAACCATAACTATACCCAAATGCAATTACGAACAATAATGTAAAAATCCCAATTAAACATTAGTAACAGAATGCAGCAGCACATAAAAATGGGGGCGTCCATTCCTAGAGTAAAAAATGGTTCAAAATGGCTCGGCGCCTATAGCTCAACCGGCTAAGGCGCCAGCCATGTACACCCAAGGTGGCGGGTTCAAATCCCCAGCCCGGACCCGCCAAACAACAATGACGGCTGCAACCAAAAAATAGCCGGGCGTTGTGGCGGGCGCCTGTGGTCCCAGCTACTTGGGAGGCTGAGGCAGGAGACTCGCTTGAGCCCAGGAGTTGGAGGTTGCTGTGAGCTGTAATGCCACGGCACTCTACCCAGGGGGACAGCTTGAGGCTCTGTCTCAAAAAAAAAAAAAAAAAATGGTTCAAAATAATGGTAATCCTAGAAAATTATAAAAACAGAGCCTATTAGAACCAGTGAGATACATCGAAAAAATAGTGCTCAAAGGAAAATGTACAGACCCAAATAATTATGTTAACAAAAATGTATAGGGTAGATCACTCGGTTTTAAAAGGTCCCTATTAAAATGGGAAAATTTTGGATGTCCAGGAGCAAGTAATGTGATTTATTGGTAAATAGGTTAGAGAAAATATTTATATGAAGAAAACCCTGGGCGGTGCCAGTGGCTCAGTGGGTAGGGCGCCGGCCCCATGTACGGAGGGTGGCAGGTTCGAACGCAGCCCCAGCCAAACTGCAACAAAAAAATAGCCAGGCTTTGTGGCGGGCACCTGTAGTCCCAGCTACTCAGGAGGCTGAGCTAAGAGAACTGCCTAAGCTGTGAGCTGTGATGCCACTCTACCGAGGGCGACAAAGTAAGACACTGTCTCTAAAAAAAAAAAAAAAGAAAGAAAGAAAAGAAAACGTTAAAATGTTATGGAAGGAAACAAAAAGACTTAACAAAGTGGAAAGTCATAGACAGGAGTGAGTGGAGAAAATTCAGTGTTATAAACATATCAACTTTTGCCAAACTAATTTGTAACTATAACATGATCCCAATTTTAAAAACCCAAAGGAAAACACTAAAGTTATATGTCTCAACACAGATGAATCTTAGAAATAAAATGTTGAGTTCAATAACCTTAAGAGAATACCTGATTCAATTTATTTAAAGTTAGAAAACAGGCAAATCTAATTCACTGTGTCAGACTAGCAAATGGAAGGGGGCCCGAGGGAATTTCCAGGGTTCTGGTAATGTTCGGTTCCTTGATCTGGGTACTGCTTGCACAGATGAGTTTATTTTGTTTTCAGTATATAAAAATATGCAAAGAAGAATTGTCAGGAAAATTCTGGAAACAAATACTTGTGAAAAGACTTAGTCTTAGCAGAGAGTATCATATTGTGGCACATGGACTTGAGTAGTGAGATTCGTCAGTAAGCTACAACAGAGAGACTGGAAGCGGAGCTGGGTAGAAGGAAACTTAAGGAAAAATAATTTTCAATAGCTGGGGAAGAGTATTTCTACTATGACCTGGAAGGCATAAAGGAAAAGATTCAACTCTATAAGAGAGAGAGAAAAGAGAGAGAGAGAATGAGAATGGAGGGAGAGAGGGAGGAAGGAAGAATGGACGGAAGGAAGGGAGGGAAGGAGGAAAGTGTGTGCCAGGCTGGGCGGCACCTATAGTCTCAGATACTCAGGAAGCTGAGGCAGGAGGCTCACTTGCCCTCAGGAGTCTGAGGTTGCAGTGAGCTATGATTGTGCCACTGCACCACTCCAGCCTGAGCGACAGAGCAAGACATCCTCTCTAGGAAAACACCAAAATAAATAAATAAATACATACATAGATAAATAAATAAGCAAACAAACAAATAAATAAACAGGAAAAAACACAAGAAAAGGAAGAGAGAAAAAGAAATCTGGACAAATCAGGAAAAACAGGTACACCTTATATCCTAGACATAGATAAGTTATTTAACATACACACACCTGGGCGGCGGCGCCTGTGGCTCAAGGAGTAGGGTGCTGGCCCCATATATCAGAGGTGGTGGGTTCAAACCTGACCCCGGCCAAATAAATAAATAAATAATAACATACACACACCTCCTAAACATCAATAACAAAAGACCAAACAAAAATAGGCAAAGAATAGCTAGTTCACAGAAAATATAATTCATATGACTCAAACCTATGAAAAGATGTACAATCCAGTGGCACCTGTGGCTCAAAAGAGTAGGGCACTGGCCCCATATGCTGGAGGTGGCAGGTTCAAACTCAGACCTGGCCAAAAATGGCAAAAAAAAAAAAAAAAAAAGAAGAAGATGTACAATTCAACTCACAATAAGCAATGCAGATTAATACTATGACAGACCAGCTGTTATCATCAGATTGGCTAAAAAGCAAAAGTTCCATTTCACTCTGTGTTGAGGAGGCTGCTGGTGGTGTAAAGCACTGCAGCTCCTTTGGAGTTCCTTTTAGCCACATCTATAAAAATTATCACACACATGTCCTTTAACTCAGTAATTCTACTCCTAGGAATTCATCCTCCTTGCAGGCACTTGTACAGTTGACTGGCCGCTGTGTGAAGACGTTCACTGCAGCACCGTGTGCGATGATAGAACACTGGAAGCAACCTAAATTTCCAGGAAGTTATTGAAGAAATGATGGTGCCACGTCCAGTGGGGACTGTGGAACAATTAAAGAGAATGAGGCAACTTTAAACGCTCTGCTATAGAATGAGCCCCAAGATGTAATAAGGGAAAACAGTAAGGTACAAAATATAGACTGTATAATAAATAGATGTGTATTTGCACACATGTATCTCTAGATGCAGTGTGTACAACTGTCACTGGAGAAATACAAATTAAACTCTTAAGCATGGAAATGAAATGCAGGGGAATAGACAGAATATTGGGGAGAAATTTAACTTTTCAAATTATTCTGTTGCACACATGATCTTTCAAATCTATGCATTTTATTTCATGTATGCAAAAAATAATATACACAGAGAAGGTTTTCTAAATTTCTTCTACATGGAAAACATTAGAAGAGGGAGACAAGTAGACAAGATAATAAAAAAAAAACAGCTAAAAAATTATCTTCACTTTACTGTAAAGTAGGATTAGAATCAATCTAAGTAGGAAAAATGAGGTTCCACTACCAAAGTGAATAGTAAGGAGAATCAATATTCTGTACAAATGAAGCTGGGGCTCAAAATCCACCTGTTGAATAATTCCAAGAGTTGTCAATGTTTTTTTCTCAGATGTTTAATGTCTAATCTTTAAGAGTTAGCCTGGGGTTTCTAAAGAGACATTTTTGCTGTTATTACAGACAAACCAGTTTGCCCAAGAGCATTGTCAGGTAAGAAAATATCCCTTCAAGAGTTACTTAGTGGAAGTTTTCATTCATTGAACCCTCAACTTTATCAAGTGGCATTGCAAAAGATAAGGAAGACTTCAAATAACCCTCTGATTAAGTAGCAACCACAAAGAATCTTTTACATTTATATGGCTTGTCACAGTTTCAAGTGCTTCGTATTCATCTTCGGGATAATGTGAACAAACAACCCTATAGGATAACAGCAACATGCAGGCAATCAGGAAGGCTGCAACACAACAAAAATATGTGGCTTTGGGCCCTGGGAATTCTTACACAGAATAAAACGTAACACTGAGGCAAGAGAAAGCCGTTGCATCTGGTACATTAGAGTCCTGAAGAAATTTGGGGAAGTTTTAAAAGGACTGAGATTTAGGAAAAAGAAATTACTTCATGAAAGAGGCCTGGAGTGTACAGATCAGGGTTGAATCATCATATGCTTTATGCAGTAATTAGAAAAAAAAGCTTGGATGTATTGTTTCTCTTCTTAGAATTACCACAGAGCTGTTTAATTTTATCGTCTCATTAATTCTCACTGTATTCATTGCACAGTATTCTCAAGGGAGTACTCCTCTAATTTTATATATGGATGAAAATTTTTGAAAAATTGAAACAACACCTCAAGGTCTCTAAAAAGGTCAGTGGTGTGACTTTCATTGAGTGTCCCAGTCCACTTTAAGGAAGATACACCACCCCCAGATAGATCTGACATCCAGAAAAGCATCATTTTCTTAGAATGAGTAAAGTAACTGACACTACAGAATAAATTTATGCAGCATAGAAATGTCAGCTCACAAAACCAGGCAGTGCGGCAAGCCCTTAAAAAGCAAAACAAGCAAGTATAAACCCATCTCTCTAGGGTTTATTTGCTATAATCTTAGGAGGATGACTCGCTCTTTTTTTTTAAAAAATCATCTTTGTCTTCTGTGTCCTCTGTTGAATATTTCTAGCAAGATGTGAAGAATTAGTCATCATGTTTGAAAAGAGTCCAGTAAACTGTAAGTAAAATAAAACCTATTTTGATCAGACAAACGTACAAAAATTGCAACTCAGAGTGGAATGGCAGCCTTCCTATCTCAGGTCCAAGGTCATGAGCTTGGTAGTTTTACTTTAGAAGGGATATCGTCAAGGGTTTACAGAAGATCTGGCCTTTCTGGAACCACTCAGGTTTTTACATTGTTGCATTATTCGATGAAGTAGTTCATTGTCTATTTTAGAAGCCCAGGCTATAATCTGTAACCCTGGCAGGGCTCCAGTCTTGTAGACAACCTGATTAAAGTTACAAACATTCTAAAAATAACGATTACTCTGTGTAAAGCTGAAAGCCAGATGAAACTTTGAGAATAAAGAATAACCTGACACACAGACTGAATTCGGAACTCTGACATCTAACGATAGATGCCAATAAATGTCCACTTCCTGGTGCAGTGCCATCACCGTCGTCATCACTGTCACCATCATTAAGACTTAATGCCACCTCTTTAAATGCATGAACATGAAACCAGGGAACCAGATTTCACAGATAAAGGCTAATTTACAATCTCACAAAACACTCAAAAAGAACTTCATGCCACATTTTGCCTTCATACCTCACTCATGTATAGCTACTCAACTATAATAATGAAGTAATGAACTGGGCCTTTAGAGAATGTGAGAGTTGAAACACTTCCTTGTAACATTTGTTTGCTTAATCTTTCTCCAAATCTTTTCTCTTGTCTAAAGTTCTTATGTCCCTCATGTCTTGCTCAAGTCTCACCTTCTCAGCGAGGTTACCCTGACCTCTTGGAAGAATACCAACTCCCTCCCCACCCCTGTTCAATTCCCTGAAGTCTTTTATTACACTTCTTTTTATTTTTATTTTTTTATTGAATGGTAACTGTGTACATGAATGCACTTCTGGGGTACAGTGTGGGGTTTTCACACACAATCCGAAACCCTTCCATCAAACTGGTTACATAGCCTTCATGTAACTTTCTTAGTTATTGTGTTAAAACGTTCATATTCTACTCTAAGAAAGATTTACTTGTACCCTTGTAAGATAAACCACAGAAGTGAACCCTCGAATCCCTCTCCCTCCACCCATTGCCCCCCCTCTTCTTTTTATTTATATACAACAGTTATCAATTCTATTATACTATAGTAAGTAATTTACTTGTTGTGTCTATTTCTCATCTACTGGTAAAAACATAAGCTCCATGGTAACAGGGAACTTTGGTCTGTTCACCTTTATATGCCAAGTACCTAGAGTAGAGCCTGACATTCACGAAAATCTAAGTTGAAGGATGAACCTGTCCTTTCTGTGTGTTCTGTCCTATCCCTGTCACAAACCAAGTGAAGGCACTTATTACTGGGCTTTATTGTGGCATTGTTCAGGGTCAATAAATAGCAAAAATACTGGTAACAAAGGACTAAAGTTATAACTAATCATCTATGTATAATTTAGTTTGCTCAAAAAGCATTATATTTTTAGATATGATACACCCCATTCCAACTGCTGTTACTGAACGTCTCGTGGAAATTTTTAAATTTTTGTTGGCAGAATGAAATTGATCTTTAGCATAGGAAAGTATACCAAATATAAGCAGAAAGAAAGAAAGAAAGAAAGAAAGAAAGAAAGAAAGAAAGAAAGAAAGAAAGAAAGAGAAAGAGAAGAAAAGAAAAAAAAAGAAAAGAAAAGAAAAGAAGAGAAGAGAAAAGGGGGAGAGGAAGATATGCTTTCTATGCTAATGGGCCCTACATAAACAACAAGTAATATTAAAATAATAACAGCTAACATGTATTAGCACCAGTTAAAAGATTTAATGAATCAGCTCAATAAATCCTCAAGACAGAGCAAATACTATTTTTCTCCCATTATAAGGGAGACAAATGAAGAACAAAGACCAGATTTCAGGCAATAATGACAAAGCCAAGATTGAAACCCATGTCTGCCTGCAGACCCCTGGGCCAATCACAGTATTACAATTCCTTTCATTGCTCCGCAGTTGATGATGGGTTATCTCAAATTATACTATACAGGTAAAAATTAACACACTTACTACATACCCTCATCTCAAACATGATCCAAGGTAAATAATAGCAGCTGCCATTTCCAAAGTTTCAGGGCACCAGTCAAAACGCTTTTGGTCTAAAAAGTTTGGCACAGGGTCTGATATGGGCAATTCCATTGAACCATTAATAATCTTCATAAAATTCTATGTTTTACACCTAGAAATAGAAAGGTCTGGGGAAAAGATAACTTAAAATTGGGGGAAACGTTCTTTATCCCAAAGATTTTTCCATTTGTTAAAGTATTCACTCACATAGTTCTTCATTTATTTTTTTTTTAAGAATTTATTTATTTATATTGCAGTTTTGGCCAGGGCCAGGTTTGAACCCACCACCCCTGGTATACAGGGACAGGGCCCTACACCTTGAGCCACAGGCGCTGCCCTACTCACACAGTTCTTGAGGAAATATTTTTCCTCACTCCTCCTTCTCAGCACTTCCTTGGTTTTCCATCTCTCCTTACATCCAGATATCTCAGCCCATTTCAAAGCTCCCTTAAAATTGGACTTCCCTTCTCAGCTCCTCTCAAGAAAATATCCTCTCCTGCAGCTGACAGATCCTCTCCTGCAGCTGCCCAGCACCACACACTCAGTGTT
>NW_003852511.1:2485621-2499579 GCF_000181295.1 Otolemur garnettii
TCCGTGTTCTGAGTCTCTGTTCCTGCTTTCTGCAGTGTTCTGAGTCTCTGTTCCTGCTTCCTTCCGTGTTCTGAGTCTCTGTTGTTGCTTCCTTCTGTCTCCTTGTGATCTTGTCCTTCTCCTCTCACCCCCACCCCGACACCCCGTGAAAGACATTAGTGCAGTTACGTCTCATGTGTTAGACATTCTAATACTGAGGGTGACCAGCCAGCCTGAGAATTTAGCACTCACTGTTCGGTGCCCAGACATGTCGACAGCTGGTCACCCTACACATCCCTCCTCACTGATGCCCAGTCTTTCAGCTGCTCCACGGCTGCACACTTTCCACAGAACTTAGGACTCTCTCAGACTGTCTTTCCTCACACTTATCAGTCAAGACTCTGCAAAACCCTTCCTAGCAAGGATAGCTCTAGATTAATTTTTACCATCTCCATTTCATTATCCCTCAGTTTTTTCATTATAAATTGCATTACTCTCCACATTACTGAGGCTGATTTTTTTTTAAGACAGAGGTTCACTTTGTTGCCCTTGGTAGAGTGCTGTGGTGTCATAACTCACAGCAACCTCAAACTTTGGACTCAATTCTCTTACCTCAGCCTTTTGAGTAACTGGGACTACAGGTGCCCACCACAACGCATGGCTATCTTTAGAGATGAGATCTTGCTGTGGCTTAAGGTGGTCTTGAACTTGTGAACTCAAGCAACCCACCCACCTCAGCCTCCCAGAGTGCTAGGATTAGAGGAGTGAGCCACCATGCCTGGCCCATGAAGCTGAATTTTTAAATGCCAGAGGCCAGGGTCTTCTCTTTGCCAATAGCAGCTAACTTAGTGACAACGTTTTCCTCCTTTATTTTCCTTTTTTTTGAGGTAGGGTCTCACTCTGTCTCCCAGGCTAGGGTGCAGTGACATCATCATAACTTATTTCAACCTCAAACTCCTGGGTTCAAGGGATCCTCCTGCCTCAGCCTCTGGAGTAACTGGGACTACAAGTGTGTCCCACTTCACCCAGCTAAGTTTTTGTAGAGTCAGAGTCTTGAACTCTTGGCCTCAAGTGGTCCTCCGATCTCAGCCTCCCAAAGTGCTGGGATCACAGGTCTGAGCCAGCTAGCTTTTTCCTATTTTTATCCACTAGGGTTATCGCTGCCAGTGTGGGTAGATTAGACTTTCCATGAAAGGGATGATCTCTTTTCTATTAGCTACCGAGGGTCCTTTCAGACAGGAAATCAAAGTACTACAACAGGAAGGGAAAAGAGTAATCACTCTCTCAGCTCATGTCCTCAGGTCTAAGTGGGAGTCCATAGAGAAAGCCAGGTGCTCTACTGTTAATGTAAAGGTTTAATTCCATTTTGTAGATTCAGTTGCCTTCACTAATATCTTTGCTTAAATGTCTGAACTGGCCAGTAGTCTCACAACACGTTAAGCAAAAGCTCTTATCCTTCCTAATTTAAATAAGTGGTTTATCAGGGGAGTTGACTATTCTTCCTAGGACAATTTTTTTTATCTCAAGACCCCCGTATATATGGTTAAAAAAGTTAATGAAAAACTCAATTTTTGTGTATGTGCTTTATAACTATTGACTATTTCTGTGTTGGAAATTAAAATGGAGAAATACGTAAAATATTTATTTATAACTTAAAAACAACATTTAATACATTTTTATGAGAAATAATTAATGTTTCCAAAATTTAAACATATAAGTAAGTTGACTGGCATCGTTTACTGTTTTTGTAAATCTCTTGCATCTGGCTCAGTAGAAGATAGCTACATTCTCCTGTGTGCTTCCGCTCTGCATTCAACTTGTTGCAACATATTGTCCTGGCTGAAACATACCGAGTATCTTGGCCTCACATAGGTGTGCATTTGAAAAAGGCAGAGTATTGGCTCAGCGCCTATAGCTCAACCGGCTAAGGCGCCAGCCACGTACACCTAAGGTGGCGGGTTCGAATCCCCAGCCCGGACCCGCCCAACAACAATGATGGCTGCAACCAAAAAATAGCCGGGCGTTGTGGCGGGCGCCTGTGGTCCCAGCTACTTGGGAGGCGGAGGCAGGAGACTCGCTTGAGCCCAGGAGTTGGAGGTTGCTGTGAGCTGTAATGCCACGGCACTCTGCCCAGGGGGACAGCTTGAGGCCCTGTCTCAAAAAAAAAAAAAAAAAAAAAAAGGCAGAGTATTTTTTTAACTTTCTTATTTGGCAGATAATTGTATATTACATGCCATTGTAAGAAATAACAGACAATCTGTAAGCCCTTCATCCAGTTTTCCCTGGTGATAATAGTTTGTGTTTTTATACTACAATATCATAACCAGGAAATCAACATTGAGAAAATACAGTAGCCTTCTTCAGATCTCACCAGTTCCATATGCATTCATTTGTGTGTGTGTGTGTGTGTGTGTGTGTGTGTGTGTTGACTTCTGTGTCACATGTGCAGGCAGATTCATGGAACCACCGTCACAGAGACAGCACAGTTCCGTCACACAGAGCTCTCAAGCTCCCCTTATATACCCATAGCTCTTCTCTCCATTTCTCCCTCCCCACCTCCCTAACTCCTGGCAACCACTAATCTTCTAAAGCTGAAGTATCTTTATTGGTCTTTTCAGGTAACTGTGGATATCCTTTGATATCATAAAACTGAAAAAGTGGTATTTATTCTCTTAAAGATTAGTTGCAATGTGGAATCCTAACCCATTGACAATGAACCCACTTTTTGTTGTTGTTGTTGCAGTTTTTGGCCAAGGCTGAGTTTGAACCCACCACCTCTGGTATATGGGGCTGGCCCCCTACTCCTTTGAGCCACAGGCGCTGCCCAATGAACCCACTTTGAATGGATCTTTTACTCATGCATGATTTTGGAGTATCAAAATGACACTGGTCTTCTGGAAAATATTAGTTTACTGAGCTATTTACATTTTCCAAATGTTGCCACATTTCATTGTCAGATATCAAAAAAGCACAATTATTAATATCACTGCCAATCCTATCAGAAAAGTCAAATATTTGGAACGTTCTTTAGGTCATGATAGCAGCTACAAGTTTTCCAAAATCCCAATTGTTGCTTAGAATCTGAAATTTTAATATTGGCAACAATATTAAAATACTGACAGTGGTTTTCCAAGGACTACCAGGTTCAACTTTGTTCATTTTCAAGAAAAATGTCTCCTTAAAATCCCAGTCTGCATAACTACAATTTGTCTATCTTTCTTTCAAGTAAAAATGGTGATGTACAGCTCAAAGAATCAGCCAAGTGCTTTTTTCTTTTAAAAAGTTGTCATGCTGAGATGTGCAGCGGAAGTGCTTTCAGTGAGTTTCTCATTTTGTCATATGGAACATTAAACAAGTGTTCTCAGGAGCTGAGAGTTAATAAAATTGACATTTAAAAAAATTTTTTGCTGCTTTGTCAAGGATTTTATTTTATTTTTTGAAACAGAGTCTTACTCTATTATTCCCCCAGGCTTAAGTGCCATGGCATCAGCCTCGCTCACTGCAACCTCAAATTCCTGGGCTCAAGAGATCCTCCTGCCTCAGCCCCCCCAGTAGCTGGAACTATAGGTGCCTGCCATGACCCCCAGCTAATTTTTCTACTTTTAGTAGAGATGGGGTCTTGCTCTTGCTCAGGCTGGTCTGGAACTCCTAAACTCAAGGGATCCTCCTGCCTTGGTTTCCCAGAGTGCTAGGAGTACAGGAGTAAGCCACCACACTAGCCCTGGCAAGGCTATTTTAAAGTGTACATGGCCTGTTTTTTCTTTTACCACAAGTGTGTGACATTAATGAATAGTACACTTAAAGCCACTGCCTTGATTTTTGCCATGAGACTTTGCTTTTTGCACCATCAATGTCAACATAGTTGAAAAGGTAAATAATATTTTAGTATAATTGTGAAGATGGTTTTGACCTTGTAGACCCCCTGAAAGGGTCTCAGAGCTCCCTGGGGCTGAGGACACACTTTGAGAACTGCTCAGCTAAAATAATAGATACAGTGGCAATTAAGTAGAGGAAGACTCCCCCAAAGAAGGTTATTCTTAAGGGTTAGTTCTCCTTTCAAGACCAACACTGAACAATCCAGGTATATATATACCTGAAAATGACCCTGTTGTGTTCTGTGTTTTATTCTTTTCATTTTTTTCCCCTTGGTTCTCATTTTTGCATCTTCTACTTAAATACATGTTCATCACTCATGTTCTGTCCTGGTACCCTGTTCTTGGGTCATTATCTCCCTGGGGGACTGTGCTGGGCAATCATAAGAGGATGTGGTGATAGCACATACCTCTGAGTAGTGTATGACACCAGTCCTACTTCTCCAACTGTAAAATTGGGGGGGGGGGTTAAAAATGCAAAAAGTGATGAATTTTAGGATAATCAAGCTCAGAAAGATTTCTGACCAGAACAGTTTCTTGCTCAGAGGTACCAAATGGGGAACAGGACCCAGAGAATGACACTGCTGCAGGTTCAAGGAAGGTGATTCTTTGAATCATGCTGTGTAGGGTTACAGACACTTGGTATGCCCCTTAGTACCAGACATGTGTGACTCAAGGGAGGGCTGAAGTGTCCCTAAACTGGAGATTGTTTTGGGACTTGAGAGGCTGTGCTCTGGCAGGCAGCAGAGGCCAGGGCATTAAAGAGTCTACCAGGGTGAATGGGACTATGACACAGCTTTAGAGTGGCCCTCTAGGTCAAAGGCACTCCCTCTGGCCCCCCACCCCAACAACCTCACCCTTGGCAGGGCCCAGGAGTGCAGTTTGCTTCAGCACCTGACATCCTGCTTGGGAATTACTACCAAGACAGGATTTCTCCACCCCTGCCCACCTTTCCCAGTTCCTGGTTCTCTTATCTTCTACCTATAAAACTAGTTGCCTCCAAAGTAACATGCTAACAAATTTCCTTCTCCCTAAAATGATTTCCTAGGCCATATCATACCATAACTATCCACCTAGTTGCTTAAGCTAAAAACCTAGGAGGAGTTATTGCAAACACTTCTTCAACTCTAAAACCAAAAGCTCTGAAAATGAAACCGTAACTTTTGTAAGGTGACCCCAAAACTCACTGGCACCAAAACTTGACATGAGGCTGTTTGTGGTATTTATTTACCCCACGTGGTAAGAATATTCTGATATTGAGGGGTAGAAATATTTTATTTCATGATAGATTGCTAAGCTATATCCCACTGGGGTGTGCGTGTTAATATTCATATATGTACTATATTCTCTAAATTCTAAAATCCTCTGATGTTCAAACGTCACATAAAATGGCACATTATTTGCACATAACTGCACATATCCTCTGAATGTCCAGGCATGCCTCTGTTACCGCACTCCACAGACATTGCACTTTTTTAGAAATGGAAGGTATGTGATAACCCCGCATGGAGCAAGTTTATTGGTGCCATTATTCCAATAGCAGGCGCTCACTTCCTGTCTGGGTGTTGCACTTTGTTCATTCTTGCCATATTTCAACCTCTTCCTTATTACCATATCTGTTGTGATGCTCTGTGATCAATGATCTTTGATGTTACTGTGGTAACTGTTTTAGCGTGACACAAACCACACCTGTGTAAGGCAGCCCGTCCAATGAAGGTGCTGCACTTGGATTGCTCCGCCAACCAGCTTTTCCCTTTTCCTCAATCCTCCTGATTCCCTGAGACGCGACAGTATTGAAATTAGACCAAGTAATAACTCTCCAATGGCTTCTGAGTATTCAAGGGAAAGGAAGAATCATATGTCTCTCACTTGAAATGAAAAGCTAGAAATGGGTAAGCTCAGCGAGGAAGAGGAAGACGTGTGGAAAGAGGAGACAGGCTGAAAGCTCAGACTCCTGTGACAAAGAGGCAAGCTGGGAAGGCACAGGAAAAGCTCTGGGAGGGAATTAAAAGTGCCGCTCTAATGAACACAAAGCTGGCAAGGAAGAAGCAAACAGCTTTGGGGCAGATATGGAGGGAGTTTAAGTCGTCTGGATGGAAAATCAAGTCAACCACTTCCCTTAAGCCAGTGGTTCTCTGGCTCAGTGCCTGTGGCTCAAGTGGCTAAGGTGCCAGCCACATACACCTAAGGTGGCGGGTTCAAATCCAGCCCGGGCCCGCCAAACAACAATGACGGTTGCAACCAAAAAAATAGCCGGGCGTTGTGGTGGGCACCTGTGGTCCCAGCTACTTGGGAGGCTGAGGCAGGAGACTCACTTGAGCCCAGGAGTTGAAAGTTGCTGTGAGCTGTGTGACGCCATGGCACTCTACCAAGGGCGAAAAACTGAGACCCCATCTCTACAAAAAAAAAAAAAGCCAGTCGTTCTCAACCTTCCTAATGCTGCAGCCCTTTAAAACAGTTCTTGTGGGTCGTGACCCACAGGTTGAGAACCGCTGCCTTAAGCCAAAGCCTCGCCCAGAGCAAGGCCCTAAATCTCTTCAATTCTATGACAGTTGGGAGAGGTGAGGAAGCTGCAGAAGAAATTTTTGACGTTAGCAGAGGTTGGTTCATGATATTTAGAGAAAGAAGGCATCTCCAATAACATGAAAGTTCAAGGTGAAGCGGCAAGCGCTAATGGAGAAACTGCAGAATTGACACAGATGGCTACACTAAACAGCAGATTTTCAACGTAGACAAAACAGCCTTCTGCTGGAAGAAGATGCCACCAGGACTTTGACAGCTAGAGAGAAGTCACGGCCTGGCTTCAGAGCTTCAAAGGACAGGCCCACTCTCCTGTGAGGGGCTCATGCAGCTGGTGGCTTGAAGTTGAAGCTAGTGCTCATTTAGCATTTCGAAAACCTGAGGGCCCTTAAGAAATATGCTATATTGGCTCTGCTTTTGCTCTATAAAGTCTGGATGACAGCATACCTTTTTACAGCACGGTTTACTGAATATTGTGAGCCCACAGTTAAGATCTACTGGTTGGGGGGAAAATATTCTTTTAAAATACTTACTACTCATTGACAATGGACCTGGTCACCCAAGAGCTCTGATGAAGAGGTACAAGGAGAGAAATGTTGTTTTCATGCCTACTAATGTAAGTATCTATTCTGCAGCCCGTAGATCCTGGAATGATTTTAACTCTCAGTGTTATTATATTTAGGAAACACATTTTGTAAGGATATAGAAGCCATAAATAATGATTCAGCTGATGGATCTGGGCAAAGTAAATTGAAAACTTTTGGGAAGTATTCACCATTCTAGATGCCATTAAGATTGCTTGTGATTCATAGAAGGAGCTCAAACTATCAAAATTAACAGAAATTTCGAAAAAGCTGATTCCAACCCTCAGGAATGACTTTGAGGAATTTAAGACTTCAGTGGAGGGAGGCACTGCAGACAGATAGAAACTGCAAGAGAAATAGATTTAGAAATAGAGCCCAAGACATGGCTGAATTGCTGCAATCTCATGATCAAACTGGAACTGATGAGGAATTAGGTGGTTTCTTGAGATAGAATCTGCTCCTGACAAAGATGCTGCGAATACCGCAAGAATTCAGAACATGACGTATGTTTATAAAACAGCCACAGGGGTTGACACAGTTGACTTCAATTTTGAAGGGACGTTGATGGGTAAAATGCTATCCAACATGATTGTGTGCTATGTTCCCTTTGCGAATGGAAGAGTCAACTGATGCAACAAACTTCATTGCTGTCTTATTTTGAGAAATTGCCATACCCACGCCAACTGTCAGCAACTGCCACTCTGATCAGACAGTACCATCAACATCCAGGCAAGACCCTCCACCAGCAAACACATTATGACTTGCTGAAAGCTCAGATGATCATTAATATTTTTTAGCAGTAAAGCATTTTAATTGAAGTATGTGCATTGTTTTTTTAGACATAATGCTATTGCACACTTAACAGAGTATGACATAATGTAAATATAACTTTTATTTGCACCGGGAAAACAAAATCTGTGTGACTGATTTTATTAGTGTGGTATGAACCGAAATCCATAGTTATCTCTGAGGTATGTCTGTACCTTAAATCTCTAGATTACTTATAATATCTAATATAATGTAAATACTGTGTAGTTATACTATTAATATTTTTATTTGTATTATTTTTGTTGTGTATTTTTATTTTTTGTATTTTAAAAAATATTTTCAATAGGCCAGGTGCCGTGGCTCATGCCTATAATTCTAGCACTCTGGGAGGCCGAGGCAGGTGGATAGCTTGAGCTCACGAGTTTGAGACCAGCCTAAGCAAAAGTAAGATCCCATCTCTACTAAAAATAGAAAAACAGAGGCAAAAGGATCGCTTGAGCCCAACAGTTGGAGGTTGCTGTGAGCTATGATGCCATCGCACTGTACCCAGGGCAACAGCTTAAGACTCTGTCTCAGAAAAAAAAAAAAGTATATATATATATATATATATATACACACACACACACACACACATCCATGGTTGGTTGAATCTGGGGATGTGGGGTGTGGAAGGCCCATTGTACATCTGTTAACGCATTAAAAGGTACTATTTTTACTGTTCCCATTTTATATATGAAGAAACTGAGTCACAGAGAAAGTAAGACCTTTCCTAAGGTCGCACAGCCATTAAATGGTTAAAGCTAAGAGACTGAAATAAATCTGAAAAGGCAATGAATTTCTCACGTGATTCAGTGTTACTCTATGTCCTATTCTCATAACATCCAAATAGTTTCCATCTTTCCCACCCCCTTCATTGGTAGAATAGGACTCTCATATCATGAAATTCAGGCCTACTACAGGATAATCTAATTTTTTATATATATGTATTTTTTTTGTAGAGACAGAGTGTCACTTTATCGCCCTTGGTAGATCATTTTTTCTAATTTTTATAATTGAACTCTTATCCTTTTAGCCTCATTTTCTACCATAGTAACGTCAACCTCCTGCACCCAGTTTTGCCGATGCCTCCTAATCCCTAACCTATGGGCCACCAGGAAACAGGGTCTTTTCCTATTGGGGCAGGCAGTTAAGGCAAACACGGGACTGACAGTCATGAAGCACCAGGTTCTGGGACTGTACTGACCCCTGCTCTCTCTGCGCTGTGATCCGTAACCTACTCAGTTTCGATATGCACCGTAGGTCAGGTGCATACAGCTTGGTGACCTGGTGCACGTACTGGCCCAGGTCTGGTACCGCGCTCCGGTTTATCCTGCATCGTGTTCTGAATGCCCTGACGCTCACCCAACGCTCCAGCACTCACACACTCTCTGGCACCACATGCTAAAGCACCAGATGCTTCCGCCGACTTGTAAAGTGGAGTCCACTCCCTCAGCCTTAGCGGTGTCTAGATTTAAACTTTGAGGAAAACTTACCGTGGGCGTCGGCTGG
Organism: Otolemur garnettii; assembly: GCF_000181295.1. NCBI lineage: Eukaryota > Metazoa > Chordata > Mammalia > Primates > Galagidae > Otolemur > Otolemur garnettii. The sequence continues at coordinate 2,494,893 of NW_003852511.1, forward strand.
CTCCGCCTCCCGAGCCACGTGGCCACTGGGCACCTGCGGCTGGACTCCGGGCAGGCTCCAGAGGGCGTGGTGGACCCCTAGAGGGAGCGGTCGGGGGCGGTCCCGGCCCGGCCCCCAGGTGGCGGGGCGGGCCCAGACAGAGAGAGCAGCAGAGGGGGGCGGGGCGGGCCAGGAAAGGCGGGGAGGTCCCGGGGGCGGGGCGGACCGAGGCTCTGGGGGCGGGCCTGGCAAGGTGGATTAGACCTGGAGAGGCCTGGGCGTTTGGGGGAAGGGTGGGTAGGGCCCAGGAGGATGGGTCTAGCAGCCGGTTAAGGAGGGCGGAACGAACCCGGAGAGGGTGGGGCTACTCGGTGCGTTTAGGGTAAAGTTGGGACTAGGCTAGGGGAACGGATCCGTGGATGGGGGAGCGTGGGGCTGTGGGGTTATAGGCTCAGGAGGCAGGGCCAGCCAGGAGGGGGCGGGGCGGGCCTAGGCGCCCGGGGCGTGCCCAGGGGTGGAATGGACCTGCCCAGGCGGGGCGGCCCTGGCGCGGTTTGGAGGTCTGGGCGGGCCGAGGCCGGGGTTAGGCTAGCGCGCGGCAGGCGGGCCGCAGGCCCGGGTGCACCACTATGGTGGGACATCTCCCGCGGCTGCTGAGACCACTGCATCAGCAGAAGCGGCCAAGCAGGCCCGGTGGCTGAGGCCTGGCCTTCCGGTAGTGAGTCTCCGAACACTGCCGCCTCGGAACGCGATTCCTCCCTCTCGCTTCCCTTGGGCGCAGACGGCCACCCTGCCGGACGATGCGCGCCCCTGGCTGCTCCGGAGGCTGAGCCCACAGCTCTGCGCTTCTTCCTCACCCTCACAGCCGCCCCCGATGGCTTTGCCCGGGGCCGAGGGCTTGGCCGACACGCCAGTGTCCCCGGCCCAGGGAGCCCCCGCCGGCTCCGCGTCCTCGTCGTCCGCCTCCTCCGGCGGCTCGGCCTCTGCGGGCGCGGGGCTGTGGGCCGCGCTCTATGACTACGACGCGCGCGGCGAGGACGAGCTGAGCCTGCGGCGCGGCCAGCTGGTGGAGGTGCTGTCGCAGGACGCCGCGGTGTCCGGCGATGAGGGCTGGTGGGCCGGCCAGGTGCAGCGGCGCCTCGGCATCTTCCCGGCCAACTACGTGGCTCCCTGCCACACGGCTGGGCACCCTGCGCCTCCGCCCGCGCCGCCGCCACCGCGGCCCGGCTCGCCGGTGCACGTAGACTTCGAGCTTCTGGAGCTTAAGGAGCTCATTGGTGCTGGCGGATTCGGGCAGGTGTACCGCGCCACCTGGCAGGGCCAGGAGGTGGCGGTGAAGGCAGCGCGCCGGGACCCGGAGCAGGACGCGGCGGCAGCGGCCGAGAGCGTGCGGCGGGAGGCTAGACTCTTCGCCATGCTGCGGCACCCCAACATTATTGAGTTGCGCGGGGTGTGCCTGCGACAGCCGCACCTCTGCCTGGTGCTGGAGTTCGCCCGCGGGGGAGCGCTCAACCGCGCGCTGGCCGTGGCCAATGCCGCCCCGGACCCACGCGTGCCCGGCCCGCGCCGCGCGCGCCGCATCCCCCCGCACGTGCTGGTCAACTGGGCTGTGCAGATCGCGCGGGGCATGCTCTACCTGCACGAGGAGGCTTTCGTGCCGATCCTGCACCGGGACCTCAAGTCCAGCAACAGTAAGTGGGGCGGGTGTGGAGGCAGACCGCCTCCGTGTCAGCCCGGGGCAGCCACTGCAGGGCGGCGTAGTACTGGTGGGAAGCGGCGGGGTCAGCCTCAGGGCACCAGCAGCACCTCCTGCCGGGGCCTTGCAGGGCTCAGAGGCGCAGCAAGTGCTCAGTTACAAGCTCTGTGGCAGGTGACAGTCTTATCTTGACTTGTTACCTTTGGGTGTTTTTTTAAGTACGCAGATAGATCAAATTGACTTATAGAGTATACATTTGTAAAATATCTGGATCTGCTGGAATCCCCCGGGGACGGTTTGGGCTTTGGATACTGTGGGGGTTTATTTGGGTAGGACTCAACAAACTGAGGCCTTCTGTAGATTAAGAGGAACTCGTGGAGGTCCTGGCAAAGTGGCCTTCGTCACGCTTCCCGAATGCACTCGGAATGTCACCTTTGTGAGTGCTATGCGTCCGCTGTAACTATGACTTCGTTTACTGTGACTTTCAAAATCATTCAGGTGTCACTGTACATGAAATAGGATTTTATTATTGGTTTAATCAGTACTTTTCTCCAGACAAGAAGCACCAGTTTGCTCTGTTATGTGCTTTTGGGTTAAGAACAAGTGGGCTGTCCTTGCACGGGTGCTTGAAATCCTGAAGACCTGGCCAATGTCATTTACTTTGTTTATACATCAGGGTGGATTTACCAGATGTCAATAAATGACCCAAATACAAGTCCTATTGAATTTCACTGTATAAAACAGCTAGTAGAACTGCTGTGTGAAGTTCGTTGTTTTCTGTCTTTTTTTTTTTTTTTTTTGAGACAGAGCCTCAAGCTATCCCCCTGGGTAGAGTGCTGTAGCATTACAGCTCACACAAACCCCCAACCCCGGGACCAAAGCGAGCCCCCTCCCCCACCCCCCCAAGTAGCTGGGACCACAGGCGCCCGCCACAACGCCTGGCCATTTTTTGGTTGCAGCCATCATTGTTGTTTGGCGGGCGGGCTGGGGATTCGAACCCGCCACCTTAGGTGTATGTGGCTGGCGCCTTAGCCGCTTGAGCCACAGGCACCGAGCCAGTTCGTTGTTTTCTATTGAAGTTCCCTTCATATTCTTAGAATGAGATGAATTCCGTGAAAGATTAGAGGATGCAGCCACAGCTGGCTTTGGCCTACCTCAGCTGGACGTCTCTCAACCTTGCAAAACCTGCTAGGACAGGGGCTAACTCAGGTGGAAACATTGTCCTCTTGCAAATGTAGAAAGAAGAGTGGCATGAAGAAATGATGTATTTGTTGTATGTTTTTGTAGTCTTTTTTTCCTATTCAAAATCCTTGGGTGCTGAAATTTACTTGACAATGACTAACGCAGCCCTTTAATTGTGGGAATTTTACATAATTGGAGTGTTGTAGCTATGCATAAGCCTTGAATACTTTTAGGTTTTATTTTATGACCCCTACACCTTCACCCCCAGGCCTCTCATAATTAGGGTGACCAGACGTCCTGCTTTTGGCGGGACAGTCCCGCTTTTGAACAATTTGTCCCGCGTTTCGCGGCGTTTTAAAAAAGTCCCGATTTTTGGAAAGAAGGCATGAACGGGCAGGAGAACAGGAAGGGAATATACGGTTTTCGGCTGCCAGGTGGCTATTTCGCCAGAATATGAGTTTTATATTATTTTTGTTAATTTTATAATGTTAAACTGTAATAATAACAAATAATTGTTGAGAAGTGATTAGCGAGAACTGCTTATCAAAGTTTGCATTGTTGTCAGGCCCAGCCCTGCCCGGGGCCCCTGCCCCGCCCCCGCCCCCTCCCCGCCCCCCGCGATGTCCCGCCTTACCGATGTTACAATCTGGTCACCCTACTCATAATTTAAATTGCCACTGCTTAAATGTCAGGGGCAAAGGTAGTTCTGCTCTGTTCTCAGTACTCAGCCACCGGAAGGATGCTAGGTTGCTGGCTTTGGGACTGTGCGCTTGTAAAGACAGTGCAATTTTCAATGTCCTTATGTTTGTAAATGCTTCAAACAGGATAGTTTTCACTGCCAATTTGTGCATGTTTTCTACTATATACTTAAATTTTTTTTTTCAGGCTGATATAAGGGTACGTAAGATTAGGTTACATTGTTTGCATTTATTGGGAAAAGTCTGGGTTGTATTTGTGTGCTTCCCCCAAAAGATGTGCCATGTACCCCTACCTTGTACCCATTAGGGGAGTTTACTGGCCCCCTTCTCTGGCTCCCCACTCCCCGCTTCTTGAATTTAATTGGTTTTCCGTTTACTGACCCTCTTCTCTTTCTCCCCCCACTTCTTGAATTTAGTTGTGCTTTTCCTCTCCTGTGCACCTGTAACTGTCCATCTGCTAGTTTCAAGTTAGTATCGGGTACATGGGATGCTCGAGATATTTTTCTAAGGGGAGTGTTTCTTCAGCGCCATCCAAGTAAATACAAAAGATGTGAAGCCTCCATCTTTTTTTAATGGCTGAATTAAAATATGCTGTTGTCGAAGGACTTGTCTAGCCTGCTCCTGTAGAACAGGTGACTTGTCCATGTGTGCCATGAGCTCTCTTCCCGGTCACGTGAAAGATGTTTTAAGGACACCAGCATCTTTCCCTCACACTGCCTTTTGGCCCTTGCAGCATCACTGTGGTGACGCAGAACCTGGCATTCTACAGACTTAGTCTGTTTTCGGGCAGCAAATCATCAACACAGACAAACCATTGGGTTGGAAGGGTCCTTAGAAAGTTAAAAGGCCTATGGCTATTACTTTTGCCTTGTATTTAGGTTAGTTTGTTTTGGAATCATTCCTGAGGCTCATACATAGGGTGACCAGGTTTTAACATTGGTAAAGCGGGACAACATGGCAGGGGGTGGGGCAGGGGCCTGGGCAGGGCAGGGCCTGACAACAATGCAAACTTTGATAAGCAGTTCTCGCTAATCACTTCTCAACAATTATTTGTTATTATTACAGTTTAACATTATAAAATTAACAAAAATAATATAAAACTCATATTCTGGCAAAATAGCCACCTGGCAGC
>NW_003852511.1:2500484-2504092 GCF_000181295.1 Otolemur garnettii
AGCTTGAGGCTCTGTCTCAAAAAAAAAAAAAAAAAAAAAGAGTACTGTACTCCTATATATAGTAGATAATATCTATGAATGATTCGAAGGTGATTACTTGCTGCTACTTAGTTTGAAAGACTTCTCACCCTCAGAACAATTTGCCAAACTTCCTGGAGTATTTTAATTTCTCTAATTGTCAGGCAAGATTCCTTTTGCTTTAACCTGTTGTACTGTTAAAAAGACTTACTTAGCTAGTTGCTAGCCTAGCAAAATACGTGTTAAAATATGGTCATTATTATAGGTATTTAATGTCTATAAGATGAAAATTTTGTGTAGGGCCTAAAATGTGCAAATCATACTGCCTAACACATGACCTTATCCTGGGCTGACTTTGTTTATTTAATGAATCAGTACATATACTGACCCCCTTCTCCAGCTCCCTACTCCCCACTGTAACTTCTAGATCAAATTTCAAGTCTAGCAGATACTCTCTAACAGTACGTTTTGTTTGACTTTATTGGTTATTTGCTAATGGAGGCAGTAAATTAATGATAATGTAAACAAAGTTTTAAAAAATCAATATTGAATTTTGTTTTCACTTTGTAGTCATGTAACAAAGAGCCAGTAGAAGACGCCTTGGCCCCAAGTCAGTGGAAATTATTGTGTAAAACAAATGTTTACATTTGTCTAAAGAATATATTATTTTTGACAGATTTTATTCCCTCTTTTCTAGTGGATCATCTAACATTTTGTCATATCTTGTGAGAAAATGTCTGTGTCAAAATAATAGCTGACATGCTGAGATGATGTAAATAACTTTGTTGTTTTTCTAAGAAGGTAGAGCCAAATTAGCAAGTTTTAAGCATCATTTCTGTTGTAAAAAAAAAAATGCTGGGCCCTGTAACTTTCTGGATGCAAAGTCTATTTATATGCAACAATACAAGGCAACTGTGAAAGTGTGAAAATGACAGGTTTTATATGCATTCAGAGAAGAGAGAGAGACTCATTTATCAAATGCTTGTTGAGAATCCACCATGTGCCAGTGACTTCTGGGAGCCTCAGGGACACAGTGGTAAGTAGCAGATGGTGACAATCTACCTGCCATCTTGGAAGTTAGTCTAACAGGAAATGTAGATGGCAGTCGTGCAATCCCCAAAATATTAGGAAGTGTCATGGAGAAAATAAAGGATGGTGAAGGGTAGAGAATGACAGAGTAGAGGATGGGGGTGCTGTAGAGGATGGGGGTGCTGTTTCAGACATGGGTGGTCTAGGGAAGCAGCCTTGAGCCAGGGACATGAATGAGTCCAGCAGAGATCCAGGCAAAGGAAAGATGAAGCAGAAATGAGCCTGGTCTATTGAAGGAGGGGAAAGGCCAGTTAGGCTGGAGCTGGGGGTGGAGAGTGGAGGGAGGGATTGGCTTGGGTGGATCTCACCCAGGGGCCCATGGCAAAGTTCTCTTCTGAGTGTTTGTATGGAGGAGAGGCATGATCTGAGTTCTTTTTTTGAAAGATGACTTTATTGTCTATGGAGAAGGGGCTCTAGTGGGCTTTAGTTCAGGCTGTTAAGCTTGTCCATGGGAAAGTACTGGCTCTCCCCTGGGTGGTAATAATGAAAGAGGTTTGCTAGCAGGTTCCTGTGGGGAGTAAGATAAAATATTAAATACTATAACATAGGAATTGCTGAGGATGGTTTGAATTATTAGACTTCAATCTAAGGGTTTTATTTACCTGGACATAGCTCAGGATTGAAAGAAGACTGCGTGGGATCGTTTGTGGTTCCTTTTATTTATTTGTTTGTTTTTTGTAATCTTGTTTACTATATTCTACCTTTTTTTGTCCTTAAGAGGAAATAAACTGTCCCTGAGAAACGGAGCCACAGATTATAGCAGCTGTGTTCCTTTGTACTTTTTATGTCAGTAGTTAAGCATCTTTCATCCTAATGATTTTAGCCTTTTGGGAATAATTGTTACCTACATTGTTATACACAACTACATCTACAGTCTATAAATAGACACATAGTTACGAGTTATGAGATGCAAGTTCAAGTTCTAAGCTGAACTACAAAAGGAATCAATTTTTTTTTCTAGCTCATCTCAGTACAATGTAAATAAAGGAACTAGTTGAGAAAATTATAGTGAATGTAATCTCCAAGTAAGATGTTTAAATAGCTCATCAGAGTGATTTGGGAGAGCTATTAATTATGCTATTATCAGTTAAAAGACCTCAGTCCCCTTCTCTCTTCTATTCTACTCACGGAGCTTCCTGCTGTAGGTGCTTCCTGTTTCAGGGCATGGAGAGATCAGTCCAGATATCCCAGTGGTCACTGAGTGGTGCTTTTGAAACAAGGTCATGTAAAGGTTGCATTTTTAGAAGACTAGTAAACACAAAAGAGTCACCACATCTCACCACCATTTTTCTGCTTGCATATTCAAGGAATATGCCACATCAGAATCAATAGGCCACATCTCATTTTTTAGAGTTGTATGTTGGGTAGTTGTTTAGTTCTAGATCAGCGGTTCTCAACCTGTGGGTCATGACCCACAGGAACTATATTAAAGGGCCGCGGCATTAGGAAAGTTGAGAACCACTGTCTAGATTATGCCAACTGTATATATGTGATTGGTTTTGTGGTCATTATCAAATATATCAGAGCAAGGTACAGGAGAGAGGGGACATTTACTCATTTGGGAAAGTCATTTGTATACCTGGCTTTCTCACTTGAGCTTTTAAATGTTGAACTTTACCAGAATAGCACACTTAAGGGACAGAGCATTGGCTTTAAAGTCAGTCTCATCTGGATTTGAGTACTGGTGTCATCATTTGCTCGTGGTGTCACCTTGGGCATGTCTTGGTTTTTGGTCCTGTATACTGAACTCCTTTCTTGGTGCACTGACACCTGTTTCCTGTTTCTTAACCCTTTAAAGGCAGTTGTGTAAATGCAGGCGTGGAAGTGTTTAGTTTTTTCAGGGACAGTGAGTTAGGTGTGTCTGGAACAAAAGGTGGGGAAGGGGCTTTGTGGAAAGGCCGTGAGAGCCTTGGATGCCTCACTAAGAACTATGCAATTTAACAGGTAGAGGAAAGCTTTTGAAGGTTTTTGAGGTATAGTCTACTGCTACAAGATACACATCTACAAAGAAAAGAAATGGAAGCTTAGGGTCTTTAGCTGGAGGCCTGTACTATCACACACCGTCAGAACGGCAGTACTAAAAACTACAATATTTTACTTTATTTGACATAGGCAGTTTAACATTTACTACTGGAGCCTAATTTTTATAATCACAGTTAGTTTAGTGAGTTAGTTTAGAACACCTCTCTCTGATTTCTAACTCTCGTTAGAATTAGAAAATATTGACTACATGTACCGTGGCAGGCTGTCCCCAAACCCTCCTAGGGGCTCCCAAAAGGTGGATGCCCCCTGATGAAGGAATTTTAGTGGGCAAAGCATTCCTGGGACAACTGTTAGGGGGTTTGTTTTGGAGGCTAAAACTTCAATTGGAATAGCTGACACCTAGTCAGTGTGAATTTTGTGGCTCGGCGGCGCCTATAGCTCAACCGGCTAAGGTGCCAGCCACGTACACCTAAGGTGGCGGGTTCGAATCCCCAGCCCGGACCCGCCAAAACAACAAT
>NW_003852511.1:2504297-2510122 GCF_000181295.1 Otolemur garnettii
GTTTTACTCTGAATCTAAAATTGCTATAAAGAATATATTAAAAACAAACAAACAATACTATAGGCTGGGCATATGGGGCTCATTCTTGTAATCCTAGCACTTTGGGAGGCATAGGTTAGAGGATTGCTTAAGTCTAGGAGTTAAAGAGCTGACTGAGCAAAAGGAGATTTTGTCTCTACATGGACAAAAGGAAAAACCAGCTGGACATGAAGTGTGCTCCTGTGGTCCCAGCTCCTTAGGAGAGGGAGGAAAGAGAATCCCTGGAACCCTGGAGTATGATGACATCATTGCACTTTAGCCCAGGTACATAGTAAAGACCCTGTCTCAAAAGTAAATTAATAAATGGATTAATTAATTAATTAAATGCTATAATGTAAGAAATTGCTCTTTTTTCTGTCCACTTAACCTTGGCATTTTAAATCAATGTCTTTTCTTTTTTTTTTTTTTTTTTCCAGTTTTGGCCAGGGCTAGGCTTGAACCTGCCCACCCCAAGTATTGAGGCCAGTACCCTACTCCTTGAGCCACAGGTGCCACCCACATAGCATTTTAATGGGGAGGAGAACCCCATCACTATTTAACAAAACAAATTTAGTGAGGAGGGTGGCATTGCTTTACATGTGTGAAGGTCACTCTGGTGCCAGACTTTAACAGAGACTAAAGTTTCTACTTGCTTCTGTGTTCAATCTTCACTATCTTTTGGAACCTCAGGGGTCCTTGGGTCACACTTTGAGAACTAGTAGGCTAAAGGGTTAGTTCTGTGATGGAGAATGACACTGTCTCTAGCATCGTTTCCACCCTTATCGTAGCATCAGAATCTCCCTGTGAACTTTTAAAAAATAAAATTTCCTCTCTCATTTTTGAAGATTCTGCTTCAGTGTACCTTCCTTGGGAACAAGCAGTGAGGTTCTTTTCTAATATTTTATTTTGAAAACCTTGACATTTACGACAGAATTTTAACATGTGACTAATTGGATTTACCAGGGATCTAACCTGTAGTCATCCATTAGGACAGGGGTGTCCAACCTATGGCCTGTGGGCTGCATGGTAATTTTGTGAGGACATTTTTGCTTATCCGTGGTGCTGGGTCTAAGGAAAATTATTCACAGACCTTATTTTTTGGTAATCAGCTTTAGTTAGTGTTTGTGTATTTAACTTGTGGCCCAAGACAATTCTTACTCTTTCAGTGTATGGCAGAAAAAAAAGGTTGGCTGCTCCTAAATCCATCTTACCTGTTGATGCAGCTATGTATATATTTTTAAAAGCTCCCAATGATTTAAATGCAGAACCAAACTTTAAGACTCCAATTCAAAGGATCAGGGATTTATAGATTTCTTCTTACGGGTTATCTGGTTGACCCTTTTACTCTTCAGTGGCCACAGACTATATCCAAATCAGGTTAACAGCCTGATTACAGATGTAGGCTTGGCCATACAGTGTGCCATGCTTGAGTATGACTGACTTAATCCAGCCTGTGACCTTGGGAAAAGGAGTATCTTAGAGCATTTGTCCCTCTGATGCTATGGGACAAATAGTATTATTGAGGTGACAGGTTTGAGCTGTGACTCTATTCCTTGTGGCCCCAAGCTTTCTGGATATAGAGCAATATAAGGATTAAATGGGGTTGTGTCCGTCTGGGGTTAGCAAACTTTTCCTGTAAAGGACCAGATAGTAAATACTTTTGTCTTCGAATGGTGTATGGCCTCTGTGTGCAAGTATTCTCCTCTGCTTTTGTAGCCAAAAACATTCATAACAACATGTAAACAAATGAGTTTGACGGTGTTCCAATAAAACTTGATTTACGGCTCGGCGCCTATAGCTCAACTGGCTAAGGCGCCAGCCACGTACACCTAAGGTGGCGGGTTCGAATCCCCAGCCCGGACCCGCCAAAAACAACAATGAGGGCTGCAACCAAAAAATAGCCGGGCGTTGTGGCGGGCGCCTGTGGTCCCAGCTACTTGGGAGGCGGAGGCAGGAGACTCGCTTGAGCCCAGGAGTTGGAGGTTGCTGTGAGCTGTAATGCCACGGCACTCTACCCAAGGGGGACAGCTTGAGGCTCTGTCTCAAAAAAAAAAAAAAAAAACTTGATTTACAAAAGAGGCATTATGCTAGATTTGGCTTATAAATTCTAGTTTGTCAAATCCTAGTATATATCCAAGTATTCAATCAACTCCAGGCCAGGCATGGTAGCTCACACCTGTAATCCTAGCACTCTGGGAGACCAAGGCAATTTGCTTGAGCTCAGGAGTTCAAGACCAACCTGAGCAAGAGCAAGAGCTCATCTCTACTACAAACAGAAAAATTAGCCAGGTGTTATGGTGGGAGGCTACTTGGGAGGCTGAGGCAGGAGGATCGTTGGAGCCCAAGAGTTGAGGTTGCTGTGTGTTACAGTCATACAAGGGCACTCTCCCCAAGGCAACAGAGTGAGACTCTTTCTTGTCATAAAAAATAAATAAACTCTCCAAAGCGAGAAATAAAAAAGTGTTTAATAAACTGTAAGACAATATCTAAATGTAGGCTGGTGACTATATTTGTTTTTATATTTTATTTAAAAACACTTTAAGTGCATTAAATATTTCCTCATTTTATGTGTGTGAACTTATGTTTTCTTTTGTGTGTGTATATATATTTATAAAGCCAGTCAAATTTAGCAATGGGAATGAAATCATGTTTTGTATAACTCTTTATAGCCTAAGAACATTATTATTATTCATTCTGCAAAATGCGCCATTCAATCATGTATTTATTCATCTTGGTTAGGGATGAGGGTCTTTTTAATTTGTCTAACTTGGTCGGTCCCAGCCAGCCCCTGGCAGTATGAGGAGACAGTCCTGAGCTTTGTTCTCTGCAGGACTGCTGAGGTCTGCGTGCTTTGGCAGGTCTGCTTGTAACTTGGGTTGGTAAGTTAGGTCAAGGAGGAGGCATAGAGTATTAAATTGCTACTGTAACTGTTTCACTGCCATAGTTCATTATTAGTTCGTGCATTTTTTTAAGCTATTGGGAAAAAAAACAAATCACATGTGATCTAGAGGGAAGTATCTTGATTGCATATTAGATATTTGAATTCTTAGTTCAGAACCTTGTGGCTTAATGCGATGTTAAGGGATATACTTTGTTTCAGGTTTTCTGCAAATATCACATTGCAATCAAATATGTTTCTCTCTAATGTATGTCATACATTTTACTTTCTTTCTAATTTATTAGTGTAGAATATTATGGAAGATTCCTGCTGCAGTTTACATTATTATGTGTGGAAGAGAATTGACTGTTGACCTTTACTGTTAAAATACTAACATGACAGGGCCTGTAGCTCAGCAAGTAGGGCGTTGGCCCCACATAACGAGGGTGGCAGGTTCAAACCCAGTCTTAGCCAAACTGTAACAACAACAAAAATAATAAATAAACTTGGCCTGAACGTCTCTGCAGCCTCATCTCTGGGCACCACCACTTACATACACACACACACAAAAAATACTAACATGACAGAAATTTAGAACTAGAATGAAATGTAAGAAGTTTGCTCCATTAAAACTGAATATTTTATATGTCTATGAAAATGCTCCATGAAAGGAGGTTTTTGTTTTGGTGTCTGGTGAAGGCAAAGCTCTGTTGTAGTTGACCATGTCTATTATATTTACAGAAATCTGTCTTCTTGTATCTAGTAAGCTAATTCATTCATTTTTATAATAGTTATATGCTATTATTTTCTTATTATTAAGAGACAGAGTCTCGCTGTGTTACCCAGGCTGGGCTGCAATGGCACAATCCTAAGTCACTGTAACCTTGAAATTCTGGGCTCAAGCAATCTTCCTGTCTCAGTCTTCTGAGTAGCTGGGCCTGCAGGTGTCAGGCTAGTTTAAAGTTTTTTTTTGCAATGGGGTTTCTCTGTGTTGTCAAGGCTACTCTCAAATTCCTGGCCTCAGGCAATCCTCCTGCTTTGGCTTCCCAGAATGCTTGGATTATAGGTGTGATTTCTATTTATTGATTGTATATAATGTGTCAGAAACTCTCCTAAGGCTCTTGGTATTCAGCAGTGAACAGACAAAAATTCCTCCCCTTGTGGAACTTTCATTCTATTGGGCAAGACAGACATTAAACAAAATAAATAAATACAAGTTCCCACTTAAGGGGTACAAGGTAGGGTATATGGTGCACTTCCTGGGTGAAGAACTCAACTGCAGCCCAGGCTTTGCCTTACAAACCCAAACAGTGTAACCTAATTGTGTGCATTCTCACATTAACCTGAAAAGAAATTTTAAAAGTACAATTAAATATGGAGTCTGTTGGATAATGGTAAATGCTTAGCATAAAAACTGAAGTTACAAAGAAGGTTGGACATGTTGGGTGAGCAGTTGAAATGTTAGATTGTATGTCTAAGGAAGGCTTCACAGAAAAACTGGGATTTCATGATTCGGTGCCTGTGGCCCAAGTGGCTAAGGCGCCAGCCACATACACCTAAGGTGGCGGGTTCGAATCCAGCCTGGGCCCACCAAACAACAATGATGGCTGCAACCAAATAAAATAGCCAGGCATTGTGGCAGGTGCCTGTGTTCCCAGCTACTTGGGAGGTGGAGGCAGGAGACTTGCTTGAGCCCAGGAGTTGAAGGTTGCTGTGAGCTGTGATGCTACAGCACTCTACCCAGGGGGACAGCTTGAGGCTCTGTCTCAAAAAAAGAAAAAGAAAAACTGGGATTTCAGCCTAATCTGAAGAAGTGAGGAAATGGGTTATCTGTGCAGGAACAAGCTTGTTAGAGGGAACAGAAATCGCGAGATTCCTAAAACAGGAGGTCAGTGTGCCTGGAAGAGAGTGAGGGGGGGAAGGGCAGGACGGGGAGGAGAAGCAGGATTGATCTGGACCCGCGCAGTGTCCTGCGGGTCCTGCAAGGTCTTTGACTTTTACTCTGACACCGGAGGGATTTGAGTAGGAGAAGAGCCAATTTGTCTTTTAACAGGATTACACTGGCAGAGGTTTTGAAACTAGATGGAGGGGAACAAAGTTGGAGATATGTAATGGGGAGTCATTTTTGTGGGTATTTAAAGCCCTGAGACTGGCTGAGATTATCTAGGGAGTGAGTGTAGATACAGAAGACCAGACAGAGGTCCAAGGCCTGAGTTCTGGGGATCTCCAGACATGAGAGGTCAGGGAGATAACGAGGAACCAGAAGCAGCTAGAATTGAAGGAAAACCAGGAGAGGGTGATTCTGTGCAGGCCGGTGAGGAAAGTGTTCCAGGGAAGAATGATCAGCTGTATCAAATGCTTTCAGAGACCAACATTCAAATAACTGTTTTGCTGTATTTTTAAAACAGTCTTCATTTCTTAATTGCCTAACATCCTTTTAATACTTTTCCAAGAGGGTAGAGAGGAGTTGATTTTCTTTTTTAGCAGCTATTGAACATAGAACAGCTTCTAATAATTTGTCTTCTTTATACTCATTCTTCTCCTCGGAGTATTCTTTATTCATTTACTCATTCATTGGACCAATAACTGAGCAGATAAAACTGCTAGTGGCTGTGCAGTAGTGAAAGAAGAAAAAAGATCAATTAGATGCTGATTCTATTCTCAAGCTGCTTGCAAGTAATAAGTGAGATGAAGCCGTATCAGGGACGATAAGGTGGTATTTCAGTTTAAGGGGATTGGTACAGCCTAAGTGTATGGGACATGCAGAGAACTTCTAGCTGAGATTATAAAGAAAGATGGTGGAAAGGTGTTGTTTATAGACTTACCTAGTATTAGAGCAGGAAGAGTGTTGAGATTCCGAAGACCCGCAGACTTGGAAGTGGGGTCACAGTTAATGGCATGGTGGCCCAGAGTGAGCGTCCAGTGCTCA
>NW_003852511.1:2510670-2513237 GCF_000181295.1 Otolemur garnettii
CTCTGTGCCATGTGGTCAATTAGAAAGTTACCATTTATTCCATATCAATCACTGATTGTTTTCAGGGTTGAAATTCACAAAGTGTTTTGTAAATACATACTTCTACATTGTTGCTTTTCTCAACATGTTTTCTTGGATATGACTTTTTTTTTTTTTGGTTAATGTAGTCCTGGTTAAAGATTAACAGACACCCATTTCTCATTCAATGGAATTTGGTCACAGTGATCCCATCCAGGTTGAGAAAATTGAGTACATTGTAATTGCTTTAAAAAGAAAACTATACATTATATGATAATTCTGAAAATACCCAGGTGAACTTCAAAGGAGCTGAAAAAAAGTCAAGTGCCTCATGGTTGAATAAGTAGGCTAAGTACAGGTTGTAAAGGCCAATTGTTAAAGAAGGAGGCTAACCAGGGTCAAAAATCTTTACTGAAGTTGCTGGAGGAGGGAGCTCAGTTGCTAGGTTACTAACAAGAACTTACCATTTCTGTGGCCAAAAGAGTTGATACACCTGGTTTGTACATTTGAATCTTGGTGGCCAGCTAGTGTGCTGCAGTTCTTCCAGCTTGAACGACAGGAAGTGGACACCGGCCGCCAGCCTTGTGTCCTAGGCTGAAACCTGGCCAGGTGCCCGGGATTTCACCTGTTGTGAGATGGGACTAAGTGTGGTTTCGTTCACATTGCCCAAAAGATAAGGAATTTCAGGAATTTTGCTGAACACCTCTGAAATAGAATCCAGAACAATGGGCCTTTCAAGGCTAAAGGTTTGACATTCCGGGTGTTATTTTAACTTGTTTTCTGTGTGCTCCCCGCAGAGGGAAAGCCCATGGTTTCTATGGAAACTTGAGACTTGGGAAAGGGGCTGGTGTCCTAAAGCTGTCCATGGCACATGATACCATCCTGTTTACTTGGAAATGAAGTTACTTTTAAAATACTTAAGTGTTTAGTCCTTTGGTTCTCACTTTTGGTTGTTTTCATTCATTTTTAGAGCAGCCTTTCCTTGGCCTTCACATCTCCAGGGCTGCCTGCCCTTACTTGCCCTCTGTGGTGTGGGTCCGGGGATAGGGATTTGTTTTGAGGCCTATTTTAATCAGCTTTTCCTCATGACTTCCTATCTGGACGTTTATAAAAATGAAGAGGTAATGTATATAAACGTGCTTTGGGGAAGTTTTATAGAACCATGAGCCATTGGGATCATTGATTATAGAACCGTAAGCCATTAGGACCATGATTATGGGTCTTTGTGGTGATAGGAACAATTATTATTTAGAAGTAAAATTAAAGTATTCCCAAGGGAAGGACATAATGCAGCTGATGAAAAGCATACTTATTTAGCTATATTTGTCTGTTTCAGCTTTTATTTCCGTAGCTTAAGTGTATAAAGCTTTAAAGCATCAAAAGTCTAAATATTGTTTTTAATAGATATTTTTTTCTTAATATTCATGAGGAGTAACGACTGAGAAATAACTATCTTTACCTGTTGTAGAAGGAACTTTCAGAAATTAATCTCTTAAGCAGTGCATAAAATGAAATTTCTAGTTGTTTTGAGCCCATGGGACAGCTGACATATTTGTGGGTAGCACAGAAGAGGGCTGGGGATCAACCCCACATAGGTCCATGTTTATACCCTAAAAATATTATGGGTTATAGTCTCACCTCAGTGACAAGTGTGAGGATCAAATAGAATATGACATGCAGGCTCGGCGCCTATGGCTCAAGTGGCTAAGGCGCCAGCCACATACACCTAAGGTGGCGGGTTCAAATCCAGCCCGGGCTCGCCAAACAACGATGGCTGCAACCAAAAAATAGCTGGGCGTTGTGACGGGCGCCTGTGGTCCTAGCTACTTGAGAGGCGAAGGCAGGAGACTCACTTGAGCCCAGTAGTTGGAGGTTGCTGTGAGCTGTGATGCTATGGCACTCTACCCAGGGGGATAGCTTCAGGCTCTGTCTCAAAAAAAAAAAAAAAATATGACATGCACAGAAACCTCTCTGCATAGCAGTATGGGAGGCAGTATTCTTATTGTTAGAATGGTGATAATTACTTGTGATTGGTGATAATCACAAGTAATGGTGATAATCACACTTGATCTTAGCCGAAAGCTGAGAAGGGATAGAATGGGGACAATTGTCATTAACAAAAGTTACTCTACTGAACACTGCTGTACAAGTGCTGTGTTAGGTAATAAGAGAAACCCAGAGAATACAGTTCCTGAGATTGAGTTGCTCGTACATGACTTTGATAGAAAAGTCTTAGGTAAACGGTAACTGACAAAACTGGACGGACGACAGGTGACAGGGAAGCCAGGTGGGGAAGATCAAGTAGTTCACATTTTTGTGGGATGTTCAGGAGATTTTCCTAAGAAAAACAGGTCCTTGGCTCGGTACCTGTGGCTCAAGCGGCTAAGGCGCCAGCCACGTACACCTAAGGTGGCGAATTCGAATCCCCAGCCCGGGCCCACCAAACAACAGTGATGGCTGCAACCAAAAAATGGCCAGGCGTTGTGGCGGGCGCCTGTGGTCCCAGCTACTTGGGAGGCGGAGGCAGGAGACTCGCTTGAGCCCAGAAG
>NW_003852511.1:2513282-2519593 GCF_000181295.1 Otolemur garnettii
AAAAAAAAAAAGAAAGAAAGAAAGAAAAACAGGTCCTTGAGAATGAAAGACTGTTCCAGAGAGAGATGGGTCTCCTCTCCCCCCTCCCTCCTTACGTAGGAAAGGGTTCAGGCCTGGCCTTTGCCAGCTGTGTAACCGTGGGTATATAACAACTCTAAATCCCCTTGGTCATCTCCGTAATGAGGGTAAGGATAGCACCGAGGGTTCTCACTCTCAAAATCTCAGTTACAAGATCACACCGGAAAAGAATCTGGACCACGTATTTCTTTGGTATTGATTACTTATCTAGTAAGTCTGAACATACTCAAATACCCCTCCGTGTTTAAAGCTAGTGTTTTCGTTCCAGCAACTGCAGTAACTCTGATGACTAATTAATATTGTAAACATTTGATAGTAGTGCCAATGAAATTCACATCCCTTGTGAAATCGCAAGGTTTGCAAAAGATGCAGAATTTCCTGAAATCCATCAATGTGAACTTGAAGCCTTGCTGAAAACACTTTGGAAGCCATTGATGAAGGTGTGTCTACGTGTGTGGGTGGCCCTCACAGAGTGCTTAGAACAGCTCAGGCGCTGCTGTGGGCACTTTACAGCCATTCACTGACCCTTCACTGTGGTCTTGTGATGTAGGCACTATCACAATTTCTAGGCACAGAGGATCCACACAAAGCAGCCTGCCCTAGGAAGCATGCAGTCGTTCAGTTAAGCCTGGGCTGACTCTGCTTAGATCACCCGCTAATTGACCAACAGCAAGAAATTAAGGAGGAGAATGGGCACTTCAGTAGAGATTTCCAGAGGACAAAGAAAGCTCTTGTGAAAAACTGATGGCTGTTGTTGGTTAAGCAGTACAGACCAGGGTTAGGGCTGCTGGGGTTCACTGTTCCCTAGCCTGTGGCCTTGGGTGGATCACTGAACATCTCGGGGCCTCGGTTTCCTTGTGTGTGAGGCAGAGGTGATAGTATCTCCCTGTAGTATGGTGGTGTGGCTAATATGATTAAAACACCTGTAACCTCACCTGACAAATAGAATATACTCAGGAAGGGTTAATTTTTACTAAAACTAACATTTGAAATGTGGCCCTCTTCATAATGGTTTGGAAAACCGAGCATGACAAGTGTCCTACTGATGCTGTTCTCTGATTTTGTTTAGATATTCATTCCAAAGAGCCCCCCATACTTGTTTTGTTTTTTCCCTTCTAAGAAATAGCTCATGATTGCTGCCACAGTTCTGACAACAATGTTATTTGCTGGGCAAAAATGAAATAAACTTATTTTCGTTTTATTTTTCTTTTCTTTTTTTTTTTTTTTTTTTTTGAGACAGAGCCTCAAGCTATCCCCCTGGGTAGAGTGCCATGGCCTCACAGCTCACAGCAACCTCCAACTCCTGGGCTCAAGCGAGTCTCCTGCCTCAGCCTCCCAAGTAGCTGGGACTATAGGCGCCCGCCACAGCGCCGGCCATTTTTTGGTTGCAGCCATCATTGTTGTTTGGCGGGCTCGGGCTGGGGATTTGAACCCGCCACCTTAGGTGTATGTGGCTGGCGCCTTAGCCGATTGAGCCACAGGCGCGGAGCTCGTTTTATTTTTCAAGATCAACTCTGAGTAAGCCTCTCCCCAGACATGCACCCTATTTGCTATAAATTTGTATTAATGTTAAAGTGGATTTACTTTGCCACATTATTTTTTCAGTACTAACTCTCTCTGATCGTGAAGACCTGTCTCCTGGGGTTTCTGTGAGGCCTGAGTGAAATCCTGCGTGTCACGTGCAAGGCCTGTACTTGGAGCACTTTGAACTTGTTAATGACTCTTCTGTTAATATGCTGTGATTTCTAAAGGATGGCCATGGCACAAGCAAAGGGCAGAGATCAGAATGTGCATGTTCTGTCCAGGACTTGCTTACGTTTTCTGTAGCTGTCAAGCACCTATCTGAATCAGACTCAACAGAGTGGGTGCCAGAGAAGGAAGGTGAATTGAGCCTGTTTCTCCCCGTCTCCCTGCCGTCTTCCCCCCCACCCCTCACTGCAGCTATTACGCTAGCAGAAAACCAGGTAAAAACAAATAATTGTAGTGCACTGTGCTTCCTAAATGCTTTGAGACAGGAGCCTCCTGTAAGTATAGAGGATGGAATCATTTCTTTTTGCTTAGCGTCATTTGGAAGGTTTAACTCAGAAGATGCTTGAACTGGATGGTAAGCCAGCTTGGCTCAACAGAGGAAGTCAGCTCTAGAGGAAATGAGATGAAGTTTGAAGTATAAGTTGCTGTGCAGATGCCCAGGCTCCTGATTGCCCAGTGTGGGAAACCGTGAAGGGTTTTTTTTTTTCCTAATGCAGGTTTATTGAGGACAAATTTACACACGGTAAAATGTACCCTCTAAGAGTATAAGTTCCATGAGAGTTGACAGGTGTGTACCGACGCGTAACCACCACCACTAAGGTGCACAATTTCCGTCACCCCCGGCCCCCACCAAAGGTCCCCGTGTCTCTTTGAAGTCAAAGCTTCCCCTTATTCTCTGGCACCCACCGAGCTGATTTCCAGCCCTCTAGCCCCCTTAGCCGAGTAGCTCATGGAGTCAGAGCCTGTCATTCTTCGTGTCTGGATTCCCTCACGGTATCATAATGGCTTTGAGTCATCCTCATCGTGTCCGTTGGTAGTTTGTTCATGGACGGTTTAAAGGTCACGCCACTTTAGGAAGAAGAGATTGTTGGTGGTGCGGCGTAAAATGGGTTGGAGATGGGGCAGTGGCAGCATCCAGCTGCTTTAGGGCCTCTGGAGAACCCAGGGAACGTTTCTGTGTGGTTCTAGGCAGAGGAAAGTCAGCTCAAGGGAGAGGAATGAAGGGGCTGGGAAGAGTGCAGGTGGGGAGTGAGTAGAGGCACTGGGATTGCAGCTGTAGAGTTACAGGAGAGCTCCAGGATGCACACTGGCATCAGCTCTGCCCCTGGAAGTTCTCCTGTTTCTGCTCTCCATTGTCAGAAGCCTGGGGCTGCGGAAACCCCTAGGTTTCTGTAGGGCTTTTAATCTTTGCTGTATTTCAAGCTTCAGTAAAGCAATTATACTTCCTATATTGTCTTCTTGAGTTAAAGTACCACGTATCTATACACCTTGCAAATTTAATATAATATAAGGTTTGATAGTAATGAGCTGTGGTAATATGTCACTTAATTGCAATCTTCTGTAATATGTTCAGTAGAAAAAACTCTGCACTTAGGAAGGAATTTCTTGGAAGACAACAATATATTTTTTTGTGCCAAGTAAACTGTCACAACAGACTTCTGATCCCCCCTGTGATAGCTCAGTCAATGTTTCTGGCCCCAGAAATCATTTACTTTGTAAGAAAGAGAAATATTCACAAAAAGAGCCCTAAGCTGAACTGTGTCTGTGGGTTTGTTTTTGTTTTAATTGTAACTTCAGGTGCAAATGACCTGCTTCGGGAGGTCCAGTAATTAAGATAAAATGGTAAGATACAAGTTAATTCTCATTTACTGTGCCAGCTACCACGAAGATTATGTTTTCTGTGCCCTGGAAAGCTTAGAAGAATATGAAACATCCACCTTTGGTTTTTTCCTCTAGTTTTGCTGTTGGAGAAGATAGAGCATGATGACGTCAGTAACAAGACCTTGAAGATCACGGATTTCGGGCTGGCCCGGGAGTGGCACAGGACCACCAGGATGAGCGCAGCCGGCACCTACGCCTGGATGGCCCCCGAGGTTATCAAGTCATCCTTGTTCTCCAAGGGAAGTGACATCTGGAGGTGAGCAGTGCTGACTGGTTTTGGAAGCCTGCGAGGAGAGCGCTTGCTCTGCATTACCTGATGAATCCTGAAATACGCAGCTCAAAGTCAGGGAGTAAATAACATGGGCCTCCTTGAGGGAAGTTGATGGTTTTGAACAAGATAGTCGTGACAATAGAACAAGTAATTTGAGGTTTGCATTGTTGTATGACTCCATTTGATAGGAGAACCTTCTTGTTACATTTGAAGTTTGATTAAAATTAAGAAGAATTTGAGTTAACACCAGTATCAAGATTTTAGAAGGTCTTCCAGAAAATAAAAGTCTATTTTCATTTTAAGCCAACTTACTCTTAAGCTTTCCTATTTTTTAGGTAGTGTAATTGCTGTAATGAGTGCATACTTGACTTCTAGGGTACAGGGTACTATGTGTATTTGAGTTGTTGATGGGAAGATCCCCCCTCTGTCTTGGGATGTCAGCCATGATGGGCTTTCTTGGAAGAGAGGATCCTGTTAGGAACTGGGTGAAGCTACTGATATGTTTGTGCCATCAGCTGGGTCAGAAGGAAATGATACCATTTTGTCCATTGAACATTATGACAACCTTGCTTCCTAGCTATGGAGTGCTGCTGTGGGAACTGCTCACGGGAGAAGTCCCCTATCGGGGCATCGATGGCCTTGCTGTGGCTTACGGGGTAGCGGTCAATAAGCTCACTTTGCCAATTCCGTCCACCTGCCCTGAGCCGTTTGCCAAGCTCATGAAAGGTATTTGTGCAACCTTTGTTTGCATGTCTGAGGGGGCAAGGAGAATTGCTGTTTAGAACATCCTCATTTTTTGTAAGCAAGAAAGCAATTTCTGTGATTCTAATATTCAGTTGCTTTTAAGTTACCATACTGTTTTAAGAATTCAAAACTTAGTCTTTGGTCTAAAATGTCAGGTAAAGTTTTGATGAGCTGAGTAATATAAAAACAATCCAATTTTATCAGTGACTCATTTATGTATAAAACTCAACTGAGTGGTAATAAAGTTTCCACCAAGTACACTAGCACAGTTCAAACACAGCATTGAATTGGTTCCAGATCTGCTGTTTTAAATATGACTTGATGGCCCAGGCTCAGTGGCTCACACCTGTAATCCTAGCACTCTGGGAGGCCAAGGGGGGTAGATTGTGCTCATGAGTTCAAGACTAGCCTCAGCAAATGTGAGACCTCATCTCTACTAAATATAGAAAAACCTAGGCAAGAGAATTGCTTGAGCTCAAGAGTTGGAGGTAGCTGTGAGCTATAATGCCATGGCACTCTACCCAGGGCAACACAGTGAGACTGTGTCTAAACAAATAAATAAAATAAAGACTTGATGATCAAAAATGTCTTGCAGTCTTAACCAGTGAGCTGTGACGCCATGGCACTCTACCCAGGGCAACAGCTTGAGACGCTATCTCAAAAAATAAATAAATAAATAAAATAAAGACTTGATGATCAAAAATGCCTTGTAGTCTTAACCAGTATGTCATGACCTTATCTATTTGATCCTTATCTTCTAAAAATTGCTAATTTTTAGAATTAACAGGATTACACACCTGTAATCCTTGCACTTTGGGAGGCTGAGTTGGGAGGATCACTTGAAGCCAGGAGTTCAAGACTAGCTTGAGCAAGAGCAAGACCCTGTGTCTACAAAACCCAGAAAACTTAGTAGGGTGTGGTGGCACGTGCCTGTGGTCCCATCAACTGAGCCCAGGACTTTGAGGTTGCTGTGAGTGAGCTATGATCATGGAGTCTAGTCTGGGCAACAGAGCGAGAACCTGTCTCCAAAAAAAAAGTTAATTAACTCTTTTTGTAAGCTGCAAGTCACCTCACTTCATGATCAGAACATTTCAGGACGTTTGTTTTGGGGTTGAGTCATATGACTCTATATCTGTAAATCATCTGACCATGGTGGCTCAGGTCCCTGAAAAACAGAGTTTACAGTGAGGGACGGGAACACACCTCCACCTATGAAACCCTCCAGCTCAGTGTAGACAACGGTGGCCTTACTTATAGTAATTATTACTCATGCCTCTGACATGGACACGGTAAAATTAATTATTCAAAATATTATCAATAGATTCTTAAACTCTTTAGATTTTAAGCAGACTGTACATACTGGCTTAAGGTTTAGAATGACAAGTACTAAGTTGAAATACATTTCAGTGTAGAACATTTCTTAGAAACTCTGATGTCTCGGAGAGAATCTGTGTCCTGCCGAAAGATGGGATTAACGTGATTCTTGGTTGTTTTAGAATGCTGGGAACAAGACCCTCACATTCGCCCGTCGTTTGCCTTAATTCTTGAACAGCTGACTGCCATTGAAGAGGCGGTGACCACTGAAATGCCTCAAGAATCTTTTCATTCGATGCAAGATGACTGGAAAGTGGAAATTCAACAGATGTTTGATGAGTTAAGAACAAAGGAAAAGGTGAGGAGAGATTTCTGATCGCATAATATCTTCACATTTGTGAAGATCATGGGACGTGGCTCAGCGCCTGTGGCTCAAGCGGCTAAGGCGCCAGCCACATACACCTAAGGTGGTGGGTTCCAATCCAGCCCAGAC
>NW_003852511.1:2519788-2524907 GCF_000181295.1 Otolemur garnettii
AAAAAAAAAAAAAAAAAAAAAAAGATTATGGGACGTGTGAGCCGAGAAGCGGAGTTAGTGTCAGTAGGAAATACAGGAGAGCCTCCGTAGCTAACCCCTCCCTGCACTGAACACCTCCTTAAGTTGACCTAATTGTCACTGACCAGACATGCACCACATGTCCATATCAGTGCAGCAGGCCTCGTTGCTCATGCTGACCACCTCTGTATGCTGACCAGTTGGTTACAGTCCCTTGGGTGGTCACCTTCATCTACTTCACTTTCAGATTTTTTTTTTTATTCTTGCCGTACTTCGGGTTAAAAATAAAAAACATCACAGATGTTTACTCAAAATATATAATTGAAGGAAAACCCTTTTATTGGGGGAATTTTCAAGTGTGGAGAGAAAGGAGAGAGAAAAGGAGAGAGAAGAGCATAATAAGCCTTTTGTGTTCATTCACCACCTTCAGTAATTGTTATAATTTTATCTCTTTCTTTGGTCTCTTTTCCCTGTTATTTTTTAACAGTTAATTATCATGTAATACTTGGTCTGTGTTTAACTGTCACAGAGATGTCTGTTTATAGTTGGTTGGGGGTGTTCTCATGTGTTTGAAACCCTCTCTATTATGCTGGTTCTTCTGTATCTACCCCCCTTTTATTTCCAAGGTCATTGCTTTGTTGGAGAAATCAGGAAAATGTATAAATTTTTAAGTCTTTAACATGAGTCAAGGCCAGGGGTGTCTAACCTTTTTTTTTTTCTCTCTCCCCACATTGGAAGCAGAAGTGTTGTCTTGGGCCACACAGTAAATATACATACACTAGTGACAGCTAATTAGGAAAATAAAGATCTGTGTATACTTTCTGTGATACCCAACACCACAGATAAGGAGAAAAAGTCCTCAAAATCAGCATGGGTCCTGTAGGCAGCTGGTTGGACACCCCTGTGTTAAGCTGTGCTCAGCTTACTTTTTTTATTTTTTTGGCCGGAGCTGGGTTGAACCTGCCACCTCCAGCATATGGAGCCAGCGCCCTACGCTTTGAGCCACAGGCGCCACCCTTGAGCTTACACATTTGGGGAAGGAATCAAATTAGTCTATCTGTTAAACATACAGACGCTGCAGTTATGATATGTGAGAAATTGGAAGACAGGCGAGTTGAGTTAGCATGGCCTGGTTTGGGTGGTCACAGAGGCTATTAAAGGGCAGTTGAAGAACTTCACATTCAAAAGGTGGCTCTGTGGTCACAGGGGTATATTTATTTTTTTTAAAGACATTTCTGTAGTACTTGAGCATTTAGGTGAATCAGGTTCATTCCTGTTACCTGAAGTGTGTAATTGTTCAGTAGTTTAATTCTTCCTTTATACCTACAGCAAATGTTAAAAGTACAACCTTGTAAATTATTCATACTCTTTATAAAGTTGTATAAACTTCTAGGAAGGAATTTTTATACCTCATACACTGGGGATACTAAAATAGTAGTATTGTTTTTGGGTAAGGGAATATTGCTTTGCTCAAATAAAGAGGCGCATTTGCTTATTCCGATTCATGTAGCTGAAGCATGGATTACAGTATAGCTAAGAGTCACTGCCCAGGTGACGGCACCTGGCTTGTGCAGTATATGGCTTTGCACTGAATTTCTAGACCTCTACAGTGATTATAATCCTAAAGGCTGGTCCAGAAGAAAGGGCAGATGCGGGCATAACAAGTTGTGGATTATATCTATGCATAATCATTTCCTCAGCTACCATATTTAATAATATGATACCAAGATATTGTATGCCCAGATTCTATTTTTATGTATCTTACTTCTTTTTTTTTTCGAGACAAAGCCTCATGCTCTTGCCCTGGGTAGAGTGCTGTGGCATGATAGCTCACAGCAACCTCCAACTCTGGGCTCAAGCGAGTCTCCTGCCTCAGCCGCCCAAGTAGCTGGGACTACAGGCGCCCGCCACAACGCCTGGCTATTTTTTGGTTGCAGCCATCATTGTTGTTTGGCAGGCCCAGGCTGGATTCGAACCCACCAGCTCAGGTGTATGTGGCTGGCACCTTAGCCGCTTGAGCCACAGTCGCCAAGCCTGTATCTTACTTCTGTTATCATGCTAACTTGGAAATTAATACAAGATGCATCACAGGCATTCCCCAAAATACACATTACCCCCCCCAAAAAATACACAAGGTGCCAAAAAATGTATATGCCTTTTAAGAAAGCAGAAAACTATATTAAATTTATAATACTCAACATGTGTGACTTCTGCAGTTACAAGAGGTGCTGAATGTGACCTGTATTCATCTTTTGTTACCAGTATATGTTGAGTATTAGAATTTTAACACAGTTTCTTTCTGTCTCAAGATGTGTATGCATTTTCTGTGCCCTGTGTGTGTGTGTGATATAAGAACATGTCTGTAAGGACATGGTTGCGTTTCAGCACTTTGTTATATACTTTGTTCAGCAAACATATACTGACTATCTGCGAGAATTTTAGGATTCAGAAATTGGATATAGCCCTTGAATAATCCTATGTTCCACTGAATACCAGGTTAGTGACTTGAACCTGTTGACAAGTTTCAAACAGGGGCTCCACGTAATGTCTTGGCAGCAGTTTTGAGCCAGACTTTGAGTCAGAGCCTCCCTCTCTGCCGTTCCTCATTCTCTTCCTTGTTCATGATAATGGGATCACTGTCTCCTGGCTACCCAGTCTCCAGGGTCTTGGACAGTGTTTCCTGTGATCCCCTGTGTGAAAAGACCATCAGTGGTGATTCCCTGCCTAATGCTGCCATCCCAACCAGCACTGTGGCCACATCGTCCAGCCTGGGGCTCTGCATCCAGCCTCACTCCCCTGATCTGTCCCCTCCTCTTATAAAATGCCAGTCTAGTCAGCTTTGCTTCCATTGGGCTCCTTTTCCTTCATAAGTTTGCTCTCCGTATGTACTCAGACTCACGTCCCACTGCTGCTGACCCGGCCACCCTGCGTTTCTCCCAGCTGGGTTAATGTCACGCTCCCAACTTGTGGCCTCTGTGCCTCCTCTTTCCTCTGCTGAGAGTCGTTCTCCCCCGAGCTTCTGTCCTCACCACAGGAGCAGCGGCCCCACCATTCTCAGCTCCTGATAGCTTGCTGCTGTTCTCTACTGTGCTGGATAAACTTACCAGAGCACATCACACTGGATTAGTATTGCCTGTTGACTTGTTCATGCGGTGCCTTTCCTGGTGGGTTATCCATTCAGGAGCTGTGCTGCCGCCACACTGTTCATTTGTATTAGCAGCACTGACCACAGGACTCAGCACTTGACAGGCATTGAATACATACATTAAATAAACCTAAGTACAGTTTGTTAAGACGCTCCTGATACGTGTTTTAATAGTTGAGAGACACTTCAAAATTATCAAATCATTATTGTTATGGTTTTAAGTGAACAATCAATTTAAAAGTCTATACATTGTTATGAATCTCATGATATAACAGAGGCATACAACTCAGCTGTTTAGCTTCAGGTTCTGGATTACTGAGAAACTCTCACACATAAATAAACCTGCTTAAGGCGGCTCCTGTAGCTCAAAAGGGTAGGGCACTGGCCCCCTATGCCGGAGGTGGCAGGTTCAAACCCAGCCCTGGCCAAAAAAAAATACTGCTCCCTTTAGCGTTGTTTGTAATAGTGAAAAGCTGGAAACAATCCCAATATCCATTAATAGGAGAACAGATGCCTAAACTATTGCATATTCATACAATGGAAATATGTACAATACCGTGATTCCTGCGGTAGCATTAGGTTGTTAGACACTTTCACATTAAGCAAAATGACATACATATGATGGAATGATTCTACCTAAGGCTGATTGACAGAAACAAGAGTTAAGTTCCTGTGGAATATTTCTGCTCACAAAGACACCCAGCAAACTTTCAAATAAAGACCAAAGCACTTCTAATAGTAAATGTTGAAATAAATCCAAGGAAGAAAATTATGTACCCAGTTATTTAAGTTCAGGGTCATGAGTGGCCAGAGCCCATCCCAGCAGCTCAGGGGTCAAGGTGGGAACCATCCCCTAGCAAGGTACATTTGCACACAGGTCCACTCACTCAGACTAGAGCCTCAGACTAAAGACACCCAGCTTTGAGATGTGAGAGGAAACCCAGGCAGACGCCTGATCACATGTGAAGTCCACGCTGGCTGCAGCCCCAGCCAGGAATTGATTTGTTTTTCATCATCAATGTTACAATGAAACAACATTACCTGCTGAGCTGCTCTAGTTAAAATGAATGATCCCTAGCAGCACATTCCCACTGAATAAATCTAAACATAATATCGGGTGGAAAAACTGAGTTGCAGAGTAGTTAGTTACATTATATATCATTTATGCAAATGTCTAAAACATGCAAAACTCTGCTATCCAGGTATATAGGAGGCTAAAAGTACCAGCCAGGGATGGATGTCTACCCATCTAGGAATAGCAGATCTGAAAAGGGGGAGAGGACCGAGTAGGGTAGATGGAGCTTTCACAGACCCAAAACAGGTGGGAAAAATTTAGTGTCTGTCGAATGTTTTGGTGAGTGACTGAGTATTTGTTATTCTCTTCATAATTTAAAATGATTTAAAAATAATGGTTAGAAAAAGGATTATAAGCTGCTGAAGTCATTTTTTAAATAAATAGATGTATAAGTAACCTACCCTCTTCCTTGGATTTTTCATTATTTTGTAAGTTTTAAAATAGGCCAGACACAGGAGCTCATGCCTGTGATCTCAGCACTTTGGAAGGCTGAGGCAGGAGGTCCGTTTGAGGCCAGGAATTTTAGACCAGTTTGGGCAACATATCAGGACTCTGTCTCTACCAAAAATTAAAAAAAAAAAAATTAGCCCAGCATGGTGGTGCCCACCTGTAGTCCCATCTACTTGAGAGGTTGAGGTGAGAGGATCACTTGAGACCAGGAGTTTGAGGTTGCCGTGAGCTGTGATGATACCAGTGCATTCCAGCCCAGGTGACAAAGCGAGACCCTATCTTTTTTTTTTTTTTTTTGTGAGAGAGAGCCTCAAGCTATCCCCCTGGGTAGAGCGCTGTGGCATCATAGCTCACAGCAACCTCCAACTCCTGGGCTCAAGCAAGTCTCCTGCCTCAGCCTCCCAAGTAGCTGGGACCACAGGCGCCCGCCA
>NW_003852511.1:2524927-2537709 GCF_000181295.1 Otolemur garnettii
CCGGCTATTTTTTGGTTGCAGCCGTCATGACTGTTTGGCGGCCCGGGCTGGATTCAAACCCGCCACCTTAGGTGTATGTGGCTGGCGCCTTAGCCACTTGAGCCATAGGCCCTGAGCTGCAAGACCGTATCTTAAAAGAAACTACATATATATATGTGTGTGTGTGTGTATATGAATATATATCACATATGTATATACATACACATACACATATACATGTATATACATATACACATACATAAAATAGGTAAATGTAACCAAATACCATGGCACCACTAGTAAGTACATAGAGTTCGTGAGTAAGAAACTCCACTCCCGTGTCTCCCATTTCTCCCTGTGCCCGTCACGCCCACAGAGATGGGTCTGACTATGAGCGACATGGTTGTTTTTCCTTCTATTAAGTCATATACACACAGATCATGAATACATTTATGCATTTGTGGGGTACAGTGTGTTGGTATTTTATACAATGTGGAGTATGTTTTGACAGGCCTTTCAGGGAGGGTGGAGGTGAAGGCAGGGATCATGCAAATCTGAGCTCAGCCTGGGAAGAGCAGAAAGCACACGGGGAGGGCCAGGGCTGTTCTTGAGTCCCAAGAGGACTTTCAGGTAGCTGGGGAAGGGAAGGGGTAACTTTGGAAGCAGCCTCTCTGGGTGAATGCTCCAGGGTTTGAAATCTGGTCTCTTCTGGCCCTGTGAGCCGTCTGGTGATGAAATGCACTACTTCATCAGCTGTCACCCTCCTTCCCTGGAGGAACTCAAGTGGAAAGTCTGTATGGGATTCTGAACAGTGTGATAGATCCCACTTGTAACCCACTTTTCCTTATATGAAGTATTTTCCGAATGCCAAAATCTATAGCAGTGTAGTATAGTGCTTAAAACCAGAGCCAGACAGCCTGCTTGGCCTTGGGACTCTGCCTTGCTGGCCATGTGGCCTCAGGTTTCACTATGTGATATACTTACTTCATCATCAGAATGGCCACGTGTATAGCCATCTGCCTTGGGGTGGTGTGAGGCTGGAGCCATGTGTGCAGAGCGCTCAGAGCCAGGCCTCACACTTAGTAAGTGCTCAGTCAGTGGAAGCCCCGGAAGAAACAAAGTGGTGACTTTGGCAGACGCTGGGCTGGCTCAGACCTCCCGCCATTCCCTGATGCAGGGGTAGGGGAAACCAGGCTCCAAGAATTAATGCTGGAAAAATCCCTGGCTGGATTATGCTTGCAGTCCTGTAGTTCTATGAAGGGTTACTATCAATGACTATCAATGATTATCTTTGCTGGGTTTCTTGGCAGCTTTAATACGTTTTGTTGACTTAAAATGATAGGGACTCTGATTTTTTTTTAAATTTTTATATGTCTCCAAAATGTTTCCAGGAACTCTAAACTTAGACATTTAATTACAAACATGAAAAAGATTTTGAGGGCGGCGCCTGTGGCTCAGTGAGAAGGTCGCCGGCCCCATATACCAAGGGTGGCAGGTTCAAACCTGGCCCCAGCCAAACTGCAACCAAAAAATAGCTGGACATTGTGGTGGGTACCTGTAGTCCCAGCTACTCAGGGGCTGAGACTGAGGGGCAAGAGAATCACTTAAGCCCAGGAGTTGGAGGTTGCTGTGAGCTGTGTGACACCACAGTACTCTACTGAGGGTGATAAAGTGAGACTCTGTCTCTACAAAAAATAAAAAAAATAAAAAAATAAAAGAAAGAAAAAGATTTTGAAGAGCAGGAGAAGACTTTGAGAAAAAAACAAAGCATTGAATTACAGAATGTAAACTTTGGAAGTGATGTAATTAACGATCACTATTATTTTAGCCTGTTTTATTTATTTTTAATCAATAATGATTTCTGAAACCAGAGGGTGTAGGCCTTTCCAGCGAGTTCTTATTACATGTGGCGTAAAAATAAAAGCATGCATCGAGAGTGGATATGAGGGGCAGCGCCTACGGCTTGAAGGAGTAGGACACTGGCCCCATATACCAAAGGTGGCGGGTTCAAACCCAGCCCCGGCCGAAAACTGCAAAAAAAAAAAAAAAAAAAAAAAAAAGTGGACGTGAGTCTTCTCAGTGTTGAGGTTACAGCAGTTTCTTTGGTTTGTTTCAGCTCTTCTGCTGCGTGTTACTCCTCGTGGTTCAGCATTTCTGGTATTTTGTGAGCCATTTGATTTACAATTAAAGAAAATATGGTACTTTTTTTTTTTTCTTACGGGTTTCTAATTACATCTTTTTTGATGGAGGAGAAAGCACAGTGTCCGTGCTGTATCTCCCTTTCTTGTTCACTGATTGCTTAAAGGAGGAGACGTCAGACTTGGAATTAATGGTCGGTAACTTGGCTGTGGTCCGTGTTACTCAGTAAAGGGCAGCCTCCATAGATACCAGGTCCTCCCTAAATTCCTGGCTTCTTATCTCTGGGTGTCTGTCTTTGTGTGCTGTGTGCCTGCACCTGTCTTTGGCCACTCTGGGAAGGCATGTCATGGTTAATGATTAACAGGAATCTGGATTGGCCATTACCAGAGTGACTTGTGCCAAGCGATTAAATAAATATTACTGCTAGCAATGTCATCAGCCAAAAGAATCCTTTCTGTGTGCTTCATAATTTCAAAGTATTCAAAAGGGTTCTTCTAAGTTACCCAGACCTTTTTTAAAATTTACTTTTGAATGTTTTGAGATTTATTCAGAAGGAAAGTTACTTTTTCTGCTTTTTCTTTGATCTTAGTTTTTTCCCTTATAAAGTCTTAGACAAGTTTTTTTTTTTTTTAATTTATAAAGTTGTTGCAAGGGCATTTTATTAATAGGTTGGGACCTGGAATTAAAACTTTTTTGATTTTTTTCAGTTACTGTAGTAGTAACCCACAGCCTAATTGAACGTTCTTATCTCATTCTCATGCCATCTCATTTGACAATAGCTAGTTGGATTAATATCACCACCCCTGAAAAGAAGACCTTAACCACAGATGAAAAGTGATGAATTAGAAATTAGAAGTTGACTGGAAATTATCCTTTGTCCCCAAATAAACCACAGTAAAATGTCCAGTTAGGACAAAAGGTACTAGTTAAAAAATGGAGTACAGAGTTTTTAACATGTAATACTTTCTCTTTTCTTTTTTTCAAGTAATACGCAGTATTACAGTGTAATGAAGAAATGATCAATCTGCTCTGTAAAAGTCAACTGATTCACATTAGCCGAAGTAATTTGAATATCAGTTGGTCCAAAGTAAATCATTTCTCATGTAGTTTTGCCAATGCAATTTGTTCAGAAAAAATAAATTTAAAGAAAGTTTTGAAACTAAATTTCAGTCCACTTTGGTAGAATTACCATAAATTCAGAATTAGTTTGATCTGAGTAGATAAATTTCTTTATTGTTAGAATCGCCTAGTCTCTTTTTTTTTTTTTTTTTTTTTGAGACAGAGTCTCACTGTGTTGCCCTGGGTAGAGTGCTGTGGCATCACAGCTCACAGCAACCTCCAAGTCTTGGGCTTAAGCTATTCTCTTGCCTCAGCCTCCCAAGTAACTGAGACTACAAGTGCCCACCACAACACCCGGCTATTTTTGTTGTTGTTGTTGTTGTAGTTGTCATTGTTGTTTTAGCCGGCCTGGGCTGGGTTTGAACCAGCCAGCCCTGGTATATGTGGCTGGCGCCCTAACCACTGAGCAACAAACAACGAGCACCAAGCCACACCCAGCCCCTTCTTGATATTCTCCTATTAATTTGTGGGAAGATGTTTATTTGCCTTGGTGGTAACTGTGCTGATACATAGGCTCTAATTACTTTTTGAGTGCATCTGTAAAAAAATCTAGGGGTTAGGAGATTTGAATTGGCATTCTAGTCCCATGACTTGGCTCTAGCTTCTTCCAGAAGCCTTTATCTTACACTATTTCTTTATTTAATGTGTGTTCTGCTTACATAACATAGAAAATTTTTGCCCAATACTTCTCACAACTCAAGGCCCAAAGCTCTACTTGACAAGGCATCGACAGTTTCTAACAAAGATTGTAGCATTACTAATGATTAGAGTGTTCTACGAACAAGTTGTTTGGAGCAGCATTAAAAAACTTGCAAATGCCTTGATTTATATGTGAGAGCTCCATCTCATAGCAGGGTAATTTTTTTTTTTTGAGACAGAGCCTCAACCTGTCACCCTGTGTAGAGTGCCTTGGTGTCACAGCTCACAGCAACCTCCAACTCCTGGGCTCAAATGATTCTCCTGCCTCTGCTTCCCAAGTAGCTAGGACTACAGGGACCCACCACAAGGCCCGGCTATTTTATTTTGGTTGCAGGCGTCGTTGTTGTTTGGTGGGCCCAGGCTGGATTCGAACCCACCAGCTCAGGTGTATGTGGCTGGCACCTTAGCCTCTTGAGCCACAGGTGCTGAGCCATGACAGGGTAATTTTGAATAGAAAGTAGTTCAGCAGTAGAAGGAACATTTGTGTCTCTGATAAAGAATAGACCACTTGGGCGGTGCCTGTGGCTCAAGGGAGTAGGGTGCTGGCCCCCTATGCCAGAGGTGCCAGGTTCAAACCCAGCCCCGGCCAAAAACTGCAAAAAAAAAAAAAGAATAGAACACTTGTAGAAATGAAATAAAAACAGGGATAAGGTTTTACAACTTTGTAGAGTTCTCAGTTTTACTGTTGAATTTACTGTTGAATAATTTTTTTTCCTAATAGGAGTGAAAGTATTTTAAATTGGTAACTTTTCTATTTCTCAGAAGTTCAATAATTTAAAACCCCAAACCAAAAAGAAGTTAAACTTTTATCAGTAAGCATCACGACAGAGAAACTGATATTAGCTGCCTCATGAGATCTGTTATAAAGTGATACTTTCATACACGGGGAATCTTGAAAAGTTCTTAATATACTGAGTGTATCTCCCTTTGGCTTATGAGTTTGGAAGTGTCTTATTTTCATTTCCAACCAGCCTTCAGTGGATCCGTAACACATTAGCTCTGTTCATCTGTCACTTCATCTTGCCACCAAGATGTCATTCTGTGAGCAGACCCTAAGGACATGTCTCATTAAAGAAGACTGAACTGCAATCTTTTGCAGTGAACGGGTTCTCCCAAGTCACCATACACAGGGGAAAATGGGAAACTGTGGTTAAATGTACCATTATTTTTTTTTGAGACAGAGCCTCAAGCTGTCCCCCTGGGTAGAGTGCTGTGGCATCACAGCTCACAGGAACCTCCAACTCCTGGGCTCAAGCGAGTCTCCTGCCTCAGCCTCCCAAGTAGCTGGGACTACAGGCACCTGCTACACTGCCCAGCTATTTTTTGGTTGCAGCCATCATTGTTGTTTGGCGGACCGGACTGGGGATTCGAACCCGCCACCTTAGGTGTATGTGGCTGGCGCCTTAGCCGCTTGAGCCACAGGCGCCGAGCCAAATGTACCATTATTTATAAAATATTTGGTACATGTTGGCCACCTCTTGGTAAAATTTTGTAATGAATACAATGGAATGTCTGTGAGTTGACCGCCACATATAGAAATGGTCAGTGTTGTATTTCATAAACAAATGGACGTGTAGCTACCATTTCCCTGCTCAGTGACTCTCGGGTGTGCACCCTGGCACAGGAGCTGCGGTCCCGGGAAGAGGAGCTGACCCGAGCGGCGCTGCAGCAGAAGTCCCAGGAGGAGCTGCTGAAGCGGCGCGAGCAGCAGCTGGCTGAGCGGGAGATCGACGTCCTGGAGCGGGAGCTGAACATTCTGATATTCCAGTTGAACCAGGAGAAGCCCAAGGTGAAGAAGAGGAAGGGCAAGTTTAAGAGAAGCCGTTTAAAGCTCAAAGACGGACATCGTATCAGCTTACCTTCAGGTATAGATTGTGTCTTTAGGTATTTCAGAAGATTTTTCTGTGCCATTCTTTTAATCAGCTTCTTTATTTCATCAGAACTGGGAAAGTAAGTAACTGGGGGAAGTAAGACTGTACAACGATGGCTGAGTAAGTATGTTCCGTGGGGGCTTCAATTCATGGTCCTAATGTGATGACCAAGTGAGTTTTCACAGAGTGCACTGCCGTTCACTGCACTGTGAGAGTTTAACTCTCAGGATACTTTCATGTTAGTAGTTGATTCATTCCTTTTGGAATTGAAGAACCCTTTTCTTTTTTTGAGACAGAGTCTCACTTTGTGGCCCTGGGTGGAGTGCCCTGGCATCATAGCTCACAGCAACCTCAAATTCGGGCTCCAGCGATCCTCTTGCCTCAGCCCCCACAGTGGCTAGGACTATAGGTGCCCACCACCAACACCAAGCTAGTTTTTCTATTTTTAGTAGATATGGGGGGGTCTCATTATTGCTCAGGGTGGTCTTAAGCTCCTGAGCTCAAGCAATCCACTGACCTAGGCCTCCCAGAAAGCTGGGATTACAGGTGTGAGCCACCACCAAAGCAGAACTGCTTTGCAGCTGATTGTATGTAACCATCATAACATTTTATTGTGAAAGTCCAGAGCAAAAAGCTATTGGTATTTTATCATTTAAGTTTATTGCTTTCACAAGGATCTATGAGCTAACTCTGGTATCCTAGTATTTGCGACCCTGATATTGTGGTGAGTACCTTCACCAAATAGGTCAAGTGCTTTACCATATTCTCAGTTTCATCTAAGAGTTTAAAGTCCTTGAGGCACAAAAATAAACTGGTGTTATCTAGGGGAGTTTTGAAAAATATTTTTAAAACATTGTAACAGTAACATAAAACGATTCCTAAATCCTTTTAGTAATGCGTTAGGAGAAACCAAAAGAACAGAAAATTGCAAACATATATTAATTCACTGAATTACATTCTTTAATGTTATTATTATACTTGATTTAAGGAAAAACCAAATATCCTTCCCATCTAATTCTTTCTACTACCAGGGTAAGATGTTGACAAGAGCAGACTCCATTTCCATGGAATATGTGTTAAAAAAACATACGTATACACACACACATACATAGTATATATATTGTAGATTAGAGTGCTCTTTATAGATGCTAGCATTTTCCTAATATGTGTGTTAATGGCATGGAAGTCTGATTTAAATAGCAATAACAACAGTTTTGTTATCTATCAAATATATACAGATTGTCTTGTAAAATTCTTGTAAAATACTGGCAGGCTGGTTGCACACTGTGACAGTTAGGTTATTGCAGATGCCTCAGTGGTTCAGAAAATCGCTGCTATGAGGTGGTCATGAGCGTCCAGGACACATTAAATGCATTACTGTCGTTTGGTGTGACGAAGTGAGAACAGGTCCTTACACATTTTACTTTCAGCCTCTCTGGGTAGGAAGGAGGTACCTTTCCAAGTTCTCTTCTGATGTTTGCTCTTAGCCAGGAGTGTTGCGTAGAGGACCACCGACTAAACTATGCTGAGTGTCAGTCATCATTTTAAAGATAGGCTCTTTGGGTTGATAGAGGGAGGGTTGGTAGGGAACCACACCTATGGAGCATATTGCAAGTACAAGTTGGATCTATCAGGTGTAGAACACAAATGTCTTAATCCTGTAATTGGGTAAAAGTAGTGAAGGCTATGTTGCTTAGTAGGATGTAAGCACTCCAATTTGTACAAATAATCAACACATTGAATCCTATAATGGCATAAATGTATTTATGATCCATGTATGAAAGATTTAATTAAAAAATTGTTAAAATTGCAAAAAATAAAAATAGGCTATTTTATCTATGATGTGCTTTCTGCTTTCCAGCAAAATTGATGGTAGAAAAATTCAGAGAATCACTAAGTTCTTCAGTTCTCAACTATATCATCTTTCTTCTTTCTGTGTTTTGAATTTGTTATTGTAATTTAATATTTATTGTTTCCCTTGGGACACTTTAGGGGGGATGGGAAGGAGTAGGAATCTGATAGAAAGGGAAATAAACTTAGAAGGAAAAACTTAAATCATTACACCGATGCTATACTCTTCAATGGTAAAGCAATGAAATATTTTAGGATTCCTGAGGTCAAACTTTCACTCTTGCTATTCTTTTCAAATATTCCTCAGCTAACTCTTGAATTTATTTATTCAAAGCAGACTGATTTATTTTTCCCAGACATTTAAAATTTCCAGAATATACTATGATATTCGGCTTTTTTATTGTTGAGAATAGAGGAGACATTTTGGACACACATTTATTTACTTTGTGGCACTTTATAAAAGATTCTGGTTAAAACATAAGCAAAAAAATCCACTGCAATCAATCTAATCCATCATGAAGGATTAATCCAGCTTCTATACTTTAGCATGGCAGTTACCTCTCATGCCCACAAGATGGTGGTAGGGGTGGTTTCCTAACCCTGGGCCAATACAGAATCTCTATTTCTCATTTCTCAACTGTAAACAGGCACACACACCTATGTATGCATATTTACTTAAAAAGTAAATTTTAAAAAGTAAATTTCTGGCTCAGCGCCTATAGCTCAACTGGCTAAGGTGCCAGCCACGTACACCTAAGGTGGCGGGTTCGAATCCCCAGCCCGGACCCACCAAACAACAATGACGGCTGCAACCAAAAAATAGCCGGGCGTTGTGGCGGGCGCCTGTGGTCCCAGCTACTTGGGAGGCGGAGGCAGGAGACTCGCTTGAGCCCAGGAGTTGGAGGTTGCTGTGAGCTGTAATGCCACAGCACTCTACCCAGGGGGACAGTTTGAGGCTCTGTCTCAAAAAAAAGTAAATTTCTCAGAACAGGACAGACATCCAAAAAGGGAAATAACAGCTCTAAAATTCTTTTTCTCTTCAGGAATTTTGCTTAGTATAGATAAGAAAGCAAGTGTTTGTATGTTGAATTCAAGGGAGTTAGTTGCATTCAGTATTATCATCTACTAGAAAAAAAAATTTTTTTTTTGAGACAGAGCCTCAAGCTGTCCCCCTGGGTAGAGTGCTATGGCATCACAGCTCACAGCAACCTCCAGCTCTTGGGTTCAAGCGAGTCTCCGGCCTCAGCCTCCCGAGTAGCTGGGACCACAAGCACCTGTCACAACGCCCGGCTATTTTTTGGTTGCAGCCATCATTGTTGTTTGGCGGGCTGGGCTGGATTTGAACCCGCCACCTTGGGTGTACGTGGCTGGTGCCTTAACCACTTGAGCCACAGGTGCCGAGCCAGAAAATTTTTTGAGTTATCAAATGTTAGCACTATTTGATAGGGGAAACACTTCAGGATTTTGGTCTCCAACCTTTTTTAAATCTCTCGGCACACTTGAACCTATAGTTAAACCCCTGTGACACACTTAAATTATGTTGATTAAAAAAAAAGAAAAGAATATACTTACTGTGCTTTGAATGTCTTTCGAGAATAATTTAGCTAATCCTTAAAAATTTTCCTGGCACACCTAAGATCGTCTCACAGCACACCAGTGCACTGTGGCACACTGTTGAAAATCACTGGTTGAGGCAAAGATTTCGTGGCTAAGACTTTAAAAGCATAGGCAACAAAACAAAAAGTAGACAGATGGGAAGATGCAAAAACCTTTGCATAGCCAAGGAAACAATCAACACAGGGGAGAGACAACCTGTAGATAGGAGAAAATATTTGGTATTCAATTACTATTCATCTGACAATGTGCTAATATGTACAGTATACAAGGAACTTGAACAACTCAACAGCAGAAAAAAAAAAGAAGAAGAAAAATAATCTGATTAAAAGAAGACATACCAGTGGCCAACAAACATGAAAAAATGCTCCGCATCACCAGTCATCTGGGCAAGGAAATGCAAATCAAAACCACAATGAGATATCTTCTCGCCCTCGTTAGAAAGGCTACTATCAAAAAGACCAAAATAATGATAATCATGGTAATAATAACAATAACAGATGCTGAGGAAAGGGAACTCTTACATGCTATTGGTAGTAATGTAAATTAGCAAAGCCATTATTGAAGTCTCAAAAAAAAAAAAAAAAGAAGGAAATGGAACCACCATGGGGTCCAGCTGGCCCCCCACTGGTTATTTATTCAAGGGAAAGGAAATCAGTATATCAAAGAGATACCTGCACCCCTGTGTTTCTTTCAGCAATACTCAGAATAGCCAAGAAATGGAATCGATCTAAGTGTCCATAAACATATGAATAAAGAAAAGGTACATGAAATACTATTCAGACGAAATACTATTCAGACCTAAGGAAGAATGAGGTCCTGCCTTATACAACAACGCGATGAACCTGGAGGATGTTTTGTTATGTGAAATAAGTCAGGCCCAGAAAGATAAATACACATTCTCACTCACAGAGGCGGGCTAAAAAAATATTGTAAGCCTACAATAGTAGAGAATAGACTTGTAAATCTTACTCTGGAAAGTGGCCATAGGGAGGGTCTTTTTGGTTGATGGATATGAAATCACAGCTAGGTAGAAGAAATGAGTTCTTATGTTCTGGGTCCTGTGGACTGAATATAGTTAACTAGAATTCATTGTGCATTTTCAAAAAAGCCAGAAGAGAGAGTTTTGAATGTTCATATCACGAAGAAATGATAAATGCTTGTAGTGACAGATATGCTGGTCCCACAGTAATTGCCCTTATTTGATCATTCTACATTGTATACAAATATCAAAATATCATTTTGTATCCTGCAAATATGTGCATTCGTTACATGCCAACTAAAAATAAAAGAGGCAAACATTTAATGTTACGCTATTTATCTGATGAGTGATAGATTGAATTGTGATATGTCCTTCTCATGGAGTTGCCTTATCAAATTTCTTAAACCCCTTTCGCAGGACTTTCCCTTATGTATAACTAGCTTAGAGTATTTTTAGAAGCGTGTTTGAAGCTCCTGTAAACTGACCTTCAATATTTGCAGTTTTTGGCCCAGGCTGGGTTTGAACCCGCCACCTCCAGTATATGTGGCCAGCGCCCTACTCCTTTGAGCCACAGGCGCTGCCCACCACAGATTATTTTTAATCTCATGGCCATTTATTTATGCTAGAAAACTCATATTTTATTCTGGCTGGAATTCCTTCATAGTTGGTTACCAGATGAGGAAGATTAATGCTTAGAAAGTGAGGCAGCAACAATTTAGGACAGTGTCTTTTGTGAACACTGAGTATATTTCTTGAAATTTGTAGAAGGAAAAAAGCGTGGTCATGGTGGTTCTTTCTAGCTTGATATCCCTCCCTCTGTCCTATGTTTATTTAGAACCAAAGTTGTGTTTTTAGGACCTGTGAAATCAAGGCTAAGAGGTTGTAAAGCCTCCAAAGGTTGGAATGTCTCCGAAGCAGTGGTGTTCTACCTGCAGTGACTTGAGAAGTGCCAAAGCCTAGGAGACCAGCCACTCAAGGGTGTGCAAGGGCACATGGTGGGGAGGGAGCAAGTCCTTACCACGATTCTTCAGAAATAATATTCCTTTTCACCTGCAAGTGATTGTCACCCCTGGGGCTACCTTAACTTTGTTAGGAAATATCAACATTACCAACCAAAATGCTGGGGTCTGTTTTACTCAGAAGCCTGTGACCACCCTGTCATCGCCATGAGCAGGTATCTTTTTTTTTTTTTTTTGAGACGGAGCCTCAAGCTATCCCCCTGGGTAGAGTGCCTTGGCATCATGCTCACAGCAACCTCCAACTCCTGGGCTCAAGCGAGTCTCCTGCCTCAGCCTCCCAAGTAGCTGGAACCACAGGCACCCGCCACAATGCCCGGCTATTTTTTGGTTGCAGCTGTTGTTGTTGTTTGGCAGGCTGGGCTGGGGATTCGAACCCGCCACTTTAGCTATATGTGGCTGGCGCCTTAGCCGCTTGAGCCACAGGCGCCGAGCCATGAGCAGGTATCTTGAGAGCTGTTATTCTCCAGCAAATACCAGAGTGCGCCGGAAACATGTATGCACAGTCGTAATACTGAGTCATGTTTGGCTTCTGCAATTACAAGAGATATAAAACACAGTGTACAAGAGAACAGCCATTATTAGGATAAACTGAGTGTTGTGACTTTAATACAGTTTTTTCTTTTCTTAATATATGTATTCATGTTTTTTTGGCCCCTTCTGTATACAGGGAAAATGAGCGCTGGACACATGCGCTTCAACAGTTCACTGGTAGTTTTTCTGAATGTTTAACTGGGACAGACTCAATCTTTCCCCACTTCATAGGGACAGAATGTTGAAAATAAGAAATGTTATTTGTTTATTTTGGAGACAGAGTCTCCCTATGTCACCCTCAGTAGAGTGCTGTGGTGTCACAGCTCACAGCAACCTCAAACTCTTGGGCTCAAGTGGTTCTCTTACCTCAGCTTCCCAAGTAGCTGGGACTATTTTTTAGGTTTAAAACATAGAGTGCCTTTCACTATACAACAAGTGAATGTCCATATGCGTTTTCAGAAGCTCCGTGATTCTTCAGTACTGTTAGTACCCAGTGGTGCATCTTTTACTCACCTGGGGCTTTGCACGAGCTCCGTGCTGGCTCCCTGACCTGTGCTTAGAATCTCTTGTCCCATGATTTATTCCAAAAACTTTGTCATTCAAATCCTGTGGCTTTGTTCTTGGCCTGGCTTCTGCCTTCTGCTGCAGATCAGAGGGTTCTTCCTGCTGCAGAAGTGGACAGAGAATTTCTTTCTTTGTGGCCAGCAGGGCCTTCTATAAACCACTCCAATCTAAAATACCAACTTCTGAGCAGGGGGTTGCATAGCTGTTTCCTTTACCGCCCGCTCCCCCGCTCCTGATCCACCCAGTCCTCCTGTCCTCCTGATCCACCCAGTCCTCCTGTCCTCCTGATCCAGCCAGTCCTCCCGTCCTCCTGATCCACCCAGTCCTCCCGTCCTCCTGATCCAGCCAGTCCTCCCGTCCTCCTGATCCACCCAGTCCTCCTGTCCTCCTGATCCACCCAGTCCTCCCGTCCTC
>NW_003852511.1:2537733-2544100 GCF_000181295.1 Otolemur garnettii
GTCCTCCTGTCCTCCTGATCCACCCAGTCCTCCCGTCCTCCTGTCCTCCTGATCCACCTAGTCCTCCTATCCTCCTGAGCCCTTTCCCTGTATTCATCATCTCCTTGACCCAGACCGCGGTGTCCATGTCAAATCTGTCAGAATTTCTTGTTTGGTAGATGGAGAAGGCCTCCCTCTGGAACCTTGGTTCCATTTTCTGCCAATCCACCCCCACTTGCTATATATTTCTCACCAATTAACATGACCCCTTGTTTGATTCATTGATAAGCCTTGAAACCTCTCTCATTTGACAAACTCGTGAGGAGCTACTGTGTCCCAAGTGCTGGCGGGTGTGATAAGATACATATGCCTTCTGTCTCACGTCACTTCAAGTCTTCACAGAGGAAATATTCATTCAACAAAGCTTTCTAAACACCTTTTTTGTTCAAGACACTGTGCCAGTTTGGCAGAGGCTATAACAGGGCTGAGACTATCCTGGTCTCTGCCCATGGAGAACTTCCCTGATAGTGCTGGGGGAGGCAGCAGAGCTTAAGCTAATAATTAAACCAATGCTTATTTACTTGCTGTAATTATTAACTACTGTGAGGGGAAAGCCATGTGACAGTGATTAGTGCAGAGATGGAACTTGGTCTAAGGTAATAGAGGAAGGCTTTTTTAAGAAGCAGCATTTAAATTGAGACTTGATGTGGGAATTTACCAAATACAGAAGTGGGAGGAAGCTTGGTTTCTTCCAGGAATTGGAGAAAGTCCAGCCTGGTTTGACCAGCGGTCAGCAAATCATGCCCCATGGGCCCAGTCCAGCCTATACCTGTTTTGAACAGCCCACAGTTTTTTACATACATTGTTAAATACTTGGGGAAAAATCAAAGGAAGAGTAACATTTCCCGATACCTGACATTATCTGAAACTGAAATTTTAGTATCCATAAAGAAATGTTTCCGGGAACACATTTATTTATGTGTCTGGGGCTGGTTTCCCATTACACTAGCAGAGTTGGGCAGCTGAGACAGATTGTAGAGTTCACAGGACACGTGGTGATAACATGGTACTTTCCAGAAAAACTGTGCTGACCTCTGATTTAGACCATGAGGCCAGGCCGGAGAATGAGGCAGGATGAGGAGGGAACGTCAAGAACCCAGGCTCAGATCTGTAGGGCTCGTAGACTTTGTTGCAGTTTTAATCTGTAACTTAAGAACAATCAGAAGCCTCTGAAGGCTTTTAAGCAGGGCAGTGATATGGCCAGTCGTGCATTTAAAACCTGCAGGTGCTATTTTTTGCCTGTTTGATAATAACCATCTAACTGGGTAAGATGATATCCCATGGTGGTTTTGATTTGCCTTTTTCTCAGGGTTTGTGGGGTTGGGCTTTTTGTCCTATCCTGGTGGCCATTTGTATGTCTTCTTTTGAGAAATGCCTATTCACGTCTTTTGCCCATTTTTTAAATTGGAGGGTTTTTTTTTTTTTTTGGCTTTTGAGTTATTTGAATTCCTTACCTATGCCAGTTATTAACCCCTCAATTGCTCATCGGATGTGTAGTTTGTAAACATTTTTCTCCCATTCTGTAGGTTCTCTCTTGCCTTTGTTGATCGTTTCCTTTTTTGGGCAAACACTTTTGGCTTGATGTGATCCCATTGGCGTATTTTTGCTTCTGTTGCCCATAGTTTTGAGGTCTTACCCCAGAATTCTTTGCCAAGACTAATATCTTACAGTGTTTCCCCAGGGTTTTCTTTTAGTAGTTTTATAGCTTCTGGTTTTACATTTAAATCTTTTTTTTTTTTTTGCAGTTTTTGCAGTTTTTGGCCGGGGCTGGGTTTGAACCGGCCACCTCCGGCATAGGGGGCCAGTGCCTTACTCCTTTGAGCCACAGGCGCCGCCCTACATTTAAATCTTTATTCCATTTTGAGTTGATTTTTGTATAGGGTGAGAGATGGGGAAGGATGAAGAAAATGTAACACTTATAAGCAACGGAATATTATTCACCCATAAAAAGAATGGAATCCTGTGATTTGCAGTAACCTGGATGAAACAGGAGATCATTATGTTACATGGATAAGCGAGATACAGAAAGACAAACTGCGTTATGTTCTAACTCGTGTCAGAGCTAAAAAAGTTGATCTCCTGGAGGTAGAGAGTGGGACAGTGGTTATGGGGCTGGAATAGGGGCTGGGAGGAAAGACTGAGAGCATTGCATTGAGGAGCACAAGCATATAGTGAGAAGAAATAAGTCTAGTATTCAAGAGTACAATAGGGAAATTATAGTTAACAGTAATTTATGGTGTATCTTAGAATAGCTAGGAAACAACCATTATAATGTTCCCAACACAAAGAAAAGATAAATGTTTGAGGTGATGTCATAGTTACCCGGTTTGGTCATTACATGTTGTATCAGAATATCACATGTACTCTGCAAAAATATGTGTGCAACTACGATACGTCAGTGAAATATTTTTTTAAAAATGCATCTTGCTTCTGCAGAACGGACTCAAGGGACCAAGTGTGTATGCAGGAAGATGGATGTAAGGAATGTAGTGACAGCAGCCTGGGCATGACGGGATAGCAGTGGACAGGTAGAGAACAGAATGCACATCTAACTTTTAGTAAGCATTTATTACATCCTAAACCCTGTATTAAGGGTTAATATTTCTTTGTATTTTTCTAGCAGTCCTATGAAATAGGGATAATTGTTTTTTTCTTTTTGTTTTGTGAGACAGTTTCACTCTGTTGCCCTTGGTGCCATGGCATCATAGCTCATAGCAACCTGAGACTCTTGGGCCCAAGCAATTGTCTTGTCTCAGCCTCCTGAATAGCTGGGACTACAGGAGCCTGTCACAAAGCCCGGCTATTTTTTAGAGACAAGGTCTCTCTCACTTGCTCAGGCTGGTCTCAAACCTGTGAGCTCAAGCAATCTATCCGCCTTGGCCTCCCAGAGTGCTAGGATTAGGAATAATTGTTTCTTCCCCATTTTTATAATGAAAATACTGAGACTTCAAGAGGTTACTTTCCCAAGTTGAGAGGCTAGCAAGTGATGCTAACTCTAGAAACTGGAATCTAAAAGAAAAAATATATAACACAAAAGTTACATATTTTGTGGTTAGTGAATATGTAGGGTCAGGGAGATGACAATATCAAGAAAAATATTTAGATTTCTAGCATAAACAAATGGACAGTTGGCTTTGCCTACCAAATTCCAAATTCTCCTTATCTCAAATACCAGGTGTCTCATTAAAGTTATTTAAAGTGTAATTTCCAAAAAGGCAAATTTTAGCTCTCTTGCAAATATGAAATAAACACTTATTTTTGATAAGATTTTATTAAATTCATTAATTAGTCAGGAACTAGATAAAACCAGTTCCCAGGAGAATTTAAGGCACTAGGTATTCATGGACAATTTAATAAAGGAATATCCAGATTAGATTGCTGGGTTAAATTCAAACCTGCCTGATGCCCCGTTTGGAAATGAACCATAACCTTTGGGCTTGTCTTTTTCCCCAGACGGAAATCATTTGCATCATCACCAGACAAAATCTACAAGTTAACTCTGCCCTACCAAGTTGTAAAACTATCCCAAGTCAGAAAGCAATCGATCAAAGGTTGAACTTGGCACTGCGCTGAAGGAACACCCGTAGTCTTTTACAAGGTTGCGATGATTTTCCTGACAGTTTACAGGGTTTCCTCAGACATTCTCTTTTTTCTTCTGGTAATTTCCCTCTTTCTCCCATGTGCATCCACGGTTCTTGGCACAATTCTGCCGAATTATAGTTAAACAATAAGCTACTAGCATTCATACAGTGCCTGGACTGCAGCGTGCTTTTGGCCTTCAATTTCAGTTGGCATCAACTCACCATGTG
Source organism: Otolemur garnettii (assembly GCF_000181295.1). NCBI lineage: Eukaryota > Metazoa > Chordata > Mammalia > Primates > Galagidae > Otolemur > Otolemur garnettii. Next base: position 2,541,582 of record NW_003852511.1, read on the forward strand.
GGAAACTGCTGTTCCCATTTCACAGATGAGGAGACTGACTCACAGAGGTCCCTTACTAGCTTGAGGTCCACAGTTGGTGAGGGAGTCCTGACTCATTTAATTCCCGGTGCTCTATTTCAGTTTTGTTTTAATCTACCTTATACTGAAGGCAGGTAAGTGTTTCTTCCCAGGACATTGTAAATTTTCCAGGGATTCATTAATATTTCATTTTTCTCTCTCTCATGCTCTTTCTACCTCATTGCATCTAACAGGTAAATTCAGAATCATTATTCATTGCCTTGCGCTCTGACAAGTAAGAAACCAAACCAAGAAACAGCCTCTGAAATACACTTCGTAGTTACTATCTGGCAATTTTCACTTTATTGCCATGTGTCAAAGACATGGCTATGGAATTAACACAAAACCATGAAATATCAGTTCTTAGTTTTTTTTTTTGTTTGTTTGTTTTTTGTATTCAACAGATTTCCAGCACAAGATAACCGTGCAGGCCTCTCCCAACTTGGACAAACGGAGGAGTCTGAACAGCAGCAGTTCCAGCCCCCCGAGCAGCCCCACCATGCTGCCCCGGCTCCGAGCCATACAGTGTGAGCCTCCTCCACCACCACAGTTTACCTGACTTGGATCTAAGTCGAGCAGACATATTGTTACAGCAGGTTGTAAGCGAGCACGTGACCTTTCGTGTACGCTATAGCTGCTTGGGAAACAAAATCTGGGCTTAGTTCCCTTCATCTCACTTTGTTGTTATTGTTGCAGTTTTTGGCCAGGGCTGGGTTTGAACCCACCACTTTCGGTATATGGGACCAGCACCTTACTCCTTTGAGCCACAGGCACCGCCCCCTTTATCTCATTTTTTTAATACTCACCACAGATGAATTTTAGGTCCCATGCAACTGTAATGTGACCAGGCCCCAGAGTAGAAAGTGAAACATCACACACCTTGGGACATTCTGTGAAACACTTGCATGCATAATGAATATTACCTAATCACATCATCAGTCATTTATTATGGATATTTTGAAAAATGAAATCAGGAATTCAGGATTACTTCCATGGCTTTCCGTATCTTGTAAAGCAATGACAAAAATTGGGAAAAAAATGTTTTTGCTTTTGTGGGATTTAACTTTAATTCACTATAAGTTTGACCAACTTAACACTGCGAATTCCTTATGTTCCTTTAATTCACTGTAAGTTTGACCAACTTAACACTGTGAATTCCTTGTAGTACTCTGGGTTTTGAACAAGTATCGGGAGGAGCGGGTACATCACAGCTGCTTTGCCTGGCTCTTTTCTTTGCACTTTGAGAGTTTTGGTGCAGCTGTGAATCAGAGTTGAGTGGAAGGAGATAAGAAAATATTGATTTTTTTTTTTAACTGAGTCCAAATAAACCTCCTAAAGTAGGCTAAGCAATAGAACCCTGTGTTCATCTGTAGGTAATGTGGTATTTAGACTAAATTTCCATAGCAAGCCATTCTTTTGGAGCTTCAGTGTTTACCAAACTTAATTCTCTCCTGCTCACCTGTCTTTATTTGGAGGGGAAAAAATACTGAAAGAAAATTTCCTCAAGTGAAGGCTGAACTGAAGTGTTCCCCCCACCCCACCCCTTTCTTTTGGTAATGAAAACCTTGGCACCAGCAGAGATTTCTCTTGCAAGCTCCTGTAGCCCAGGATCCTCACCATTGTGGATTGTGGTGAGATGGGATCTAAATGATTCTGCAGTTCTTACAACTTAAGCACCGTCTCTTATCATAACTGATTTGTCTTTCTGAGAATGCATTTCTCATAGAGCTGTACTTTGTACCCTGCCTTTGCCTAGATAGAGTAAGGGCTTAATCAGAGGATCCAGAAAGGGGTTCAGGGCTGGTCTCCCAGTGCCAGTGAAGGAACAGGGGTGGGTTGCCCAGCTGTCCCCTCTTCCCTGTGTCCTCACCTTCTGCCCCTGGGAACACCGCCTGATGGAAGGGAGAAAGTGGCACTGGGTAGGGCTGGCTGAGCTCAAGATTTGTGCTAAAGTGAATCCTCTCGGGATTGCAAATAAATTCCAACCCCGTAGAGCAGTGGTTCTCAACCTGTGGGTTGCGACCCACAGGAACTGTGTTAAAGGGTTGCGGCGTTAGGAAGGTTGAGAACCACCTGAAGCATGAGGAGGAGTGTCCTCGCACTCATTCTCAGAAGTCAGGGGAAGATGCCCTCATCCAGACGTCCCAGCAGGACTGGCTTTGTGTGTAGGAACTTTTGACCCAAGTTCTCTAACCTGATTGCTGCTCATCTTCAGTCTGACCTGGGTGCTCCAAAGCCTCCTTTGTCCTCCTTTGTATGTCCCTGTTGCTCCCATTGTAGATGTCCCCTGTGTGCACAGTTCAGTATAACATGAGGTTCAGCTTGGGCTCTGGAGCCTCGCTGGCTGGGATTGAATCCCCGCTCTGGCACAGCGCCCGTGGCTCAAGTGGCTAAGGCACCAGCCACATACACCTAAGGTGGCGGGTTTGAATCCAGCCCAGGCCCAGCAAACAACAATGACA
>NW_003852511.1:2544185-2545202 GCF_000181295.1 Otolemur garnettii
CTTGAGCCCAGGAGTTGGAGGTTGCTGTGAGCTGTGGTGCCACGGCACTCTGCCCAGGGGGATAGCTTGAGGCTCTGTCTCAAAAAAAAAATAAATAAATAAAAAGAATCCCCGCTCTGGCTCTGCCACTTGGGACTTGGGACAATTCCCTAATCTCCTCAAGCCTCAGGTTGTATATCTCTGAATTGGGATGATGGTTGTGGTTTAAAAGGGCTACGTATATATAATGCTCTTAGAGTAGTGCCTGGCACTGCCAATGCAGGCCCCAGGTGTAGTCATTATCATCCTATTACTATTCTCAGAGCTGTTTTTGACCTTAGGGTCTCTCACTGTTGTCTGCCCTTTCTAGCACTGGTGTGTGTGTTTACTGGGAAGATACTGCCTCTCTCAGATGCCTCAGGGGGCATGTAAGCAGACCTCCGGTTTATGGAAATGGGCTGCTTTTCACCATGAGTTGTAGATGTCATCTGCCACGTTTCCGCCTACCCAGAGATGGGAAATGTGGGAACATTGATTATGAAAATCAATTGGGACATTGGTTTTTCCCAAGAAGCAAAAAGAACTTCTGATCCTGAAGGAAAGAATAACTATATGTATTAAGAGCGATAAGAGCCATTTCATTAAAAGTGATCAAAAGAGAGATTACCCCAGAGATTCTTTAAAGTATACCAAAGAAAAGGGCCTAATTATTAGCATGACTTGAGAGAAAAGGGTGAGCATTTCACCATCATGTAAAGAATCATGGTTTGATACAGAGAGAACCTTCTGATATTTGTACAAAATATGTGTTCCCTCAGGATTTTTTTTCTTACCATGACTATCTCGGGCTTACTCTAATAACTAGTATTATATCATACTTAGGGCACACTTCTCTTTGAAAATAAGAAATAGTTGATGTCACAGGTCCTCTGTGCATTTCAGCTTTCTTTTTTTTGAGACAGAGCCTCAAGCTATCCCCCTGGGTAGAGTGCCGTGGCATCACAGCTCACAGCAACCTCCAACTCCTGGGCTCAAGCG
>NW_003852511.1:2545304-2547134 GCF_000181295.1 Otolemur garnettii
CAGGCTGGGGATTCGAACCCGCCACCTTAGGTGTATGTGGCTGGTGCCTTAGCCGCTTGAGCCACAGGCGAGCCGCATTTCAGCTTTCAGAGGACAGTCTCACAATTGAAGACCTAAAGCTAGGGCAGGCAGACACAGACCCTTTCTCCCTGGTTGGACAGAATTGAACACTGGGGACGTCTCCTGCTGGTTCAAGAACCTGCTGCCTTAAGTGTACATTCTGACATCTTTCCCACTAATAGAATATCATAGTAGATGGTAAACTTAGGGCATTTATTTTTCCAAAGAGGTAATACAAGCTGAAGAGATCAGTAACCCTCCCCTACCCTTCCCCACCCCACCCTGTCTTCTGTATCCCCCTTCATAACAAGCAAAAACCAAGATAGCTCGGCTACAAGTGGACGGCGGGTTAGGAGAGGTGGAAAGATTAAACCCGAAGCTGAGTAAGGGCAGACACCTTGGGACCAAGGATCACAGCAAACATCCCCACGTACTCACAGTAGCCTCATCCTAGGCTGTTTCCAGGTGGTAATCCATTCAGTGCTAAAAACAGCCTCTTCAGATGGGTGCTGTTGGGATCCTCGCAGGAGGCACAGAGAGATCAGAGGACTTGACCTAAGCTATTAGCTACCAAGTGCTGAAGCTGATACAGACACATCTCTATCCCGGGTCTCTTTCTAGCTTCTTAGGACAATAAAAGGTCAATAAGTGTTGAAACAAGAGAGAAAAGAGAAGAGCAAATCAAGATAGAGAGGGAAGTGGGGAGGTAGGAGGCAGATGAGGGAACTTTGCAGGCAGGAATGGGGGAGCAGGCAGGAATGGGGGAGCAGGCAGGAATGGGGGAGCAGGCAGGTGGGCAGTAAGTCCCATAGTGGCGATAAGCTCAGGTCTGGTAACCCCCACCCTCAATCTTCCTGCTCTGCTCTGCTGCTCTCATTTAAATGAAAACCTCTGAGCCCTTCCTCTCTAATTTTACTGTACTGCTTTAATAAAAAAGTGAACAGCTTATTCAAGAGAGTCAGACACACGTTCACACAGACATACGTGTGTGTGTCCACATATAGACAGAGGCCCAGGCACGTACACACATATATGGAATTTGGACAATATTGAAACACACAGAAGAAATCAAACGTCCCCCAGAGTGTCTAATTTAATAAAATGACATAAAGACGTTAAAGTTCCCTCTTTGTGCCAGGAATCTCCATCAGAGAGGATTACTTTAATACAGTCTGATATCTATATTTATTAACTTTTCTAGTGTGTGTGTACATATGTGTAATACACACGCATAAACACATAATTTTGTTTTGTTTGTTTTACTTTTATATATATACTTTTTGATTTGTGTTTCCCTAGTGGCCGGTGACATTAACATCTTGTCTGTGCTTAACTGGATATATTCTGAGTATTAATTCTTCAGCAGAAATATGGTTCACAAATATTTTCTTCCATTCTGTGCATTGTTCTTTTACTCTTTTGATAGTGTCCTTTGACACACAAAACTTTTTTTTTCTTTGCAGTTTTTGGCCAGGGCTGGGTTTGAACCCACCACCTCTGGCATATGGGGCTGGCCTTACTCCTTTGAGCCACAGGCGCCGCCCCAACTTTTTTTTTTTATTGTTTGGGATTCATTGAAGTTACAAAGGATTAGGTTACCCTGATTGCATTTGTTAGATACAGTCCCTCTTATAACTGCGTCCCATGGCTCGGCGCCTGTGGCGTAAGCGGCTAAGGCGCCAGCCACATACACCTAAAGTGGCGGGTTCGAATCCAGCCCAGGCCCCCCAAGCAATAATGACGGCTGCAACCAAAAAAAAGCCAGGCGTT
>NW_003852511.1:2547220-2551097 GCF_000181295.1 Otolemur garnettii
AAGCCATAGCCCTCTACCCAGGGGAACAGCTTGAGGCTCTGTCTCAAAAAAACAAACAACAACAACAAAAAAAACTGCGTCCCACCCCCAAGAGGTGTGCCAGACACCCTGACTTCCATCTCCCTCCCTTCTCCCCTCTCCCCGCTTGCTCATTCCCTGCCTCCCCCTCTTGTATTAGGTCATCTACTGCCTTCATATTAGAATTGAGTGCATTAGATTCTCCATTCTTTTTTTTTGAGGCAGAGCCTCAAGCTGTCGCCCTGGGTAGAGTACTGTGGCATCACAGCTCACAGCAACCTCCAGCTCCTAGGCTCAAGCGATTTTCCTACCTCCACCTCCCAAGCAGCTGGACGACAGGTGCCCACCACAACACCCGGCTATTTTTTGGTTGCAGCCGTCATTGTTGTTTGGCGGGCCCGGGCTGGATTCGAACCCACCAGCTCAGGTGTATGTGGCCGGCGCCTTAGCCACTTGAGCCACAGGCGCCGAGCCATTGCTTCTCCATTCTTGTGATGCTTTACTAAGAAGAATGCAAACACATAATTTTGAACAAAAATTTGTTATACATAATATTAAATATGATATAAATTTTGCATATCATTTTTATCTGTACTGCTTCTTTAGGGCACAGACTATTCCATCTTGTAGGTAGTTCATAAGGTTTCAAACCATCTGGAATGTTTCTGATTCTTCTCTCCAAAGTGTATAGTAATAGCAGCAGCTGTCCCTGGTGATCACCTGTAGGTGCAGTAAAGGGGAGAGGAAGAGTACAGACGTGTATTAGCAAAACGTAGGCATTGAACCTGGATGGACACCCTCCTGGGCGGTGGGCAAAGCAAGATACGGAAAACTGTTGAATATTTTTAGACTTTAAAAAGCAGCTATAGCCAAAGCAGCTGTGATGGCAATGAAGAAGCAGCTTCAGTCTCAATTTGAAAATATACATTTGTGGCTCGGCGCCGGTGGCTCAAGCGGCTAAGGCGCCAGCCACATACACCTAAGGTGGCCGGTTTGAATCCCCAGCCCAGCCCGCCAAACAACAATGATGGCTGCAACCAAAAAATGGCCGGGCGCTGTGGCGGGCGCCTGTGGTCCCAGCTACTTGGGGGGCGGAGGCAGGAGACTCGCTTGAGCCCAGGAGTTGGAGGTTGCTGTGAGCGTGATGCCATGGCACTCTACCCAGGGGGATAGCTTGAGGCTCCGTCTCAAAAAAAAAAAAAAAAGAAAATATACATTTGTGCCTTAAGTTTAAAACTTTAATGGATTTGGTTAAAATATGAAGATACTAAGTTCATTTAAAGTTAAATGATCACTTTGGCTATTTTTTCCCCATACGGAAATGAAATTCTCACTGTAACAAAACATTAAAAAATCAAAAAGATAAGTAATCAGATCTCTGTTTCTAATATGCCTCAAATCTGTATCTGTTCTATTTTTCCATTTTTTCTTGGTATTTTGTGATTAGAGAACGGAACTTGCCAGGTGATCAGGGGAACAGATCATTTCTTCATTGTTTTTAAGTTTGGAGGAAGGTAATTTTAGAACTGATTTCGTTCATTGAACTTTTCTGAATCAAAGCTAACATGGGTTAATGAGGATTCTCTGTTTAGTGACTTCAGATGAAAGCAATAGAACTTGGGGACGGAACGCAGTCTTTCGGCAAGAAGAATTTGAAGATGTAAAAAGGAATTTCAAGAAAAAAGGTTGTACATGGGGACCAAATTCAATTCAAACAAAAGAAAGAACTGATCACAAAGAAAGGTACAGCATGTGTGTTATCTGGCAGAAACTAGTGTGTGCCCGCGTGGTGGCAGGTGGCAGTGCCTGTGTCAGTAATAGCACATGGGCCAGGCTTGCAGAAAACAAGTAAATCAATGCAGAGATGTCTGAACACTACTTTAATTTTCCAGGATGAATTTGTCATCCTAAACTAATTATTATTTAGTTAAGCAGTTAAGAATCTTTCTGTTGCTGTTTCTGTCTCATTTTATTTGTACTTTGTTAGCTCTTCAAAACTCAGAATAGAAAGGTGTTCTCTTTACTGCCTAAAAAATATCGTTGGCACACAGAAACCAACACCTAATTCATGTATCATGCAGTTCTATTATATAAAAATAGGTATTTTTCTCTTGCAGGATAAGACCTCTCTCGGATGGCAACAGTCCTTGGTCAACACTCTTAATAAAAAATCAGAAAGCCACACCCCTGGCTTCCTTATTTGTGGATCAGCCAGGTAAGTGTGTTTCAGGAAGCAGAACTTGTTTGACTTAGATTGAGCTTCTGAGTGCTCTAACGCTTTGATAATCTAACCTGGTCGTGTAAAGTTGCAGAGAGGTTAGCAAGTAACTGCTTTCTTTATAGCTTTACTTATCTCAAAAGTTATTTTCCATCATGTCTTTTTTTTTTTTTTTTTTTTTTTTGAGACAGAGCCTCAAGCTGTCCCCCTGGGCAGAGTGCCGTGGCATTGCAGCTCACAGCAACCTCCAACTCCTGGGCTCAAGTGAGTCTCCTGCCTCTGCCTCCCAAGTAGCTGGGACCACAGGCGCCCGCCACAACACCCGGCTATTTTTTGGTTGCAGCTGTCATTATTGTTTGGCGGGTCCAGGCTGGGGATTCGAACCCACCACCTTAGGTGTACGTGGCTGGCGCCTTAGCCAGTTGAGCCATAGGCACCAAGCCTTTCATCATGTCTTTATGGAAGAAAGTAAAAAGGCACCACATGTGTTTTGGGGAATTTGTAATTCCTGTTCTTTATCAGAAAAATGAATGTCATAATTATGTAGACCCACACTGATTTAGTATAGGAGATACTTAAATATAAAAATGGGCTCAGCACCTGTGGCTCAAGTGGCTAAGGCACCAGCCACATACACCTAAGGTGGCAGGTTCGAATCCAGCCCAGGCCACCAAACAACAATGATGGCTGAAACCAAAAAAAAATAGCCAGGCGTTGTGGCAGGCGCCTGTGGTCCCAGCTACTTGGGAGGCTGAGGCAGGAGACTCACTTGAGCCCAGGAGTTAGAGGTTACTGTGAGCTGTGATGCCACAGCACTCTACCCAGGGTGACAGCTTGAGGCTCTGTCTCAAAAATATATATATATATATTTATTTATTTATATATAAATGCAGATTGTCTGGAAGTTCTGCTAAGAGTAAGAGGAAGGGCTTTTGGCTGTCTATCTCTCGACCTGAGGATGTGATGAAATACTGGAAGCAGGTTATCCATGAAAAACACTGCTTGGAGAGTTTTACATTGGAATTTCTGCTTAATTTAAATGAATCATAAACTACCTGGTTCCATTTCTCCTTCAAAGGCTTCTTCTTTATGAAGAAAAAAGAAGCTTGGAAAGCAGAGTTAGGGGGTGGGAGGAGTTCAAATGGAAAAAGAGGGCACCCTGAACAGAAAGACACCCCTGGAAATAGCACAGGCTTGTTCTGAGAAAAGGCTGCAGCCCAGATTATCCAGACCACTGATTCTCAACTGGTGTGTGCCACGAATATATTTAAAGATCATTAATTAAATTAATTTTTAAAGACATTCAAAGCCTAGTAAGTATATTCTTTTTGGTTTAACTCTTTTTTTTTTTTTTTTTTTGATCGCTGTAATTTAAGTGTGCCACAGGACTTTAACTATAGGTTCAAGTGTGGCATGAGATAGAACAGGTTGGAAACACTGGTTTAGGTTATGGAGCACGTCTTGGGGGCGGTAGGATGCCATGTCAGACAAGCTGGAGGTTCTGCTGAGGATCGCTTTGGAAACCAGTTGTTGGGTCACGCGTTGATACACTTAGTGTGTATTGCGTAAGTAATAAGAATTTTAGGCTCGGCACCTATAGCTCAACCGGCTAAGGCGCCAGCCACATACACCTAAGGTGGC
>NW_003852511.1:2551301-2554974 GCF_000181295.1 Otolemur garnettii
CAAAAAAAAAAAAGAATTTTAGTTTCTGCTCCAGCCAGTATACTTCATAACCCTTTGGAATTGGGTAAACTCTTGGGAGAATGCTTATTTGTTGCAGTGACCCCGAAACTTTACTGAAGTTACTTTTAAACTAAAAGTAAAAAAAAAAAAAAGAAACTTTTACTGTAAAGGAACTTTACTTGTTACCTTTAGTTGTGATCCACCACCAGAATTTCTGATTCCACGGCGTGGAGTGAGCCAAGAATTGGCATTTTGCAAGTTCCCAGAGTACACTGCTGCTCCAGGCCACACACTTTGAGAACCACTGAGCACACATAGGAAAGCTGTACCTGATAGAACTTGACACGCTTATTTAGGTGAAGTGAGGAAAAGGGCACATTTGGAATGACATATTTAGTGCGTATGTCCACGTGTATGCATTTCTACATCTTGATGGCTTTGCTTCTACAGTAATTTCTATTATTGATGCCAAGGAGGAACAGTTTGCTGCAGAATAGTAAACAGCAGATGGTTTACTAGCTGGTTTATCTAGAGAGAACCCGGAGTCTTACTCTAGAGAACTCTCCAGATGAATCATTTGCCAAATTAACAAGGACTGAGTGGGTTTTGATTTAGAATATTTATTTATTTATTTGATTTTAGCTTTATTTTACAATTCAGTTTAAATAATTTTTCCTATACAAATGGCACTATAGTGTGTGTATTTATACCTTTATTTAGGGGCTTGTGAAGAGCCAAAACTTTCCCCTGATGAGTTAGAACACAGAAAACCAAAGCAAACAAAATTGCCCAGTCAGGCCTACATTGATCTACCTCTTTGGAAAGATGGTCAGAGAGAGAATCCTGTGGAAGCCAAAAGCTGGGAGGAAAGAACCTCTGTGAACTCTGCCACGGACTGTCCTCAGGTGACCCCTATGAACAGTTTGAGTAGATCCCCCCAGAGAAAGAAAACGGAGTCGGCTCTGTACAGGTGCACCAGGCTGCTGGCTTCGGTTGCTCTGGGACTAGACATCAGAGAGCTCAATAAGGCACAGGCTGCGGAAGAACCCTTGCCCAAGGAAGAGAAGAAGAAGCGGGACGGACTTTTCCAGCGGGCCTCCAAGTCACGCAGAAGCACCAGTCCTCCCACGAGGCTGCTGTCCACAAGTGGGGAGGCCAGCAGCCCCCCTTCCCTCCCACTACCAAGTGCCGTGAGCCTTCTCTCCATTCCTTCTCTCTCCACCAAGTGCCTGCTGGAGATGGATGGTGAAGATCTGTCCATGGGCAACACACCTATCACTTGTGACCCTGTGATGTCGGCTCCAGAGTTTTGTCCTGCTGTTCCAGAAAGTAGACGGGAGCCTGTCCCCATGCCAACACTGGAGACTGATCACAGTGAATCCGAAAGCCTGCCTCCTTCCTTCCTAGAGCAGACACCTGGGAATGGGCCTTACTGTGCTTCTTCAAAAGATAGAGCATCACATCACAGACAGACCCTGTCTGATGGAAGCCAGACCTCAAGTAGGTTGCACAGTTCTCGGGTAAACACAGCAGGTGCTACTGTGGGCTTTAGCATGTGAAATGGTGTGGGGGATTTTATCTTTTCCCTGGGATAACATTTAATTCATCTTTACCCTTCACATAGATCTTTGAATTTCACCCTTCTCTCCTCTTTCATTTGATTCTAATTTCACCTGTAATTGGGGTTTCTGAGAAGAGTATAATTAAATTTCTGTGACTTAAATGTGGAATTGCATATTAAAGCAGTAAGAGCATGTGCCAACCCCTTGTGTGTTAGAGAAGACAAGTTGCCCAAATCTGAACCACTAAGCAGAGTGGAATACATCGGACCTTCTTACCTTTGCTGTTCCCTGCATCATATGGCTGCATTGCTCCATTTATGTTGGGGCTGAGTTTAGCAAAGTCCCACAGACTGGGACTGGGGCTGCTTAGCAAAGTCCCACAGACTGTCAGGGCAAGGGGGAGCTTATTCAATAGAAATGTGTTGTCACACATAGTTCTAGAGGCAGGAAATCTGAGATCAAAGTGTGGCAGGGTTGTTTTCTCCTGGGGCCTCCTTCTAGCTCACGAGTGATCTTCTTTCCCCTGCGTCCTCACCTGGCCTTCACATCTTGTGGCTGTGTCCCAGTCTCCCCTTCTCATGAGGACACCAGCATGTTGGCTTGGGGCTCACCGTGATGACCTCACTTTACTATTATTAACTCTATAAAGATTCTATCTCCAAATATAGTTGCATTCTGAGGTCCTGGGAGTCAGGGCTTCCACATGCGGATTTTAGGAGGCATATAGTTCACCCCATGACAGCAGGTATGGCCCTACTGATATGTGATGTAACCACATAGTCCCGTGAGGTTTATATCCAGATATTGGAGCTCTGAAAGAAAAATGAAATTTTGTAACAGATTTTTCTAGAACATTAGCGAAAGGGGATTGATTGGATAGCAAATGCTGGCATGTCTGCAGCACACTCTAGAACAGTGGTTCTCAACCTTCCTAATGCCACAGCCCTTTAATATAGTGCCTGTGGATCACGATCCACAGGTTGAGAATTGATGTTCTAGATCAGGCATCCTCAAACTACGGCTCGCGGGCCACAGGCCACATGCGGCCCACCTGAGACATTTATCCAGCCCGCCGGGTGTTTTTGCCACTGCTGCCTGTCCTGCTTAGCAGCCCACTCATCCTGGGGCCCGCAGTCCAGCCCTCCATCCCACTGGTCTGAGGGACAGTGAACTGGCCCCCTGTTTAAAAAGTTTGAGGACCCCTGTTCTAGATGATAAAGCACTGTGATATAAATTGTATGTGTTTGTGACAATTCTGTTCTGTATATATTCCCCACTAAGAAGCAAGGGAAATAAAAATCATGGAAAGTTCATGAGTTATTCAAGACCACACGGTTACTACTAAGCAGCAGGGTCAGAATGCAGACCCAGGTCCCCACTGCATCCTGCTGCCTCTCACAGCTGCTTCTTTCCATCTCAGAAATCTGAGGAGTATTCAGACAAGCGGATCATGCTATTGTGTGCTAGAGTGGGACTCAGCCTTTGAGATTTCTGGGGTTCAGTGGCACTTTAATACTCACCTTTGAGGAGATATCGTGGCTTCTTTGGAAGGATAGGCGACTTGGTTCGTAGGACTAAGGTTGAAGTTCTAGCCGTGCCATTTGGTAAGTTCATGATCCTGGGAAAATTATATAACCTGCTTTCTTGTTTGAATGCCTTAGAAGGCATCATCAGGGCATAGATAGGATGATGGAAGCTGTCTGAGTTCACGTCTCTGCTCTGTTGCTTATTTGCTGTGTGACTTTGGGCAAATCACTTAACCATTCTGTGCCCCAGTTTCTTCATCTGTGAAATGGATGATGATTATGTAGTAATATGCTTACCTAATCTCTACCACTAACTATCCAGATGGTGGTAAAAATCAGATAACACACTAAGTATCTGCAGGGGTTGACTAACTTTTTTCAACATGAAGATAATTACAATAACCTCATGACCTATCATGAGTATTAAGTGAGGTAACATACTAAAAATGGTTTTTAAATTGCAAATGTGATGCTAGGGTCCATGGTAGAGCTATACGAAAACTGAAACTGGGCTCAGCGCCTATAGCTCAACCGGCTAAGGCGCCAGCCACGTACACCTAAGGTGGCGGGTTCGAATCTCCAGCC
>NW_003852511.1:2556274-2559431 GCF_000181295.1 Otolemur garnettii
ACCCTCCACCTTAGGTGTATGTGGCTGGCGCCTTAGCCACTTGAGCCACAGGCACTGAGCCAGAAAGCATTATTTTTTAATTTATAAGCCCATAATTATTCGCCAAAGCAGTAATAAGTTAATTGTTGAAGACAAGCAAGAGAAACGGTAACATGTAAAAACCTAAGTGCTTTCCTGTTTTCCTCAATTTTTTCAAATTATAATCAAGAGTGGAGTTCAATCGTGTTAACATTATTTCTAAACATTTTAGTTTCTTCTAATCTCATCCATTTTGAAAGCTCCCTGTTTATAAGACACTTACAATGACCATTGGCCTAAGCACTGTCAAGATGATTTAGCTCTATTTACAAATATTATTTCTGTAGGTTGAAGTACTCTTTACAAACTTTTTTGTTTAAAAAGAAAAAAGTTAGGTGACCATGGTGACACACACCTGTTGTTTCAGCTACTCCAGAGGTTGAGGTAGGAGGAGTATTTGAGGTCAAGAGTTCCAGGCTGCAGCCCTCATGCCTGTGGACAGCTTCTGCTGTATAGCCTGGGCAACCATGTTAGACCCCATCTCTAAAAATACGCATATTCCAACAGTTGTAAAGGTTTTTTTTTCTGGTTTTTGTTGAAGGCCATTTTAAAGTCATCACTTAGTTGAATCATCGTCGTAATTATTTTTCTTGATATCCATTGTTTAAAAGTCATTATCAGCTAGGCGCAGTGGTTCACACCTGTAATCCTAGCACTCTGGGAGGCAAAGGCAGGTGGATTACTTAAGCTCAGCAGTTTGAGACCAGCCTGAGCAAGAGCAAGTCCCCATTTCCACAAATAAAACAACTAGCCAGGAATTGTGATGGGCACCTATAGTCCAAGATCACTCAGGAGGCTGAAGCAAGAGGGTCACTTGAGCCCAGGAGTTTGAGCTTGCTGTGAGCTATGATATCATAGCACTCGACCCAAGGCAACAGAGTGAAACTTTGTCTTAAAAAAGGAAATACATAGACTTGGTGCATGTAGCTCAGCAGCTAAGGCGCAAGCCACATACAGCAGAATCCAGCCTGGGCCAATTACAACCAAAATATAGCCAGATGCCTGTGGTCCCAGCTACTTGGGAGGCTGAGGCAAGAGAATTGCTTAAGCCCAAGAGTTTGAGGTTGCTGTGAGCTGTGATGCTACAGCACTCTACTGAGGGTGACATAGTGAGACTCTGTCTCAAAAAAGAAAAAAGGTAAAAACATAAAATAAAAATTAAATTAAAAATCACTGTCTAATTGCTCCCTATCTTGGCTTTCTCCCCAGCTGGTGCAGCTTTTCTCTCAGCCACCCCCGCCTGTGAACTGCCTCTCCACTCCTCCTCCAGTCCTCTCCGTCACCAGCCAGCCGAGATCTCCTCTGAGAAGCACAGAGCTGTCAGTGTCCTTCCCCGGCCTCGCCCTGCCTCCCTGAGAAGCCCAGCCGGTCGGCCTCAAGCTGCCCCACACAGAGCAATGCCTCAGCCTGCAAAGGCCACCAGTGGACGGGGCTGTCCGGAACCGAGCCCTGCCCATTTCCTCGGTGCCAAGGAAAGAACTAAATTCCACGTGCCTTCATTACTGGATGCGGACATGGAAGGTCAGAGCAGGGACTGCACCGTCCCTCTGTGCAGAATGAAGAATAAAACTAGCCAACCATCTATCTATGAACTGGAGAAAGAATTCCTGTCTTAAATTAAGTGCCTTGTATTGGTTAAGCATTTCTTTCTTTCTGTTCTTTTTTTTTTTTTAAGGTGAACAAATGAATATAATATATCTACCTTTGAATTGGTTCATGCTGCCGTGCATTCAAAAGCTGTGGCCATGTTACTAAATTAGTAATGGACGGGTAACTTCTCCAACAAAATGAATCGGATTGAGATTCGCCATTGTATTTTTTTTTTCTACTGGATACTTCTCTACTAACTTGAACTACACAAAAGTGTAAAGCAAGAAATGTGTATCCTTGAAAATTATGCTGGGTAGAATTATCTTAAGCACAATTATAATATTTTGTCCTCTCATATATATATATATATATATATATATTTTTTTTTTTGGCCGGGGCTGGGTTTGAACCTGCCACCTCCGGCATATGGGACCAGCGCCCTTCCTTTTTGAGCCACAGGTGCCGCCCACCTTTTCTTTCTTTTTCCTTTTCCTTCCCTTTCTTTCCTTTCCTCTTTCTTTTCCACAAAAAGCCAAGGAAGAGCTATGAGTTCCTGGCAAGAAAAATGTGATATTTGTAAGTAAAGGTTTTTTTTTTTTTTAAATCTGATGACTTGAATAAATACAAAATCCTATTTAAACTACTTAACCCCAGCTGTAGGCTCATAATGCATAACTATGTCCAGTCTCACCTAAATTATGCAAGGATATTTCTCTAAAAGGAAATTTTACTGAATAAGTTATGAAAGTTTTACTGAATATAAATTATAAGCCTTTTATCCATTAGAATTCCAGAACAGAGTTTAGTCAGTGACATTTAGCTGAGACTATCTTATATGCCCCCGGGCAAGGCTAATCTTTAGGTTTTTCTTTTATAAAGGGCTCTCCTGACATCAGTAGCCGTTTATATGGTATTTAGAAGTGACAGGTTTTTCATTCTTCGGTAGAATTTTTAAAAACTAAATTACACGTGCCTAGCTCTGTTTGTAGGTATCACGTGTTGCAAACCATTTTGGGCTTTAATTTTCTTTTTCTGTTTGAATCCATATTCTGATACAATCCTGAGTACACTCGAACACTGCCAACCGAATAAACAGATGTACAGTACTGTTAGAATTGAAGTATTTTGTCTCTATTTCACATTTCACGTACTTGTGGCTAACTGTTAGACATCTGTGGAGATATGGTGGAAATGGCAATGCTTTCATGGATTACTATCAGGAGTGGGTGTCTAAAAAGGGTCTTTGCATAGCAAGTCAGGATTTAAAGTGATTTAAA
Organism: Otolemur garnettii; assembly: GCF_000181295.1. NCBI lineage: Eukaryota > Metazoa > Chordata > Mammalia > Primates > Galagidae > Otolemur > Otolemur garnettii. The sequence goes on from NW_003852511.1 coordinate 2,559,220, forward strand.
ATTATTTATGACTCACTTCTATAATCAGTAGACTACTGGATTATTGCTACAGAAATGGCTAGCCAGGAGCTTGGTAAATTTGCCGGCGTTTTGTTAAATCTATTGTTCTTTCTGCCTCTAGAATGTGGTTATTCAGAAGATAGACAATAAATGTGTAAGTTTTTCCATATAAAGAAAAATGAAATTAAAAACATTGCTTGCGGCTCGGCGCC
>NW_003852511.1:2559675-2566145 GCF_000181295.1 Otolemur garnettii
AAAAAAAAAAACATTGCTTGCTATTTTATTTAAGATTGTACCTTGGTTAAATCGAATAACTGGAATATCAGCAATTTAAAATAAATTACACCAAGTGTGATGGAATATCTTACCTTATATAATAGGGGAAAAGGGGAAGCCATATTCTTTGGCTCTTCCGGAACATCTTAGTCACCCAGCAGGTGCGCCCAACAGATGACAGAGTGAGAGGACTTTGTGAACATAGTGCTTTTTTTTTTTGCCCTAATGGAAATAATCTTGCTTCTGGGATTCTTGCAACAAAAGCTCAGGTACATACTCCGTCTTCTTGTATTCTCATCGGTTCTGTGATTCAATTTCACTTTCCAGTGGTTACTGAGTTATGTAATAGAGATTTGGTTTCCTCAAAATTTTGTTACATTTGAAACTATGGTTAGCTGGTTTTATTCAGTGTTTTAGGAACATGTAACTTCAGCTGAGAGTAAAGGAAAGCCTTGCCTAAAATGATCAATCCAGAAAAGAAAAAGGACAGAAAACTAGGTCCACATTTTTGCTTCTAGCAAAACATGCCTTGTATGTGTGTGCGTGCTTGTGTGTGTGTCTTATGTGGGTGTCCGTCTATCTTTTCTATCACCCCTCTTCCTGCCCCCATGAGCTTTATTTTAGTCAATTCTACATAGTGATGAATCTAGAAATAAAGCTACATTAAAAGATAGTTGCAATATAAGAATTGAATTTCACGTGTTACTGCACATAGTTATTTTCTGCTATGATCCATTGTATATTTGTAATTTTCTTTGCGTGTTAGTAAACTTCTAGAATCTGGTTATTTATTTTTTATAGGCTTAATAGCTCACTGAAAGGTAAATTAAGCTGATTATTGTTAATCAACAATTAAGGTGCTCCCACTGCAGAAATTTAAGGCATGGACCTGATGCGCTGTATTATGAGGCCTTGTGACTGTAAAAGATGTTTACATATGTTGTCTATTTTTTTAATAAACTTTTTATAGCTGGTGTATTTGCTCAATGGCTTTGATATACTCCTAATGATGGTGATTATAGTTTGCAATGGTTTATTTTGTATTCACTAAGAAAAACTATGTTAATAAAGATTAATAATGCCTAATGAGCCAGGTCTTACTTACCATGCTACATTCATTGAAGCGGAGATTACTAAATGAGTCAGGGAATTACATATTCCCAAAAAGGTATAATAAATATTTTATTCAAAATGTCCTAAGGTTGGATATCATTGCTTAAATCTGTAATCTCAGCATTTTGGGAGGATCCCTTGAAGCTGAGAGTTCAAAACCATCCCAGGCAAAACAGCCAAACCCCATTTTTACAAAACAATAAGAAAAATTAGCCAGGCATGGTGGGTCTGTAGTCCCAGATACTTGTGATGCTGAGGCAGGAGGATTGCTTGGACCTAAGAGTCTGAGGTTGCAGTGAGCTGTGATCATGCACCTGCACTCTAGCCCAGGTCACAGAGCAGAACCTGTCTCTAAAAATATAACAAAATAAAATATTGTTTGGCTTACATATGCATTGGAAAAATTGGATTTTATAGTCAGACTTTTGCACCCATAACTTTTCAGAAGGTACATTTTTGCAGAGTGGAATTACTTGGTGCTACGAGAATGTGATTAATGAGACATGTTAATTATTAACTTGTTTAAATCAGAGAATTTCAATTGCCATTTAACATCTGGTAATTCTTACTAAGTGATAAAAGTTTAAGTGCAGCCAGGCAGGGTGGTGCCCATATTTAGTCCCAGCCACTTGGGTTCTTGGTGGTGGGAGGATCGCTGTAGCTCAGGAGTTGGAGGTTCCGTTAAGCTGTGCTTGATGCCATTGCATTCCAGCCTGGGTGACAGAGTGAGACCCTAGCTAAAAAAGAAAAAGAAAGAAAAGAAAAGGTAAAATTAGCAATAAATAAATAAATAAATAAATACCAAACTGCTTCAGTGAATTAGGAAAGCGGATCATAGGATTTCATGTAAAAGGGGGTGAAACTCAGCATACATTGGATATCTGTTAAATTTGGGGAACCCTATGTTCCTATATAAAGTACCTCCTGTAAATTCTCTTTAAAAAAATTCATGAGATAAGCACTATTATCCCTATTCATTAGACGCAAAATAGGCACTGGGAGGTTTGGCAAATTTCCAAAGACCCAGCCTGTGTGGGGTCATCCCTGTATACCTGTTGTAAGTGTGAGGACGGTACAGAAGATGAAGACATCTTATGTGGGCGTTGTCAATGGCATCTCAGCTAAGGTAGTGTTTCCAAGCCAACCCTGGGGAGGTTGACAAGGCCTTCTCTTGAAAGCAAAAAACAAAATCCAAAACGTTACTACAAAAAAAATAAAAGTAGAAGTGTGGGAGGCGGGAGTGACATGCTGGGGAATCAGAAACCAAGAGTAGATCACTGAGCCAGACACTTGGCCAACGCTACAAGCCAGAGCAGAGCCTGTGCCCAGCGCGGGGCTGGTGAGCTGCGGGGACGTGCAGAAAGGACTGACAGTTACTTTGTTACCAAACCAAAGGAGGTCCATTCGCTGGCATGCAACCAGGAGCCCAGCGCCAAAGCACTAGGTTTTTGTAGAGAAAAATTTATCGCGAGGCTGTGGAGTGAGAAGACAGAGGAGTCTAGCCCAGGTCTGTCTCCTTGAGCTGGGAGTAGGGCGGATCTTATAAGCAGAGGGTAATGCAGTAAGTGCATCTCCGCAGGAAGGAACCAGGCATGATGCTGATTAGAAGTACAAGCTTGCAGGAGGAGGGCTAACCTTGATTGCAGGAGGTAGCCCAGAGCAACCTCCGCGCTAGCCTTTTACTGAGACAGTACAATACAGGTGAGGGGAGTATTAGACAATGACTACGAGTAAGGATCTGCTTAAGGATCGCTGCTGGCTCGGGCTTTTTCCGCAAGGAGCACCTGCGGATGAATTGCCCAAGGGTCCACACCCCAGCTGCAAATCATCTTGCTCAGAGGTCATCTGGCTCTTGGCATCTCTATAGGTGAGATCTGATTGGATCTTGCAATGAGGTCATATCTGGGGCCATGCTCTGATTGGGTCATGCCATGGGGCTGATGCCAAGACTTGATCTGATTGGATCATGGACCCTGCCTTGTGGTGTCCACCTCTTAATTTGGTCCCTATTCCTTGCTCTGAGCACTTAGTTCTGCCATAGTTGCACGCTTCATCCGTGCTGGTTCAGTGTTCATAACTTGTAACCTGGGGGTCCATAGCACACGAAAAGCAACTCACCATTTTGAACCAGATGGGGCTGGTTCTGCAGTTATAGTAGGTTTTCAGTCATCTAAAATCTCAGAAGCCTAGAAATGTGTGAGGACTGTCACAGTCCCATAAAGTAGAGACAAAAGACAGTCAAAACATTTTATTTGGAAGGCTTATATTACCGGAATGTCTTCTTCAGTAGGTCCTTGGTCTCCACAGATCAGGGCAAGATAGGATTTTATTAAAGGAATACAGAAGGAGTAAAATGTACCAGAGCTTCTAGCAAAGGGCAAGACCTGAGTCAGAAGTCTCCCACATGGGTCCTTTGTGGACTTGGCTTTGAAAATACCTTTTCAAAGTTAACACGTGTATTAACGAATGAATGAATGGGTCTGTCCACCAGGGCAAGGTTATTAGGTCTTTGCAGTTTTTGTCTCTGGTGACGGATTAGGGTGTGTGCTCCCTACTGCAGGTGGAACCACCCGAAATGTTTCAGGCTGCTTTGTCATGACTTGCTAGAGCCCAGAGGGTGTGGCCTGGAAAGGGCACCCCATTTGTTCCGAGAGATGGGAGTCTGATTTCTGAGCTCACCTGGGCCTAAAGAATGCGTGTGGGGGTGAGGTTGTCCCTGTCCAGCCCTGAGTGGGAGAATCACAATTCAGGGCAGACCAGGTGGTCTTCAGTCTGTCTGAAGAACAAAGAAAAGGTTGGGAGTTTTACCAAAAAAGGAACTGTTACTGGTTTGACAGAAAGCTCCTTGGCAGTAGAGAAATTTTTGGGACGGGTAAACTTTGATGGTGAGTGAAGGTGGTAGGTTAAAACCAGTCTTTAGAGTCATGGTTAGTTACTTCAAAAGCTACTAGGTAAAACTGGTTTTAGGGTTATAGCAGGGTGCTTCAGCAGCTGGGCTTGTGGAAAATTTAATTTTTAAAGTGGGTGCTATATGCCCTGAGTGCTTTCCCCCCCTAGTTTAAAGTGACCAGATTTTAACATTGGTAAAGTGGGACACCATTGCGGGGGGCAGAGGGGGAGGTGTTGGTTCGAAATTAAAAATTTGGTTTATATGGAGCAACAAAAATTTTCATAGAATGCAAAAATAGTATTGTAATATATATATTTTTAATTTCAACATAAGTATAATTTACAAATATAATACATTTTTAAAAATTATGTATAGGGAGGCACCTGTGGCTCAAAGGAGTAGGGCTCCGGTCCACCTGGGTGACCTTGCCCAGGAGGGGAGTAGGGAGTTTATGTTAGCCTTTTCATTTCCAAATGAAGTTACATGAACCTCTTCATTCCCAAATGGAGTTACATTAACCTTTTCAGCAGCCGAAAACCCTTCCCATTATATTCCCTTCCCATTGTCCCGCTGTTCCCTAGCTGTTCCCTAGCTTGTCGTGCATTCTTTCCAAAAATTGGGACTTTTTAAAAATGCCACAGGACGCAGGACAAATTGTTAAAAATCAGGACTGTCCTGCCAAAAGGGGGATGTCTGGTCACCTTACCCTAGTTTCTTGATGCTGGTTTAGCTGGGTATAACAAAAATGACCCAACATGTATAATTAACCTTCACCGTGCTTATTTAAAAGTAAAGCATTACATTAGCATTACATATGTTAATACAGAGGGAAATGTGGGTCATTATGAAAGTTTTGAGATGCACAAAAATCAAGAAACTAAAACCTTTGCTGATGGAAACAAATGACGCCCTCCCAGCAACACGGCTAAGCTGAGCAAAGTGAATCAGGAAGGACGCTGTTGACTGTGTTTCCTGGAAGTAATGGGCCATAACACAATCTGTCTCAAAACTTTCATAGTGACCCCTGTACTACCTAAGTTGTGTGAAGTTGGAAGGGTGCTGGAGCTTTAAACAATGGGTTCTTGGGTGGTCAAAGAATTAAAAGACACACCACTAAGACAAAGCCACAAAAACAAAAGAGAGCAGAGGAAAGCCTGCTTGCCAACCTCACAGGCAATGAAAACATTGCAGGAAGATGAGGCCAATGGAGAAAAAGAGCACCCAGACACCGTATGGAAAAAGCCTTTTATTTCAGCTGACAGAGCTTATGGCACAGGAGAATTCAAAATGGCCACGCTCCCCCACTGGCTTGATCTTTTCCTTTTTATCTCCAGTCAAAAAGTTCCACCCACATGTACCTTTCTCATTGGTCTGTTTGAATCAAGCAGGAGATGCTGTTCTAGCCCCCATACAACTACGGGATTTCACAGAGGTAGAAATGTCCAGGTCGCAGGAGTTAAGTCTACAGATTCCTAAGAGCTGAGCCACCAAGGAGAGGACCTTGTGGTCTCCTTGAGAAGATGGAGGGATCCTGGAGAAACTTGCCCTTTTCCCTAGGTTGGTTCTGTTAACCCCCAGACTCAATTCAAGCACCCTCTGAGAGTCCAAACATCGCTGCAAAGGCACGAGGAGTTTTATTCATTCAAGCTCAGAGCCTGGGCTGCCCTTTAAGAAAAAGCGGTAACAGCCCTTACAGACTATCTAGAAAGTCCCTTTATACCCCTCCCTCTTGCCTCCCATTAGGCCATCCCACCCCATCCCCTTATTGGTAGGTAAACCATGTCTGTCCTAAACTGACAGGTACAGGGTGGTCGTGTTCAGGGTTGATTGGCTCAGGGGCAAGTCTTCTTTGTCTTAGGTGAGCGAATGAGAAGGAAGGGATAAAGGTCGCAAGTGGGGCCAGTGCAGAGTAGAGTGGCGGGTGCAAAAAAGGGGAGGGGGTCAGGATGTGGGCTGAGTGCACAAGGGGGCTAGTGGGACAAAGGGGAGGGAGTTAAGATGTGGGCTGTAACACCTAGGTAAGATAAGGTCCTTGGTATGTGGCGACCTATTGTTCAAAAGGAGGTAGTTTGACTTGTGACTTGAGTTAATTAGTTTGGCTCCCACAGTTCCTGAAAGGAACAACTCATGGTTACGGTAGATTGATAAGAGAAAGGGTTATTTCCAAATACCATGCACATGGGAGGAACCAGGAGAATGATTTCCCAAAGTGTCAGTGATAGTCAGTGGCTTTTAAGGATGCCTTTTAGAAGGGGGCGGGGGACAGAAACTGGAAAGTATATGTGTAGCAAGTGGTTGCTGGGGGGGATGGGTAGATGAAGGGAAACAGGTTGACATGTAAATTAACCCGAGAGACAGGGATTGTGCTTCAAATACCTTGTAGCCAGGTCTATTAGCATGTCATAAGGAGGCCAGCGACTTTTCTGATTCTAAATCAGGCTACTCA
>NW_003852511.1:2566915-2568444 GCF_000181295.1 Otolemur garnettii
GGATTGGTACAGGTAAGGGGTGGAGGGTCCCTTAACTGGGGGCTAATAGAAACTTATCTGTTGCCTAGGGTGTGGTTTAAACTAGGAATAGAATGGGGAGGGTTATAGGGTGGGCCCTGCTAGGAAACTAGGAATAGAATGGGGAGGGTTATAGGGTGGGCCCTGCAGTTTAACAGAGCAGATAAGAAAATGGCGCTGGTCTGGCCCTTACAGCCAGAGGCTCTTAGTTGACACACCCCTTCTGGGAGGATGTGACAACCAGGATGATGTAAAGACTGCACCCCACGCTAGAGTATTCAGAGTTTATTGAAAGTCACTAAAAAGCTCTACACAGTTAAGACAAGGCTCAACAGTAGAGGGGTAGCAGGAAGGGCTCACTACCCCGCTGTTCAAATCTTTGCTTCTTACATACCTAAAGCTACATTTATCTAGTGTGGTATTCTTTTTTAATTTGCATAGTCACAGCAACCATCTTTCCACCCTCCTGTAAAGCCTTCAAAGCCGGTGTTTCTGGGGAGCATCAGTCTCCTGTGCTGGTCCCGCTGGCCCTTGAGATGAGACGACCCTGGTGCAAGAGCAACACTGTTGTGGATTTGGAGTCAGTCTCGGAGCACTGACCTTCACCCTGCAGGGAAGGTGACTCCCCCTGCCTAGACCCCCTCTCTCCATCTGCATGGGAAGCCCTCTGCCCTGTGGTTCCCTCTCTCTTTAGGTAAATTCATTCCTATGTTAATCTTCTCTGGCCCTACGCTTTGATTTGTTAATTTTTGTTTCCCTCAGGGCTGCTCCCTGCTTTTCAGGGAGTCCCTCTGACTAATAGACAGGTGCTGCTTTGTGCTTTTCTGAGACCCCCTTCAAAGTGAAGCAGACAGTACTGAAACATGTATATCTAATAGACCAACTCAGAAATACGCTTTAATGAGCTTATAAATGCTGTGGTCTGAATGTGTTCCTCAGAAATCATATCCTAAAAGGTGGGGGTGATTGAATCATACCCCCATGAACGGGATCAGTGCCCTTCCTTATGAAAGAGGCCTGTTTGTCTCTTCTACCACAGGAGGACACAGTGAGAAGGGGCCATCTGAGAACCAGGAACAGGCCCCACCACACACTGAATCTGCCAGCACCTTGATCGTGGACTGCCCAGCCTCCAGAATTGGTAGAAATAAATAAGAAGCAAGCCTGACTCCATCTTGATATAATTCTCTTTCCAGAGAATCAATGGGAAGGCAAAGAGAGCCTGATTCCATTCTGTTGTTTTGTTACATTTTATTGAATTAAAAAAAACCAAAAAACCAAAAACAGGTTCCACTTGCCTCCCCGTCCCATTGCATAGTATTTTAAGTGTACCTGGTTATAACTTTTAAAATTATTAATATCATGTAGAAAGTCACTAACTATCCTCATGACAACAACCTTTGTGACTATGTTAAAGTGATTTTTTTTTGAGACAGAGCCTCAAGCTGTCCCCCTGGGTAGAGTGCTGTGGCATTACAGCTCACAGCAACCTCCAACTCCTGGGCTCAAGC
>NW_003852511.1:2569072-2569667 GCF_000181295.1 Otolemur garnettii
CCTAAATTTCAAGGAAGTAGATACCTATTGCCTATTATGGGAGCAGTTCAAGGGAACTGATACTTATTGCCTATTATGGCAGCTGTCTGTCTAAGGTGTCTCAATCAGTGGCTATGCAAGCAGGTGTGGGGGAGGCAGTAGGGAGTGGCCCTGCGGTTTTAATAGAGCTTATGCAGTAGACAACAAAATGGCGCTGGTCTGGCCCTTACACAAGCTTAACTCCATTTTACTATTTACTCCTTTTTGCCTTCAAAACTAGTTCCTCTTGTTTTCCCTCCCGGTGTCACTGTAAATGCCTTTAGCTAAAATTGTTAGTAATGTGAGTTACTGACCAAGTAGCCCTTGACAGTTAGCACTTTTTTACGATCATGCTGTTTATGACCCTCACTTGCAAGTCCCCCTCCCAACAGTACCTTAGGACATTGTAGATTATATTTGTTTTGTAAAAAGAATTACTAAGTGCTCTTGTGATCATAGCACTGTAAAGTGACTAAGCTGCCCCACTCTCAGGATGTCCCCTAACTGCTGTTTGCTTAGGCTTCTGTAATTATGCTTGTTTGCCCCCTGGAAACATTTTGCCTTATAAAAGTCAGAG
>NW_003852511.1:2569687-2571678 GCF_000181295.1 Otolemur garnettii
CACTGGTTCTTCAATTAAAAGACTCCTCTTTAATTCAACTTGTCTGGTGGAGTGGTCTTTGGGAGGACTTCTGGGCGTAACATTTCAGCAACCTCAATGGACTGACCATAATAAATATGGTGAAGTTATTCAAGTTTGAGAATTTGAGAGTTGCAATGCAAAGATAACCTGATGGGGCTTACACTTTCTAAATTCTTCTGAAAAGACCAAAGTGCTAAAACACAGGGAAAGATGAAGCACTTAGGAAGGAAACAAGGTAATAGGCCCCAGACAGAGGAGCAAGAATGAGCTCTTTTTCCCCCCTGTAGGGATCATGGTGAAACTTGCCCTTTTCTCTTAGGTTGGTTTGATGAAAAGATCATCTCACAGTTATAGTAGATTAATAAGAGAAAGGTTTATTTCCAAATCCCATGCTCATGGGGGGAAACCACAAGAATGATTACCCAAAGTTTCAGTGACAGTCAGAGACCTTTTATAGATGGCTTTGGAAGGGATGGGGGAAGAATGCGGAAAGTATAGATACAGTAAGTGGTTGCTAGGGGGATGGGTAGATGGAGGGAAACAGATTGATTTGTAAATTGATCTGAGAGACAGGTATTGAGCTTCAAATGACCTTAGAGCCAGGTGTATGAGCGTGTGATAAGGAGGCCTGCAGCCTTTTCTGATTCTAAATCAGGTTCTTCAGGTTTTACAGAGGAGAGGCCAGGGCTTTCGGATCAAAAATGGCCTTTTCATTTTAGAAATTATATTTCTAATATTGAAGAATATTTTCTTTAAATATTCTTTCTACCAAGGAATCCTATTTGGGGATGAAATTTCCTTAGCTCCTTCACTATCATAATCTTAAAATTCTGCCCAATTTCATAGGGAGACCCCTCATTTTTTCCCATTTTGTGCTGGCTCTCACCAATTATGCAGCACAAGCAAGTGTTATAAAAAATGAAGCAGTTACTGCTTCCCTCGCATTGAAGGAGCTCATCTAATCTGGGTTGGTGACTAGATGAGGGAGGGGTCAGGGAAGCATCTGAGGAAGCCGGGACCTCCAGGTGAGGCTGCTCCTGGCAGAGACACCAGCTTGTGGGAAGTCCTGCAGTATTTTTCTTTTGCTGGTTTCCTATTTTCTCTTTGCTTTCGTTTTCTGCATTTTTACTACAAGGTGTCTAGTTGTGGATCTCTCTATTACTTGGAGTTTGTTGATTAATGTTTTTAGCTTATTTGGGAAGTTTCCAGTGATTATTTCTTTTTTGTTGTTGTTGAATGGTAGCTATGTACATTAATGCACTTCTGGGGTACATACAATTTGAAACATTTCCATAAACTGGTTAAGATAGCCTTCATGTCATTTTCTTAGTTATTGTGTTAAAACATTCATATTCTGCTCTTAGAAAGATTCACTTGTACCCTTGTAAGATAAACCACAGAAGTGATCCCTCCAATCCTCCTCCCTCCACCCATTCCCCCTCCCTCTCCCTCCCCGCTCCCCTCTCCCCGTATTTTTAGGTTATCCAGTGATTATTTCTTCTTCTTCTTTTTTTTTTTTTTGGCCAGGGCTGGGTTTGAACCCACCACCTTTGGCATATGGGGTCAGCACACTACTCCTTGAGCCACAAGTGCCGCCCCGTGATTATTTCTTAAAGTTTTTTTGTTTTCTACTCCTTTTCCTTGAAGGAGCTAAGAAAATTTCACCCCAAAATATGATTCCTTGGTATAAATATTATTGTGAATTAAAAACTATTCATAATCAGGAAACTCTGAACAAAGACTTTTCTCTAGCTACCTAAAATCTTAAAGGCTGCTGGACTCCTGATCATGTGCTAATAGACCTGGTGCTAAGGTCATTTGAAGCACAAGACCTGCCTCTCAGGTATGGTGGGACACCTGAGAATCTGTTTCCCTCCCCCCACCCATCCCCTCTTAGCAACCACTTGCTGCAATACACTTTCCAGTTTCTCTCCCCCTCCCTTCTATAAGGCATCTTGAAAAGCCACTGA
>NW_003852511.1:2572709-2574225 GCF_000181295.1 Otolemur garnettii
CTATTTTTTGTTGCAGTTGTCATTGTTTAGCAGGCTCCAGTTGGGTTCAAACCCGCTGGCCCTGGGGTATGTGGCCAGCACCCTAACCACTAAGCTATGGGCTGTGAGCCTGAGTATTCTGTTTTTCAATGAGCCAAGATTTTTTCTCTGAAGTAGGTAGGCATTTATAGATGTGTAAACATGATTCAAATTCATGAATTTGGTAATAATTGTTCGCTCATCTCTTTATAATCACCCAAACTCAACATTCCTGTTTCCAAAATTGCAGAATCCTGTTTGAATCCTGCAGACTGAGTTTCTCCCTCCGCTCACTAGATGGCACCATTCACATACTATTTCACAGACAAGGCAGCACAGGTTTCACTACTTGAAAAATTGCAGTCGTATTTACACCCTTAGAAGAAAAAGGCAAAATAATGGATGTGATTCAGAAAGATATTGGTAAAATGAGGGAAGCAACGAAAAATGGTTTTTCATTAATGCTTACACAGGAACAAGTAGATCTTTATAAAATGACCTTTTTCGTATGTTTGTTCTAAATAAGGAAGGAGTTTTATAGCTACAAGCTAGATCAGATCTCCAAATTCAACCCCGGCATAACTGAACCAAAATGTCTCAAATAGTAGCTGTCCCACCATCCTCAGAGGCTACTGGAAGTGGACTTCCTTCTGCACTTAACAACCCATCTAAGAATAATATCTGCTTAAGACGTGGTCTCTGATGGCCACTTGGTAAATAAGAGCTGGTCACATTCTGTGTGCTATGTCAGACACTGAGCACACACTTATATACACATACTGAAACACACAGCATACAAACACAGGGAACACACAATTATACAGTTTGAACATTCCCAACACACATAATTATACACACAACACACACTCACAACATGCACATACATCGTACACTTATACTCACAACACTAGTTCACAACACTTTGAAACACATATGAACTCACAATACTTACATTCTTACACACACAACAAACACTTAAACATTCACAGTGCACATACGTTTATACACATAACACACACACCATGCACGCACTTGTATGCATACACACACTCTCACACTCCAACATCAGTACTGTTTAGCTTACCAAAATGATTCATCTTCAGAGGAGGGTAACACCTAAAGGGGGATAGAGAGGAGATTCCCTAGACATCTCACCTTGGCCTCTGGTGATTGTCTCCTACTTATACCATATAGAAAGAGCAATTTAAAAACCTTTAATTTTAGATTTCCCTCATTAACAGAAAAGCAACCAAATTAAGGAATGCATTAATATTTTATGTAGTTTAAAGACTTCAGTCTCTCTTGTGCATCATAAAAATATATGAGATAATGGTGGAAACCTCCCTCCAACTTGCTTCTGTAATATCACCCTGTTCACAGTTGTATTTGGTATATGTAATCATTGCAAATTATCCTGCAATGTTCCAGGTCGGGGAAATCCTTTTAAAGTGTGTCCAACGTTATAACAAGGCCTATTTATTACATTAGGTGTCCATGG
>NW_003852511.1:2575016-2576576 GCF_000181295.1 Otolemur garnettii
GTGAGTTTTAATATGGGTACATATTCTATTTTATGGTTGTATCAGAATTTAGTATTCATTACCATTATATTAATAAAAAGCAATCTGATATGCATTCATTTTTGTCTTGGATTCAAATATTCACAATGCGATATGACATTACTGAGTTTACTTGCATAACCTTTATAGACTTCAAAATCCTTATTTATCTAATTATGTAACAGTAATAATACTGCAGTTATACAATTGAATTAAATGAAAAAATTCACGCAAATTCTTGGCACAATTCCTGGCGGATAGTAAATTCTTAATAAGTATTAACCATTATTATTTTTAAAAATTTCTTTTCCTTTTTTCCCCCTTGGCCTACCTCACTAGTTGAAGACCATTATTGTTTTTAAACATTCGTCTCCAAACATCAAATATTGCTTTGGAATAGATTTCTATGTATGGAAATTACTTGGTCAAGGATATATACTGTTCTTGATACCTATTTAAAAGCTATCTTTCTTTCTTTTTTTTTTTTTTTTTGAGACAGAGTCTTGAAGCTGTTGTCCTGGGTGGAGAGCTGTGGCATCACAGCTCACAGCAACCTCAAACTCTTGGGCTTCAACGATTCTCTTGCCCCAGCCTCCCAAGTAGCTGGGACTACAGGTGCCTGCCACAACACCCGGCTATTTTTTTTATTGCAGTTGGCATTGTTGTTTAGCTGGCCTGGGTTGTGATGGAACCTGCCACCCTCTGTGTTTGTGGCTGGTGCTGTAACCACTGTGCTATGGGCGTGGACCCTAAAAGTTATCCTTTTCATGTTAACAAGTGATACATAACTAAACTTCTTGGATTACCCAGTAGAATCCATGGACCCTCTCCTCAGAAAAAAAGTATTCATATCCACATTTTGATGTCATTTTAGGTGATTCATAACCCCTAAAGTCTGTTTATGAATCATCTTATATTACTTGGAATTCACATTAAGATACATAGATTTCAATATGTAATCAATATATCTTTTCCATTTTGTAATATATTTATATGGAATTTTCTCTGTCTTTATTTTCAGGACATTTGCATATAACATCAACATGTCTTTGGTTATATGATCCCATTAGTGCTGTTTTCCTCCCTAATTGCCTATGGGCTTTGTGTGACAATAAAAAATGAGGTCAGTAAGATTACTTATGCATAATTACTTATGTAAAATTACTTATGCATAATTATTCAAATCATGATCCTAAACTTTTTTTCTACTTGTTTTTGACTAGTTAGCAATGTCTAGAATCTTTCTTGAAGCCAGTCAGAAATTAGATCTATCTTAACAAGCAGATTAAGATTCCATATTTTCTAACTTTTTTCCAGCAATGAAACCTTTTTAATAAAATGAAATTTTATATATAAACAAAATTTTAAATACCAAAGTAAGACAAATAGATTTTTACGTTTTTTAGGAATAAGTATATTAAATATGTAAAATTTTAACATATATATTTAATAAAACTGATGGATACGAACTATGTTTTTTGGAAAGAACACAAAATTGGGCCAGGCTCAGTGGCTCACACCTAGCACTCTGGGAGGCTGAGG
>NW_003852511.1:2577448-2578410 GCF_000181295.1 Otolemur garnettii
TCTAAAATTGTGACAATAAAAAATGAGATCAATAAATGCTGAAGTTATTACACTGTGCATTTCCTCAAGTTGACCTGCTGAACTTTCACCAAACTGACCTATAAATAACTTAATGATCTGCCAGAACAACACCCAATGCTCTTTTTAAAAAGATAAAACAAAATTCAACATTGAGCAAATATAAAATTCACAGTGTATAGCACTGATAATAAAAATTAGTAGATATGCCAGGGAACAGAAAAATACAATCTATCATGCAGTGGGGAAAAGCCCCAACAGAAACAGATTCATGAATGACAGAGCTGATGTAATTAGCAAATAAGGATGCTAAGAAGCTGTACAAAATGCTGAATATGCTCCATGATTTAAAATAAAACAAGAACATTGTGAGAATAGAAAGGGGAAATAGGAAGATAGGAACAAGGGCAAAGTAGATACGATCAACAGTATAAAAGCAACCCACAGAATGGGAGAAGGGACTTTCAAATCATTTATCTGATAATGGGTTAATATTCAGAATATATTAAGAACTCCCACAACTCAATTAGAATAACAAACAATCTGATCTAAAAAATGGGTAGAGGAGGAGAATACACGTTTCTCCAAAGAAAATATACAAACGAAAAACACACAAAGATGCCCAACGTCACGAATAACTAAAGAAATAAAAGAGGACTTCAAAAGTTCAAGGAAAAATCAAAAGATAAAAATAAAAAATATAAACTTTATGTCTCAACATTAGCTCCATCAAATGAAAACACTTTTGTAAGTGGTAATACCAGCCATTTAGTCTATCCCTAAGTAACTAAGGATCTTGAGAATTTAACCACGTCAGTGCGGTTCTTTTTTGCATTATTAACAGAAGAAAAATGGGTGTCCTCTAAAGATATTTTGAAATTAAGAAACAAAAAGCAGTCAGAAGGAGCCAAATCAAGACTGTAAGGTGATGCCTCATGATTTCC
>NW_003852511.1:2578575-2580471 GCF_000181295.1 Otolemur garnettii
TTTCCCAGATATTTCTTGGCTGAAGCTTTGGCTTATTTTCTCAAAACACTCTCACAGTAAGTGGATGCTATCATTCTTTGGACCTCAGAAAATCAACAAGCAAAATGCCTTAAGCATCTCCCCAAACTGGTGTCATGAACTGTGGTGTGGACTAGTTCGCTTTAGCTCTGACTGTTCCACTTCTCCTTCCTGGCAGCCATTGCTTTGACTGTGCTTTGTTTGCAGGACCGTACTGAGAAAGCCATATTTCATCCTTTGTCACAATTCCTTGAAGAAGTGCGTTAGGATCTTGTTCCCACTTGTTGAAAATTTTCTTTGAAAGCTCTTCTCTCTTCTGCATATGATCTGGGACAATGGTTTTGACTCCCATCAAGTGGAAAGTTTGCTCAACTCTTTTCTCAGTCAGGATTATGTAAGCTGAACCTGTTGAGAGGTTGAAGGGTTTGGCTGATGTTTCTGCTTTTAATCATTGGTCCTCTTCACTTAGAGTGTGAAGAAGGTGAATTCTTTCCTTGCAAGTTGATGTGATGGTCTGCCGTGACAGGCTGCATCTTTACCATTGCCTCTTCCTTTCTTAAAATGAGTTATCCTTTTGTAAACTGCTAATTTATTTGGGACATTATCCCCATAAACATTTCATAAAGCATGAGTAATTTGACCATTCTTCAACCAAAGCTTCACCATAAATTTGACGTTTCTTTTTGCTTAAGTTTTAGAGCACTCTGATGGGGGCTCATTGCACACTAATACTTTATTTCTCTTATGTCCTCAAACTAAGTTTCAGACATGAACACAAGAATGCTGGGAGGACTGTATTAATACCAAGGTGAAGTAAACTTTAAAACAAGAGAGAGAGACATTCCATAATGATAAAGGAAACAATTCATAAAAACAATGTAACCAAGCCAGGCATGGTGGCTTACACCTGTAATCCTAGTCCTCTGGGAAGCCGAGGTGGATGGATTGTCTGAGCTCACAGGTTCAAGACCAGCCTGAGCCAGAGCAAGACGTGGGCGGCTGAGGCAAGAGAATGACTTGAGCCCCAGAGTTTGAGGTTGCTGTGAGCTATGTTGCCATGGCACTCTACCGAGGATATCAATCCTGATTATGTATGTACCTTATAAGAGAACTTCAAATTCCTGAAAGAAAAATAGACAGAATTGAAGGACACATAACAAATCACCAAACTGGGGGATTTCAACTGCCTCTTAATACTTGACAGAACAATTAGGCAAACATTTTAATAAGGATCTACAAGGCTAGTGGGGTCTGTGGCTCAAAGGAGTAGTGTGCTGGCCCCATATACTGGAGGTGGTGGGTTCAAACCCGGCCTGACCAAAACCTGCAAAAAAAAAAGAAGGATTTAGAAGGCTGATCATTCAACTTGGCCTAACATTTATACAACAATTACATATGGAGTACAATGCACACTGGTAAAAGTCCAGATTTCACTACTATACAACACGTACAGGTAACAGAATTCAACTTGTGCCCTTAAATCTATTGAAAGAAAAAAAATTGACTTTATAAAAAAGACCAAAAAACTAATCCATCCTAAACCCAGAGACCCCACATTTTCTCAAAGAAACATGAAAATCTTCCCAAGGAAGGCCATATTTCTGTGACATAAAACAAGCTTCAAAATATTTTTAAAAATTAAAAAATACAGAAATTGGTTTCTGACCACATATACTTAAAAAAATTAGATGACCAAAAATTTCATTACAACAAAGACACTTGTATCAGAATGTTTATTGCAGCCCAATTCATAATTGCCAGGTCATGGAAGAAGCCCAAGTGCCCATCGATCCATGAATGGATCAACAAACTGTGGTATATGTACACCATGGAATACTATGCAGCCATTAAGAAGGATGGAGACTTTACATCCTTCAT
>NW_003852511.1:2581187-2587579 GCF_000181295.1 Otolemur garnettii
CCAGGGCCAGGTTTGAACCCACCACCTCCCATTTATGGGGCCAGCACCCTACTCCTTGAGCCACAGGTGCCACCCTCTTTTCTATTTTTCAAATGTAGAAATCTAATGTGATAAATTTCCCACTTAAGACTGCTTTTGTTGTATCCCACAGGCTTTGGTAACTTGTGTCCTCATTGTTGTTATGTTTGAGGAATTTAGGGATTTTTTCTTGTAGCTCTTCTGAAACCGCATAAGGTTGTTTAATTTTAAAGTCTTTGTGTGGGGATGAACATTTTTGTTGGAGTTGAGTTCCACCTTTATTGCCTTGTGGTCTGAGAAGATACAAGGTGTAATTTCTATTCTTTTAATTTTGCCGAGGTTTGTTTGTATCCTAGGATATGGTCGATTTTGGAGTATGTACCATGGGCTGATGAGAAAAATGTATATTCCTTATTTTGGATGGTATGTTCAGTATATGTCTCTTAATCTCACTTGTTCTAGGGTCACATTTAAGTCCTTTGTATCTTTCTTTATTAATCCAGTTCCATCAGAGTGGTGTTAAAGTCCATTATGGTATTATGGGGTATCATATGGCTCAGACGCATCAAGGTCTGTTATATAAATCTGGGAGGATTTAAGTTGTGTGCATAAATGTTTGAAATGGAAATGTCTTCTTGTTGTATTGTTCCTTTGACCAGTATAAAGTGTCCATCTTTGTTTTTCTTAAGTTTAGTTGCTTTAAATCCACTTGTATCTGAAAATAAGATTGCAACCCCGCCTTTCTTCTAATTTCCATTTGCTTGAAACACTGTTTTCCATCCCTTAACCCTGAGCCTTGATTTGTTCTTCAAGGCTAGTTATGTCTCCTGGAGACAGCATATAGATGGCTTGTGCTTTTTTTATCCACTCGGACAGCCTGTGTCTCTGCAGTGGTGAATTTAGTCCATTGACATTTATTGAGAGAATTGGTAAGTGTGGTAGAGTTCCATTCATCTTATCTTGCGAAGTCCATTGTGTAGTTTTATCCTTTGCACCATTGTGGGAGCTAAGTTTTGACCTTTAGCTTCTAGGTGTTTACTTTACTGGTGGTGCATTGTGGTGGTCAGTGCTGAGGATAGGTCTAAGTATTTCCCATAGTGCTGGTCTTGTTGTGGTGAATTTCCTCAGAGCTTGTATGTCCACAAAAGATTTGATTTCTCCATCAATTTTGAAGCTTAGTACAGAATTCTGGGCTAAAAATTGTTTTGTTTAAGAATTTTATAGGTGGATGGCTCAGCACCTGTATCACAGTGGTTATAGCACCAGCCACATGCACCAAGGCTGGCAGGTTAGAGCCTGACTCAGGCCAGCTAAACAACAATAAAATCTGCAACAAAAAAAATAGCCCAGCATTGTGGCAGACACCTGCAGTCCCAGGTACTTGGGAGGCTGAGGCAAGAGAATGGCTTACGCCCAAAAGTTTGAGGTTGCTGTGAGCTGTGATGCTACAGCACTCTACTGAGGGCAACATAGTGAGACTCTGTCTCAAAAAAAAAAATGAATTATGTAGCTGGATGATTATGCTCTTCTGGCTTGGAAGGTTTCAGTTGAAAAGTCTGCTGTCATCCTAATAGCTCTGCCTCTGTAGGTCAATTGATGCTTACTCCTGGCTGCTTGCAGAATTTTTCTTTCATTTTGACTTTGGACAGGTTCATTACAATGTGTCTTAGAGAGGCTCTGTTTGAGTTCAGATAGATATGGGGTTTGATATCCATCTGAAAGGAGTGTGTGAGTGTCTCTAGTAAAACATGGGAAGTTTTCTTTTCTTTCCTTTTTTTTTTTTTTTTTTTTTTTTTCAGTTTTTGAACCTGTCACCTCTGGCATATGGAGTCAGAGCCCTACTCCTTTAAGCCACAGGCACACCGGCCCCAACCAACAATAACGACAACAAAAACTTGGGAAGTTTTCATTTATGATGGTCTCCAGTAGGGCTTCCCTTCTTTTGGGACAATCTTCTTCCCCTTCAGGAATCCTTATTATTCGTGTACTTGAATGCTTCATGGTGTCTCATAGTTTTCTAAGTTCTTGTTCTGCTTTCTCTCTCTTCTTCTCTGCTTCTTTAATTACCTGTGTTAACTTGAAAACTTTATCCTCTAGCTCTGAGGTTCTTTCTTCTTCATGGTCTAACCTATTCTTTGATACTTTCTACTGCACCTTTACATTCCCTGAGTGTCTCCTTCATTTCCTTAAGGATGTCTGCCACATCCTTTCTATATTCTTCGTATCTCTTGTCTGACTTTTGATTCTGTCTTTCCATTTTTTGTCCATTCCTTTTATTGTCTTTATCATCCATAATTTAAATTCCCTTTCTGTGAAGTCCATTAATTCTTTACAGGTGGAGTCTTCTGCAGTAGCTGCCTCATGGTCC
This sequence comes from Otolemur garnettii, assembly GCF_000181295.1. Classification (NCBI taxonomy): domain Eukaryota; kingdom Metazoa; phylum Chordata; class Mammalia; order Primates; family Galagidae; genus Otolemur; species Otolemur garnettii. Next base: position 2,583,574 of record NW_003852511.1, read on the forward strand.
CTTGGGGAAGTTCCTCTGTATTCATTTCTCACGTTGCCCAAATTTTTCTGCTGGTTCCTCCTCATGTGTCCTCTCTTCTTGTTCACTTCCTTGTCCTCCTTTCCTCCTTTTTCTTTCTCACTGCCTCCTTTGCTTCAAACAGAAGTTCTTGCTCTTGATGAAGTATGTTGCAATATGTTGCCAGTATACCAGGTGGTACTCTGGGTTTTTCTTGAGACAGAGAGCACAGGCAGTAACCTCTATGTTCCTTATTCCAAACTTAGTTGCTTTTGGTGATTGCCTGATTGTTTCCTCAGCATTTAGACCCTATCAGGTTTGAATCTTGAAGCTCACAAGAATCCTTCAAAGGCAGGTCTCACAGTGACCCCGACTCCATCCAGTTCCTGTGGAATGTGGGAGTCTGTCAGCCTGTCCCAACACTGGAGTTCTGATCCTGGCAGGTGGAATTAAGATAGCCATGCTTTAGGCCCCTGCTAAGAACTTCTCAGCCTTCCCACAATGGCAGCCCCTGGCCACTGAGAACTTCCCAGTATGGTGCCTCACCTACCACCAACCCTATGGCAAATCCACTCCAACTGGTATCCAAATCTGGTTGCTGTATACTGTTCAAGTCCACCCACTCTTCCAAGGTTGCCACTCAATGTGCAGCTTCCCCCAATAAGTAAAAGCTGCAGAAAGGCTTCCTTCCATCCCAGACCTCTGTGGAGGGCAGCTGATCCCAGCCAGTCACAATCACTCACCTAATTCATGAGATTTCCATGGCTCAAGATCATATGCTGTATCCAGCTCACCAACTCCTCGCTGTGCTCCCTGAGCTATGACTCTGGGTAACATCCCCATGCCAGGTAATGCTGGGTTCTCTCTTTTTCCTGAGTCATTCTAGGAGAGCTCAGCTGAACAATCCTTCTGGTCTGCCATCTTGATCCCCTTGGATAATAAATAGTTTTTATTTTTTGAAATTCTTAGTTAGATTTTTATAAAATAATGTACATTTTTAAGTATGTCTAATTGAAGTTTCTTGAATGAGGCCTTACTTGATTACAGTTAAATTAATGTGGTCTTCCATTATGGAAAGGTTCCCCAGCCCTACCCCACACCATTGGGGACCTGTGAGTGTCTCTGTATAAGCAAGTTAGAAAGGACCACTGACTCTGGGTTTGCACTAGGGGGCTTGGGGTAGGGTTTCAGGAGTGGATGCTGTCAGGATGCTTGAACAGGTGCATGCTTTGTATGTGTGCAGACAGGATAGAGTGATCTTATTTATTTATGCCTTAATCTATCCTTGTTACAGGGTGGCCTTGTCTGATGCCATGTCCTATTAAACCGAGACTTATCTGAGAGTGCTCATCTGCTCACAGCTATACACAAAGACCTAGGTGTGAATACTAGGCCAACTTTTAAGGTCAGGACCTGCTTTTCTTCTTGCCTCAGTGAAGTGGTTGTTAAAACTTCACTCTAATAAAACGTAAAATCATGTTAAACTGTCGGTGCTTCCCATATGCGATGCAGAACCACAGACAGCACTTACTGGCCTAATACCAGACTTGGAAGTCTTGCTGCTTTACCAGCTACCAGTTTGAAATCACCTAGGAATGATGATTTTTTTTCCTTGATGATGTGGACATTGTAGAAAATTCATCTTTTGTCTGTATCATAACTCTTGGTGACCTTTTAAGACCAAATGCATTTAATTTCATTTCTGAGTCTCTTGAGTGGAAGCAAACTGGCATCCAATTGATATTCTCATTGCAGAAGAAATCTTTAATGACAGTTAATGTAACCAGTAATTTTCCTGCTGAGCATCTAAATGTGTAACACAAAGGCCCACCAATATCTGTGGGGTTTTTCTCTGGCAATTCTACTACATGGTGTTCTGAGTACTTTTATGTTGTCTAATTGCAAGAATTCTCATTCATTAGATGAAGTATTCAAATTCTTCTTTTTGTCATTTATGGAACAAAGTTCTTTTCACATTTTCCTTATGAAGACATCAGGGTCTTGAATATTTTGTTGACTTGGTAGTTGAAAATGTATCTCAGAAATTTTCCATTGTTCAAAATAAAAAGCTCAAAAGTCGGTATGTCAATTCCTATTTTAAACCTGATAAAGAAAAATTTTAGTAGGATGTCTAATCTGTGGATTCAGTGTTTGCTAAGTAAGATGTGATCTGTCACTTTAAAAATATTCCTTTTAATTGTTTTGAAGCAAAAGATACAATTTTGGGGGGGCAGAATTTGATAATGAATAGTGTGATGGAAAGCATAAGCTTTGTGGGTGATTTATTTTCAACATATCATGCATTTTTACACAACTTTTATTGAAACCACATGAATATTCTTATCCTTAGCACATTTGCCACTTGAAATACAAATAAAAAATACTTCTCATCTATTAGTGGCCAGTTAATTGGAGAATCTAGACTCAGTAGGGCACCAGTAGGAAGGACATGTATTCATTTTTACAGCGCACCATTTCAAATGGTTCTGCTAACTGTTTTTCCCTGGCCCTGAATGAAATCTCATGCTGATCTAATGATTTTGCAGATTTTGTAATGATTTTACTTGCAGATATTAAAATGTGCAGTCTGAGATTTCTCATCCATTTGCCTGTCTCCCATCGTGCAGTTCAGCACGGCTTCAGGGTGTTGGATCTGCAATGGAGCAGGAGGAGGGATGGAGACATGGACGGGCTTCCTTCCTTCCTAGCTTGGGCATTTCTCCCTCCCTATGCACCTGCTGGCTCCGCCTCCCACAGAATACACAGAGAGAGAGCAAGCAGGGGAGAAAAGTTTACTTCAACAGTACATTCACAATGAGTGTTGGGTGGGTGGTTTGCACAGTGGAGCCTCTCATGGCAGGAGGCTCTTGTGGCTTCCTCTGAGTTAGCCTTGCCAGGACGTCTGATGACAGTCACCTGGCTCCAAGGATGCCTCCTCTGACTGGCTATTACAACCAGTCCTTGGTTTCCAACAATCCAAACTCCAGCCTCTTCAGGATCCATTTGAGCCATGTCCTTCTCAGGATGGCTCCTGGAGGCTCCATTTGTGGGCATCAGGACTAATAATGGGAAGCATGAATGTTTGTCCCTTCACCCTCAAAAGCAGTGTGAGTGTGTTTTCACTTAATGCAGACTTGGGCCTTTGCTTTACAGCCTCGCACAATGATCCATCCTAGGCTCTCATCATTAGATATAAAGGGTTAGACTACTCCTCATAACCCCCGATTCCAAGAACACACACCAAGCTCTCTGAATGATTCCTCTGAAGTCTCCTTCATTAAAGTCGGGAGTCCTCCATTTCTACACTTAATTGTAGACTGCAAGCTGTGAAGTGGCAGGGCCCTCGCGGCTTGGGGGAACATCCAGGGAATGAACCCCTCCTCTAGTGACGCTCCTCAGCAGATAACAACATTTTCTCTAAGCTTCAACTTTTAACCCAGCAGAGGAAAAGCATGTTTTCCTTAAAACTCTAGCTTTTAGCTTCACAGCTGCACTTCAAAGCAGCCATGTGCATTTTCCAGCTAATCTTGCAGATATGTAGTGTGTGCATCTTTTAGAGGTCACACAGTAATAATAGGTTATGTTTACCTGGGAATTTGTGCCTGTTTCTCTTCTCATAATTAAGTCGAAAATGTCTCTTACTTCCTTGAAAAACAACTTTGTACTGCCTCCTTGACAATAAAGCTGTTCCGACACTCAGGTGCTGGTGATAGAGGAAACTCTCCCAGACCTCCCAGTCCCATCTATGTCTCTCCATCATCTCTGTCACTCGCAGGTTTCTTTATCTGTCAGGTTTTACTTTGCCATTTCCCACCATTCCCACTCGGGTTTGTTCACTTTTTGCACCAGTTTGTGAAACTCAATGAGCAAGAGGAAACAAAGGTGAACAGAACACTGACCCATCTGTCCAAGAACCCCCTACACTCGAGACTCTCCTCAGGCATTTTTAGGCATTATCTTATATGCGCTTATGAAAGGGCTCACCCGGGCTTGGCGCCTATAGCTCAAC
>NW_003852511.1:2588850-2590539 GCF_000181295.1 Otolemur garnettii
GCCACCTTAGGTGTATGTGGCTGGCGCCTTAGCCACTTGAGCCACAGGCGCCAAGCCAAGAAAAAAGGTTTTAAAGAAAAATTCTTTCTAAACAGGTACCCAGCTACCCTAATAGCATTTTTATCAATTACTGGGAAAAATGAAAAATAAAAACCCTAAAGCTTATAGACTTATGTGTGGGCAAAAGCCCATCTCCAGACTGCTGACTAGTTTCTCTACTTCCTGGACACTCAGTACAGGTTTCAGGTTGGCTGGAGATACCACTTCCCAAGGGGGTCTTTTAAATTTTGAATGCAAACAGACTTTCCCAGGTGAAATCGCCTGTGTGGTTTGTGACTGTCAAGTTAAATATTCTCTCACCCAGGCGTGGTAACTCACAGGGATCATCTCCTACCATTTTTGTATTCACACATTCAACAGTGTTGAATTCAACCAAGGTACTGTGAGGACCTGACAGGCATGGAGAGTGTAAGGGTGAAAAGATGTAATCTTGATTTTAAGGAACATAAACTCTTACAATTTAGCAAAACTTTCACTCTCTGCAGACTGAAATATTAATTTGGTAATGACATGTTTGGTGGATCCAATTAGGTAGCTCCAAAGAGAAATAAACTTTGGGGATAATGGAAAAATTGAGATAGTTTTCAATATAGCTTTCTAGCAGTCTTGAGACAGGCTTGTGCCCACACATAAATCTATAAATATTTTGAACTTTGACTTTTTTTTGCAGTTTTTGGCCGGGGCTGGATTTGAACCTACCACCTCTGGCATCTGGGGCTGGTGCCCTACTCCTTTGAGCCACAGGCACCACCCAAACTTTCACATTGTTAATTGTGACATTTGGAGAACCCAATCACTGTACAGAATTATGTACAACTGAATTGGAAAATAAAGATAATATGTTTACTCTTGGGTCTCATCAAAATTCAACTACTTTAACCTTAATAAGTTATAACATTAATAAATAGGTAAATAAATAGGTAAATTAATAAATAGGTAAATTACTACATGTTCTTATTTAGGTAATACATTTTGAAGGCTAGCTATATTTCTAGTAAAAAGTTAGAATATTTTAAATAATCTTCACTTCTTGAAATTGATGTAATAAATAAGTCCTTTTATTAAATTAAGTAATGTTTTGTGAGCCATTACTAATTTCTGCTTATTATAACCTAGGGTTAGTTTCCTCATAGCAATGACTGGTATTACTAACATAAAAAGGAGTGAAAGGAGAAAGGATGTCACCCTTACTGCCACCTTGAATACCACAAAGCCCAAGGACCTGTGAGTATTTAACTTTTGTAGGTATTTAGATTATTTTTAAAAGCATTTAAGGCATCCAAAAATATTTTACTTTTTCTTTTTGCATTTTTTGGGTGGGGCCAGGTTTGAACCCGCCACCTCCGGTATATGGGGCCAGCGCCCTACTCTTTTGAGTCACAGGCACTGCCCAATATTTTCCTTTTATTAAAATGATAGCCCCTAAAGATATGTTCCACTCCAAGTGAGAAAACGAGCCAGCATATGCAGTGATAAACATGTGCACTAGTTTATTAGATTTTAAATTCATCAAGTATCTTCTGCCATGCTTCTATTAATAAGTGAAATTTGGCCGGTATCTGTTTTCCATTTATGATAATCATTTTTGCAAATGTTCTTAAAGAACAAATCTTTACTGCCTATAAGGTC
>NW_003852511.1:2590833-2595330 GCF_000181295.1 Otolemur garnettii
AGTGCGTTGGGCCTTAGTGAGGCAATTCGCTACCTTCCTGGAAGACCGCCTGCCCCAGAATTCTTTGCAGCTGCCCTGCTTCTCGCCAGTGGAATCTAAGTGGATGTGTGTTTGTGGCTTGAGAGGGAGAGTGTGTGCTCTCTGTCTTTCCGTATTTGCTCATGACTGTTGTAGCTCCCGTAGCCACTCGGGATCATTATTCATTGATTCATGTAATAATTATTAGCCATCCACTATGGTTCAGGAACTATCCTCGCTACTGGAGATAAAGCGGTGCACAGACAGACCAAGGTTGTACCCATTTAGTGTTTTAATTCAAGTAGGGGGAGGGAGACCAAATAACTCATAGATGTATAGCATAATGTCACTTAGTGATAAATTAGATCAAGGGAAATCAAGCAGAATGTATCTGATGGAGTTTGCGTGCCTCCTTGGAGTTCGCCCCCTTTGTCCACTGAATCCTTGGCAGGTTGCTCATGAAAAGTGTCAACTGCTACTGCCATTAGTGCTCCTTTCCTAGCTCCGTGGAATGTTGCAGCCTCTCCCACCCCCGTGTCCTGGGAGTGGGAATGTGCTTTATGGTTCACATTACATAGGACCCTGGGCTCAAAAAGACCCTGAGTTTAATGTTCTAATTGTGGGCATCTTGAAATTCTTAATAATTTTGACTTTGAACTTATGTTTTGTAAGCGGAGTTGATGGGCCAGTGAAGCATGCACGAGAGCAAGGGGGATGCCTGCAATATGCATGTCCCTTGTCATTCTTTTTTTTTTTTTTTTTGAGACAGAGCCTCAAGCTGTCCCCCTGGGTAGAGTGCTATGGCATCACAGCTCACAGCAACCTCCAACTCCTGGGCTCAAGCAAGTCTCTTGCCTCAGCCTCCCAAGTAGCTGGGACCACATGCGCCCACCACAACACCTGGCTATTTTTATTGGTTGCAGCTATCATTGTTATTTGGCGGGCCAGGCTGGATTCGAACCCGCCAGCTCAGGTGTATGTGGCTGGCGCCTTAGCCACTTGAGCCACAGGTACTGGGCACCTTGTCATTCTTTAGTTCCCCTTTCCATATGGCTTTGTGACACCCTATAAGCATAGAAGTCTGGTGGACCCACAATATGTTAGTGTCAGTAAGACTCAAAGTGAATACCAAGTAGTGTGCAGTGTCTATGACTGAGTAGTCAGGAGAGCAGACAGTCCTGCGAAGCCTGAGCAGAATGCTTTTAATGCAGACAGAAAGTAATGAACTAAGAAACACGAATGCCAAGGAACCCTTGCCTGTCCTTTCTGATTCATGTTACTTCTTATATCAGTCAATCATGAATGCAGAGACGACTTAGTAGGAAAAAGAAGGACAGGGCATCCAGAGTCCGCTGTCCCCCAGACCTTCCTTACTCATTTGTATGCTGAAAGCAGAGATTTTGATAAATGGATATACTTCAAGAAGTGAAATATAAATAGCAGAGTTAGTTTAGTGCCTCATTTCTGCTGTTCTGGTATAAATGAAATATGAATTACAAAAATACAAGTCACATGATTTTAGTGATTGCACATACAAGTTAAATGCTCTCATAGTTGTACTTAAACCGATTTGATCAAAATAAAGTAAATGATAATATTTATGCTAATGATTTAAACACATTAAGCTTTGTTTCCTGAGAATTATATGGCAAAAAAATTAAACAAAAAATATGATAAGATAAAGGAGAAAAAGCATGGGAGGAAGAAAAAGCTTTATAGTTTAGTACGTTTAATGGCATTAATTCCCTGCCTTCTGAACAAGGGGCTTCCCAAATCACTGGAGACTAGTGAGGGAGGAGAGTGAAAGACTTTACCTGGTATCCAGGGAACTGACACTATTATATCCAAATCCCACCAAGGTGGTTCCACCAGGAGTGTGCAAGAGGCTTAGCGAGGGAATTAGCATCTTACCTGAGGACAGCAAGGAAGAAGGAGGGTTAACAGATTCTCTCCACTTTTAGTCTTAATGTTGCAGGAAATAAAGAATTGAAACCAACAGACACTTGCCCCAAGATGATAGAGGGAGGAACTTTAATTGCCAGTGAGAACTCAGCTGCCTCAAGGCGTAAAATACTGAGCCCACTGAGTGGTTCCCACCAAACTCTTTCATACTTTTTTTAAAGCTCAGTTACAGTGACAAAGTTACAGTTACGGATGTTATGTCAGGGGAAAAGTTTTTAGCTGGCCGGCAAAAAAATCACAAAGGGTTAATGATTATATTCTTAAGAAACCAGAGTGCTATTATTTGTTACATAGTCTCTTTGGAGGTTATTTCTGCTTCGTCTTTCTTGTAAAGTTCTTTCTTATCTTTGGAGGCTGGGGTCTTCTGCAGCTGTCTGCTGTATTCTCCGAACCACCAGTAAGTATAAAATGTATTTCTCCTCCCTCAATAAAAGTGCACATTGGTGCCAAGGCACAGACTTATCATCCCAGTGGAAAAGCTGTTGGCTCAGGCACAGCTAAAAATGACAAAGAATGGAGGTGAAATGACCCTGGGTGTCTGGTTGAGAGACCCTCTCATTTCTAACTTCCCCGGGAAGTTGTATAAAGATCAGCTACCATAAGTGTTTGGGGTGGTAAAATCAGAAGCTCCATTTAGCCAGTGTATAGTCATAAAATTTCTCAGGACAGTAACATTTCATACACTATTATTCACGCAAATTGATGCCTTTGTATTTCTTTCTCTCTCCACCCCAATTTACCCCCAACACACACACACACACTCCACACATTTAACAATTTGCCATTTTTTAAAAATCAGTGGTCATAGACTACTATAAAATTTGGGCTCTGAATTTCCTCCCAGCTCCTTGCTGATCTTACGAGTGACAATGAATCTAAGTACCACTCTTGGACCCAGGAAAACTTGGTTCTAGTCAAGGTCTTATGCCTGAGGGTGCCTCTCCCCTCACCCCATCACCTGCCACCAATGCATTGCAGTGGGTTTTTTGTTTGTTTGTTTGTTTGTTTGTTTTTTTAAATCCCTCTCCAGTGTCTGGGACTGCCCAGGGCTTTCAAGCAAGGTACTTGGTCCTGTGCACTAGAAGTGTCCTTCCAGAAATTTCCTAAGGTGCCCAGGACCAGTGTGTGTCCTTTCCATGTGTTTCCCATTTGGGGTGCTCTCCAGCTCTGCACACCTCTCCCTCCCACCACAAGCAGGTCGCCCCTGTTGGCTAGTGTAATGTTTACTTGGTGGGGTTGTGTGAGATCAGGTTGTCAGAATAGTAGCTGATTTGGGGCCAGTGACACTGAAAGTGAAGAGTTCAGGGCTTTGGACTACAACTGCCATGAGTCCACTGTCCACTTTTGCATTTTGAGTCACAAGTTTGGGCCCTTCATTTGACTCCTGACTGCTGGCAGACCTGTTTATTCCATAGGCCCAATGCAGTGGAGGTGTCAGTGGCTAATCGCTACCCTTCCCCAGCCCCCAAAGCTGGCCCCCGGGGAAGTCACCCCCTGTACTCTGCAGACTCCCCACCATACCAGGCTGTCTTCTGAAGATGGCAGCAACTACCTTCTCTGAAGGCTTTCAACGCTGTTGTCCATAAGCCAACAGTCTCCTCCAATTACTATCCCTGCTTGTTCAGATTGGGGTAGTGACCCCGTAAAGTCTAAAGCCACTCCAGACAAGAGATGGACACTCCTTGGGTAAATGGTCCTGTTCTTCTATCCTCCCTGCTGCTGCTGGTGAGTGGAAGGCAGGGGTTGATCAACACCGACAGAGACCCCGCTGCAGGATGCACCCAGACTGGACCATGAGCAGAGATCAAGAGAAGTCATAGCTGGGAGATGTGGTGTTCTGTTTGTGCTATAGAAACTCCTACCTTTTACATGACCAGAAAAAGGATGTTAATTCAGCTTTACTCATGTGTGATCATCATTGTGGAATATAACAATAACCTGGGTCAGAGTCACTGGGCTCCAGGAAGCCCAGGTGACTGAGTGGGAGACACAGTGCCAGCAGCGGTGATGTACCCTTGGTGTCAGGGAACTGCCGGGGCAGGAGGGCGATACAGCTTTAACAGAAACCAGGTCCAAAGAGTTGTGGCATTTTGAGTAATAACAGCCCTGCCACCTCTCTCTTGTGATTGGAGCTCGTAAATGAGCCAGGAAAGGGGCAGTGAATGGTCAAGAGCGCAGCAGTGAGAGACGCTTACCAGACCTGTCCAGGAAGAACTGGTGGCTGGACACTGCTAAGAATCTCCATGTTTACAAACCGGACAATAAACAAACAGGTAAGTCCCCGTGTTCTATCCATCATTGTAAGTCTTCGTTAATAAATCACCCTGTCTTATACATGGTAATGAACTTTGTAATAGATTTTAAAAAATCAAATTGTTTATATATGTAAATGGGGGTCTTCCCTTTGTACCCAGAGCCTAAACATGGCAAAGACAAAAGGTCTGTCCCAGGCCCTGAGGTTTTCTCGTTTTCTCTAAATTCATTATTCCTCTTAAACACCGTCTATTACCCACCCCC
>NW_003852511.1:2595988-2597692 GCF_000181295.1 Otolemur garnettii
CCCGCCACAACGCCCGGCTATTTTTTGGTTGCAGCCGTCATTGTTGTTTGGTGGGCCGGGCTGGATTGGAACCTGCCACCTTAGGTGTATGTGGCTGGCGCCTTAGCCACTTGAGCCACAGGTGCCAAGCCTGGATAGGATTCTTGAATGTAGTCTTAGCTGTGAACTTTCTCTCTTGTTTAAGAATGCGTCTGAGTCCTTCTCAAAATAAACCAAAACCTTCACACTTTTGCGATTCTTGGTAATTACTTTTCCCTGATAGCAACAGTCAGGGCAAAGCAGTTATGATATTTGAATCCTGGGTTTGCCTTAAGGGTAAATGTGACTTGAATTGAATAAATAACTAAATACATTTAATTGAATAAAACTCAACCAACATGAGAAGGGCAACATAAAACACACACTCAAGGAGACTGAAAGCTTGCTTACTCTTTTTGAAGGCTTTTCATGCACTGAACACAATTAAGAAATTTAACAGTAAACTTCTGATTTCGGTAGAGAATTTGCAAACAGTAAAACAAATGCATTAGTTTTTCACCTAAAAGAATTGAATTTCATGGGCATATAGCCTTAAAAATACTAACATATTTTATTTTGAAGTATGAACAGATCTTTATTTTCCCTGAAGGGGCCCTAACTTCCCATTGTGTGCTGTCAATGTCTCTGTGAGCAACTCCCCTCCTGAAGGCCTCATTCCTGAGCTTGCCCTTCTCTCCCAGAGCTTTGTGCCATCAGTCAGACCCTTCTGTTCATATTCAGTTTCCGTCTGTTGAGTCTGTGAAGGTCAGTTTTAGGTGTGAACTTGACTGGACCAGGGGGCATGTCGGTGAGGATGTTTCTGGGTGGGACCAACATTTGACTCAGACTGAGGGGAGGGGTGCTCTGTCTGCCTGCTGGCTTGCGAGTTGGGGCATCGTTTTGACTTCCTGCCTACAGATTCAGACTGAAACATCCTCTGGGTCTGGGTCTCAAGCCTACAGGCCTTCCAGCTGGAACTCCACCATCAGCTGTCCTGGGGCCCCAGCTTGCCAACTCACTGCAGATCCTGGGACGTCTCAGCTTCCACAATGTCATGAGACAATTTCTTACAATAAATCTCTTTTAATTTATCTAATAGAGGGTTCTTTTCTGTCTTTAAAAAGAAAGATGTTTAAGTGAGTCTTGCTGCCTCTAATAAAATAAAAACAAAAGCAAAAATAAATCCATCCTTTCATTCGACCCCAGTACCGTCTCTGGAAGTGACCTTCATTTATTTCATTGCATTCTCTATCCAGGCATCAGCGTCTGCAGCCACAACCCTCTCCTTAACTGCTGCGTTTTCTACCCACTCCGTGTAAATTGCAGCCCTGCGGACATTAGTGGCCCCTTGATTGCAAAGCTCTGTGTCCCCTTTATTCTTTTGGCCTCTTTTGTGTTGAAAATGCTAGGAAAAGGCTCCTTTAAATTTGTCGAAATTTCCCTTCCAGAAAGTTGAAAACCTCAGGAAAGTGCAGGAAAGGTAAAATCTCACTTACAACGGCAATACCCGGAGATACGCACTCTTGTTATTTTGGTTCATATTCTTGTGATACTTTTCCCATAAAACTCGTATTGTTGTGACAAAAGGTATTTATGTAATTTATGTAATCCCCATAATCTTTTGAAATACAATTTTAAAAAGGAAAAAAATACAGGTGTCCATAGTTTGTGTGCAATTTGGTTTTT
>NW_003852511.1:2598545-2605111 GCF_000181295.1 Otolemur garnettii
ACATATATATTTTGTATGTATATATTTTGTATATATATATATATACATATATACACATATATACATATATATACACACATATACATACATATATATATATATTTTTTTTGTTTGTTTTTGGCTGGGGCCGGGTTTGAACCCACCACCTCCGGTGTATATGGGGGTGGTGCCCTACCCCTTTGAGCCACAGGCGCTGCCCACCTCCTTACATATTTTAAGTTTGGTAAAGGCTTCTCTGTGCACAGCAAACAGCACCCTTCCTGGACGTGTCATCCGGCTGTCAGCTACTTTTTCTTTTTTTACCAATGACTGATTCTTGGCCAATCAAAGGCAGCACCGGCCATTCAAACTGTGTTCAAATCTGGCCAATGCCAAGCTGTAACTGATCCAGCTGTTCAGCTACCTCACTTCCATTTTCTGTCTGTCATTTTCTTTTTCTATCCCTAAATTCTCTCTGACCCTGGGGCAGCAGGGTCCCTCTGAACCTAGGGGGCAGGGGGAGCCCCAAATCCTCAGCTGTTCTTTGCTCCATTAAACTCTGTTCCATTTAATCTGTCTAAAGCTTTTCTTTTAACCAGCTTATTACTTCACAAGTATATAAAAGTATGTAAATGAGGATTTTCAACCTCCTCATTGGTGAGTTAGCCGTGATTCAAGTTCATCAGCTAATTATCGACCACCCTCTGTCTTTTAGGCAGGAGACTAAAGCACTAAGGACGCAAAGACGTATAAGATGTTGCTGCAGTGTTTTCTGATTATACAAGCAATACAGAACTAACAAAGACCATTTGAAATATAGAAAGCTACAGTGGGAAAAACAGAAATCATCCACAAATCTCAGCCCTCATAAAAACAACAAAAAAAGACACTGATATTTTTCTCCTATTATTTTTTACACACACGTATTTCCTGCTACAGTAAGATGACATCATACTTTAGAAATTTCCATTCTGATTTTTACTCTGTGTTATTAGCTATTTTCAGAAATGTCACTTTAATTCCTTGATCTTTATGCATCATGTGAGTACATCATAATTCACTTACTATGCATGATCTTCATGGAAGGGAATATCTACTTAAATTTGACAATTAGGAACTTGTGCTCTGCTACTAGGGAATTAGGGAGCTGAGGGAGAGAATAGATGGGCCGGCTGGTCAACCTATGATGGGAGTCACCCTTTATCAATAAGATGGACCCTAAGGTTAAGGAAACAAAAGGTACTAATGGGCAAGTTGTGCGATTTGCCTCCACCCTACTGCCCCATATTAAAGGGTTCCCTAACTGTCCCCTCAGGGAGGGCACAAGTGCCCCCATCGGTCCCCCTCCTTTTCAATAAACCTGGCCTGGACATCTCTGCTCTGGTCTCCCCGCTGGGCTCCCCACTTATACCTTTCATTACAGGTGGTATTAAAGATTCTTTGATTTGTAATTTGGTAAAGGAAGCTTTCTGTAAAGGTTTCCAAGGCTTTAACCTGAGATAAAGATGTCTGTTAATCAGAGACAGGCCATGAGATACTCAGGAAATCTCAAGTGATCTGTTAAGTACATTGACGTCCCGCAGGTGTGGTTTAAACTTTGATGTTAGGCCTGTTAATGACTTAGCATTGTATTGTTATGAAGAATATATCCAAAAATGAAAGTGGGAACAGCTAGGTGTGTTTGACCTCCCTCTTCGAGGCTGGCAGCTCAGCTTTAGGGCTTTTCTGGGGACCCCTTGGCCCAGAGGGGCTCTTTGGTCTTTTTTGTCTATTGTTTAGTGAAGAACTTTCCCAAAGCTGGTGCTTCAGCAGCCTGGGGCCAAGCACATGGAGCTGCTCACTCTGGATACTAAGATACTAAGTATCTAAGTAATCAGATCACACAGATACTAAGTATCTGCCAGTTTAAGAGGCAGGAGACACTGATGGGACAGAGCAGAGTCCAGGGGAGCCCAGAGCTCAGAGCCAGCAGCCCTCAGGCAGAAGTGCAGCCTGGTCCAGCCCACTGGACTCTCCAGAGAGTAAATGAGGGCTGTTTTAAGCTGCTTAGTTTTGAGGGTTTCATTGCGCAGTGTTGGTGGGTCAGTGTGGATGGCAGCAGGCTACTGCACCAAAGCTTTTTGTTCTAGACCAATGGCTTCCCTTTCAGCTTGAGTAGCATAATTGCTGAGTATCATGTGTTTAAACAATGACCTAGAAGCTTACACAGGCAACCGGGATTTATATGTTTTAGAATTACTACCAAGGAACTTGCCAGTGAACCCAGGGATGAAAACATGAATTAGCTTTGTAGGTTTGTGCAACTGTGTGTCCATGTGGACGTAAATCTCCAGGCCATATGTATTTAGGGAGAAACCACACTAACTATAAAATTTTGTCTGTTTAGCAACCCAAGATGATTTGCCAAGTGACTCCTACTTAACTGTTTCTACCATTTCAGAGTTAAGTGTGATATGTTTCTGGAAGCCGGGCTCTCCTGCAGCCACCGTGATGTGAAGCCTGCGAGGTGTTACTGCTCCCTGCCTGCTGTGTTTGAATGCGCTTGGTATTTTCTCACTACAGACCCTGCTTGAGGTTCCATATGAGAAAGTGCTGGAACCTTCTCTTCCAATAAAGAGAAGGCAAGAAAATGCTCTCATGATATTTGCCAAATGGTCAGCCCCTGGGACACTGGACCTCTTTTGGGTCCCACGTGAAGATGGAGAAAAATGTCCTCTTTCTGTCTCCAGGCCATGCTTTTTGTTGTACAGAGCCTAAGCTTGGAGCCTTATATAATCTATACATAGTAGATGAGGACAGTTCCATTTATCTTATGTGTTGCCCAGAATTAAAAAAAAAAATCCCCGTGTAAACAGATCACCTGCCTCTGCGGCTCATCCCAAAGGGAGTTTCTGTGATCTTCATTCATTCTTCTTTTCCCTCTGACACCTGCCCTTCACTAAACTTCCTTCTTCCTCATTTGGAAACCAAGCTGTTAGGTTGGCCAAGCTAACCCCGTCTTAGATCTGAAAGAACCGTAGGTGAGACTCTGTTACAGGCAAACCTAACAGGGAGACGTGCCACAGGCTCCTCACCTCCTTGCACCAGTTACAAACCGTGAGAAATATGCCTACACCACAAGCCTCTGACTCCCTGATAAGAAGAGCCGGCTGGAGAGTCCCAGTAATGAGCTGTACGTCCTTGGTGCCCTGATCAGGAAAGACTTGTCTGTAGAGCCAGCTGCTCTCAGCCCGCCACAGGAAGAACTGCCTCTCCCCCAGTGCCGCGGACATCTCTTTAAATTTCAGTCCACTTGTATCCCAAGTGGCGTGTTTGTTACATTTGGTCTGCTGTGTTTGGATCCAATACTTCGTTTTACCTATCAAAGGCCCTTCCTTGCAAGTGAGTGGAAACCACTGCAGAGACCAGCGATGGTGGGGGAGGAGGGAGCTGAGCCTGCAATGCCCTGAAGTGTGTGTGTGTGTCTGTGTGTGTGTGTAGACGTGTTTCTTCTCAGTCGTCCTGTGCTTGAGACTAGAGGTTAAAGCAATAAAGACCTTCTTTTGTTCTTAATTTTTAGCAGTCCCCTTGGAGTGTTGGTCAGGATGGTAGATTTCCTAGATAGCCCTTTCATTCCTTAATTAAAATTTTCCTGTAAGGGTAAAGACAACCATACTTTAAGGCAAGTGCATGCCGCGTTAGCAGAGGTTAAAGACTGACACGCCTTTGAATTGTCTCACTTTGGATGTCACAATTAAGCCGTGGGCACATGGTCCAGTTTCTCTTTAACACTAACAAAGTAGAAAATGCAGAGAAGCTGCTGTTCTAATCCCTACAAAAGCTTAGATCAACTCGAAATAGAAAGAAGAAGCCAGAGGGTAAATAGGTGTAATTTTCAGCAGGCTGAACGATCCAGCAAGCAAATATTGAGTGTATTGATCTTGTCGTTTTTTGCTGAAAGTGCTGCGTCTCATTCTCGATGGGAGACTGTAATTAATTTCGGAGCTGGCAGCCTGATTAAGTGAGCCAGTGCAAAGTTAATGACTTACTTCTAAGATCCCATGGTGTGCTCTGACTTTTGAAAAATCTCAATATACTTTAGGCCCAGAGGATAGGGGAACTTCATTGATTCTTCAAACGGTGGTACATTAAAGCATTACCAGCAATCAAGATGGAGTTCATTAGAGAAAAATGAAAGTGGTGACATCCGTGGGGGGCATTTTTGTTCTCAGAATTGCTCAGTTTCCTTCTTTTACTCTCCACAGCCATGAATTTGATATTTCAGGGAGAAAAATAAGAACTAAGTAGCTCAAGTCATCTCGTGTTGGCCTTTGGTGATAGATCGTGACATTGGTGGGGATAAGGTGCCACTGGAAACAACCATTTAGCAGAAAACTGGTCTATACTAGGCATTCAGTAAACCCGATTTCAATATTTAGGGTGAATAAAACACGTGAAATGAATAAGCAATTATCCGTATATCTCTTCATTATTTTTAGAGGTCACAAAAGCATCCCTTACAGATCAATGGGGATTGCATTTCTGAGATCAGGATCACACGTGAACCCGTGGTCTCATTTGAGCGCGCAAGGTGCCATTGCCAAGAGAACAAAATGGTCAAGTTCAGATGCAAAAGAAAGAATGTCTGAAGATCTCTCTTGTAAGAAGGTCTCTCAACTAGACTGTTACCAGGATTCTCAGTGGACCCTGTGTGGGATTTGCCTGTTTTCAGTACAGCTTGTAAACTCTGGAGGAACAGAAACCGATATAGAGGAGATTTAGGGAAGGAATCACTTGCTAAAGACTCACTCAGCAGTAAGCAGTGAGATGGGTGATTCTGGCCTGGAGCTGCTGCCTGGAGGACACAGCCTTGGCCTCCAGCCACACCTGCAGTGATGGTAATGAACTGGGTCCTCCTCACTCGGACTCACACACGTTCATTTGAAAGTGGCAGAGGAGGAGAAGGGGTGGTTCCTCTCTCCCTCTTCCTCTGCTCTGCGCCTGTGTAGCCTTCAGAACAGCTCTGCAAGGTGCTGAAGTGGGGGGCATAAAGTGAGTGAGTCTGTTCCCATGGAGACAGGGCTTTTCCTGCACATGCCAGGTGGCTTTTTTTCCGGCCACTGCATGGCACCAGGATTCCAGCCCCTGAGGGTGGCAGCTCACTTCCCCTTACTGCGAGCAGACAAGCAGCAGATGGCTGTGTGCTTCTCAAGGACAGAGCCTCCAGCTTTTCCCAGCCAGTTACAGAAAATGAATCTACATGAAAACAGGTTTGAGGATTAAACTGAAAAGATTCAGTTCTTTATACCCGGACAGAGAGAGAAGCCCTGAGCTGAACGGGAACGTGACGGGCATGCTGGGAAGACCAAGCAGTCTCTGTGCAGCCCTGAATGCTCAAGGGCCCAGAAACAGGGAGCAACAAAAGAGAGGGTGGTCCTCCCAGACAAATGTCTCATTCTTCACCTACACAACAACAACAACAACAACAACAACAAACTTTTAAGTAGAGTGCCTGTTCACCTTTTCCAATATAATTCCCAAGAAGATACAATAATTAAGATGGATTATTATTATTTTTTTTTGAGACAGAGCCTCAAGCTATCCCCTTGGGTAGAGGGCTGTGGCATCACAGCTCACAGCAACCTCCAACTCCTGGGCTCAAGCGAGTCTCCTGCCTCTGCCTCCCAAGTAGCTGGGACCACAGGCGCCCGCCACAATGCCCGGCTATTTTTTGGTTGCAGCCGTCATTGTTGTTTGGCAGGCCCGGGCTGGATTCGAACCTGCCACCTTAGCTGTATGTGGCTGGCGCCTTAGCCGCTTGAGCCCCAGCCTGTGTTTATCTCTCCTTGTTATCTGTACCACCTTCATTCTAGTTTCTCATTACTTCTCTGTGACCTGCTGCAAACTTGATTTGTATGAGCAAAAGCACTCGTTTTGTTTGGATCCTAAGTATGTCAGAAAATATTTTATTTATACTTGCTTTTAATTTTTCTGCTATCAAGCTGCCACATGGAATATTAAAAATTGTACTGAGGTTTTGATAGTGTTGGAGGAAATGAAGGGAGGTCTTGAATAAAAACAATTTTTTAAATGCCATTACGTTTATTGAAGTTTAGTGACACTGGAAGATCATAACCGTAAGAACAATCATCACCTCCTGTCCTCGCTGTATTTCATTACGTCTCACAATCATCTAGGCATTTCCAATTTTTGGATGAATAATAAGATCATTTGACAGCAACAATGATCTAATCTTTTTTGTGTGTTGAAGACAAGAAAATACAACGGGGGAAATTTACCTGCTGTCATCAAACAGAGTGAAATTTTTGCCTTATTGGAAATTGATTTCCACCCAGTTCCTTGGAAGCCTTGTTCTTTCCTGGGTAGTTAATATGCAATATCTTTGGCTTCTCTTCTAGGCAAAGAGAAAGAGATTTATAACATGTAGGCAAAAATAAATAAAACATTTTCAGTCCAAAGGGACTTGCTTTGCCATTCTCTTTAATTAAAATTTATTTCCTGCTTCAAATAGCATTGGATGTCTATGATCCCATACTAATATAAATAAATAATTGATCAATGGGGATTGCATTTCTGAGATCAGGATC
>NW_003852511.1:2605467-2612400 GCF_000181295.1 Otolemur garnettii
AACTCTACTTCTTTTTTTTTTCCTTTTCCTTTTTTGTTTTTTTTGGCAGCCCGGGCTGGATTTGAACCCGCCACCTTAGGTGTATGTGGCTGGCGCCTTAGCCACTTGAGCCACAGGCGCCGAGCCCAATTCCTCACTTCTTAAGGTGAGCTGTGCACAGTGACTTCCTTCCAAAGAGCATGAAAAGAGAGGGACAAAAGGGTATCTTTACAGTGGAGAGGGTGATCCAGGCAATGTCACGCCAGGTCACCTTGACAGTATATAGCCTCAGTACAACGTGATAGAAATGACACCTTTCCTATGTGGCCTTCCTTCTAAAACCAACAAGTACATTCTAATCATGACAAAACATCAGACACATTTGAATAGAAGGCATTCTACAGTACACATGACCTTCTGTATTCCTTCAAATGGAATCAGATCATCATACACAAGGGAAGTCTGAGAATCTGCTGCAGAGAAGAACCTAAGAGCCACACCTGCTAAATGGGATGGAGTGTCCTGCACGGGATCCTTCAAATTAGGTAGAAACTAAGAAAACACAGATAAAATGTGGATATTAGTTCCTAATGATGTATCAGTATTTATTTATTAATTATAGACTTTAAATTTAAAAAAACTATCACGATCATGCACTCAAACAAAAAACAGTTAAAGGATAGGAGTGAGCAAACCCTCATCTCTAAGAAACTGACAGCCGCCCTTTACAAGTGAAACCTGCCCTCCTCTGGTCTTAAATGTGTCCTTTCTGATGCATCCTATTCTGCCTTCATTCCACCCCACAGTGCTGGGAAGTCAGCTTCTTGCCTTAAATCTGCAAATATTCAAAGATCATTGCAATTGTTGAGTCTTTATAAGATCAATGTTTTAGTTTCCTTATGCTGCTATAACCAATAATCATAAACTTAGTAGCTTAAAGCAATGCAAATTTATTATCTATGGAACTTGAAATCACAAGCTCAACATGGGTCTCACTGGGCTATAAATCAAGGTGTAACCAGTTCTGAGTTCCTGGAGGTTCCCGGGAGAATGTGTTCTTTTGCCTTTTCCAGTCTTCAGTGGTTACTTGCTTTTCTTGGCTTGTGTTTCTTCTTTCATTTTGTTTGAACTTTTTTTTTTTGGCCTGGGCTGGGTTTGAACCCACCGCCTCCAGCATATGGGGCCAGTGCCCTACCCAAAGAGCCACAGGTGCCGCCCTCTTCTTTCATTTTGTAAAATTTCAGATTATTTTATGGTACAAATGATTATTTTATGGGTACAAATGATTAGGTTACATTGTTTGTGTTTGTTAGGTGAAGTCCAAGTTGCAGTTGAGCCCTTCCCCCGGGAAGTATGCCATACACCCCTGCAGTGTGCCCCTTAGGTGAGAGCACACCAAACCCCCTCCCGCCTCCCCTAATTGAATTTGATTGCTTCTTTCTTATATGGGCATGGAGTTGTTCATCCACTAGTTTCATATTGGTACTGAGTACATTGGATACTTGCTTTGCCATTCTTGTAATACTTTACTTAGGAGGATGTCCTCCAAATTCATCCAGGTAAATACAAAAGATGTAAAGTCTCCATCTTTCATTAAATCTGAATAGTATTCCATGATATGCACCTACCATGGTTTAATTATCCATTCGTGAGTTGATGGGCACTTGGCTTGTTTCCACTCTTGGCAATTGTGAATTGAGCTGTGGGAAACATTCTAGTGCAAGTTTCCTTATGACTTTTTTTCTTCTGGATAGATACATAGTAATGGGATTGTGGGATCAAATGCAATGTCTAATCTTAGCTCTCTGAGGATCTTCATACTTCTTTCCAAAAGGGCTGTATTAGTTTGCAATCCCACCAAATGTGGGCTATTCTCACTGGAGTTAGGTGGTATCTCAGGGTGGTTTTGATGTGCATTTCTCTGATGATTAGAGATGATGAATATTTTCTCATGTGCTTGTCGGCCATTCATCTGTCTTCTTGAAGGAAGGTTCTGTTCACATCTCTTGTCCAATGATAAATGGGATTGTTTGGTCTTTTCTTGTTGATTAGTTTTCTTCTCTCATTTTCATGCAAGAAATGGCCAGTAGGGTCATTTTCATGATGCCATTTCTGTTTCTAACCCTTATGTTTTTCTTTTAAGGACTCTGAGATTACATTAGGCCCACCAACATAATATAATATAATCTTATCACCCCAAAATGAACTGATTAGCAAACTTAGTTCCATCTGCAACCTTAATTCCTCTTTTCCATATAACACATATATTCATAGGTTCTAGAAATTAGGGCATGGGCATCTTTGGAGAGTATTATTCTGCCTATCATAATCAATTTCCTTAGAAGGCTTTGCATTTCCCTAACAGAGGAAGGAGGACTTAGCATGATTGGCTCCATTTTGCTTCTAACCCCTGGAGTAATAAGTCTTAGGTTAAAAGCTTCTGCTTAGCCCTGCACGTAGGCCAGCTAATTATAGGAAGAAATCCATTGTGGTTCAACTTTAGAAGAAAAAATGATAACCATCCCTTTCCTTATAGAGATTAGGGAGATAAGGTAAGTATGCACACAGGTAACAATGTTATGTTAAAGATTTATAGGAATATCATGACCCGACCTATGTCCTCCAAAGTTAGCTGACCAAGAACAAAGAAGTTTTTACACTTGGACCCTAGCTGGTACCCAGATGTCTCTGGTCGTCAGTTACCTCGAACAATTTCCCTCCTCTTCCTGATTCCCTTAACATAAACAGGAGCCTAACATTCATACTAACTTAAAATGGTTCTTTAGGACATTAGTCCATCATCTTCTTCATTTGCTGGTTCTCTGTATAAAAGCTGCATTGTTAACCCCAACAACTCGTCTCTCTACTTATTGGCTGTGTTGCAATGAGTGGGGTGAGCTTGGACTTGGTTATGCTGGCTTAAATGTCAGTAGTCTGCAGTGCTGTCACTCCATTGTATTTCTTTTCCTAAGCACTTTTGTATGATTTTTCTTGGTCATCACCCTCATAGCCTTTCCTACTTAATTTGGTGAAAGTTGCTTCAACCTTTTTTGGCAGGCAGGAGGTTGAATTCTGCTAGAAATCTGAGGTGCAAATGTTATATTTGGGGGGGGGGGAAGCACCAATGCTCAAGAGACATACCTTACAAAACTGAAAGAAAAACAAATAGAAAATCTGAATAATTTGATAGCTGTTAAAATAACCAGATCAATTATTAAAAATGCGTCTAGGCAAAGCTTTTCACTGGAATTAGTTATGCAAAAGAAATCTGATTAAAAGCAAAATGGCTAGAAACTTATTAAGTCTTTGAGGGAAGTTTATTTCCAAAGAAACCCAAGTACCTTCTGGGACACTGTGAAATATAGTCGTATGACCCTTAATAATGGGGATATGATCCAAGAACTGCATGGTTAGGTGATTTCATCACTGAACCAACACCACATAGCACAGACTTACACAAATTAAGATGGAATAGCCCACAACACTCCTAGACTATATGGCATAGCCTATCGTTCCTAGGCTACACACCTGTATAGCATCTTACAATACTGAATACTGTAGGTAATTGTAACAATAGTAAGTATTTGTGTGTCTAAACATATCTAAACTTAGCAAAGGTACAGTAAAAATACCGTATTTTAATGTCATGGGACCACCTTCTCATCCAAATTGCTCTTCATCCCAGTTTTTTGACACACCCTCTTAGAACCCTCAAGATCTCAGCAGTGATGAATGTCTTTCTGTATGACAATGAATTGACTGGTGGCTGACAGCCTTTTGGTAACTTCAGAATTGGAGCTGGTCACCAGAAGACCAAGGCATGATTGCCAGGTTGGAACTTTTAACCCCACCCCAGATCTCTAGAACCAGGGGAGGGAGAGGGGGTAAAGGTTGAGTTGATCACCAATGGCCAGTGGTTTAATCAATCATGCTTACATAATGAAGTCTCTATAAGAAGGTCCAAAAGGACAGGTCTGAGGAGCTTTCAAACAGCTGAACACGTGGAGATTTCTGGAAGGTGGTGTGGCCAGGGAAGACATAACAGACCTGTGCTCCTTCCTTCATACCAATGTCGGGATAAGGCAGAAAAGGAAGGTCAAGAGAGCCCGCCTGCCGCCATTTTGACCAATACCTGACTCTAACCACCCTGAACAAAGAGTAAACACTGGCCATGAAAACCTCCCTAGACACCAGGGAGTAGAGTTTTTCCTTCTGTTTTACTTTTCTGGCAGGACTCTGTGTTTATCTGGAGCCAAATGGACTTCTGATTCAGGCAGGATATGTGACTTAGGAATGCACTTGGCTGTGAATCATGGAAAGCCTAACAAAGTGAGATTACTTCCTTTGGAAGTCTCAGTGTAGAAATTTCAGGCTCCCACAGCTCCTCAAGCTTGTTATCTGGGACCCAGTGTCCTTCTAGTGTCTACTCTGCTTCTCTCAACATGTGACATTTGTCTTCCCAATTTTGAGAGAAGCGTTCCACCTTTGTGCATCAGGTCCAGATTCCAGGCAGAAAGGTGGGTGAAAGTTAAAGACCAACGTGCTTTCTCCAAACCAGACATTATTCAGAGAAGAAAGCTCTCTCCAGATAAATCAGCTCAAATCCGACCCAAACTGTGCCACCCGGCAGCCTGTAGCTGGAAGGAGATAAAGGCAGATAAGTGTATTTTATTTCAGCATAGTGACATGCCAAATAAAACTGGGTTCTCTCTTGGGTGGCCAGCTATAATACTTACCACATACAGTAACGACGTTCTCTTTGTCCAAGGAGAACCTAAGTTGAAGAAGATAAAAAGGCTTCACAGGAAAGAAAAAATGTAAAGAAAAGGACGACACATTTTGAAGTCAAATAAAACGGCTGTAAGTTGAATCACTGTGAGAACTAGACATTGTTATTTCTTGGACAGGTTGTCTTTTTCTGTGACATCGCTGATCTGAATTGCTAGAGACACAAATACATATGCAAGTCACAGGCAATTTGCAAAGCAAAGGATGAAGACTTTTAACAATCATTCCTGCCTGAAGCTAAGCAGAGTGTGAATAACAAGTGTCAGCACACTTTTAGTGCCCTACCTCAATGAAGAGTGAGGTTTTGGAATCTCATTGTAGGTCATCACTTAAGGAGGTTGTTAATACCACGGGTGAATGACTTGAACGAAAAATTCTCTCCTGGAACACACGTGCCATATCTCCAGGCCTGGGGCCAAGAGACATCAAAACTATACATCCTTAAGAGATTTATTCAGCTTATAGGCAGTGAGTATTTATGAATAACAATTAACAACTTCTCTTCCAGATACCTGGGAATAATCTTCCTAAATACCAGTAGATGGCTCTTCAGACACAGAGAATTCTCCAGAATTCTAATCTCAACAATAATTGGTCAGATATTCCTAGGCAAAGAAAACAAGATTGATTATCTTTATAATTCTGGCTCAACCCTAATCTATGTATCAATGATAGGGCTTTAGACCCAATTGTCCAAATGAGGCCATTCATTAAGCAGTTAATGAATGTAAAGGTCTCCAGCATGGGGAAATTCCTTTATGTCCTGAGTGCGTTACTTGCTGCTGATTCATCTTAATTGTATTTTAAATTCAATAAAACACTTTCTGTTTTAGGAGAATATTGAGGAAATTTCCTTTAGAATTAATCCTTTTTTCAGTGACATCCCTTAGACCTGGCTTAAAGGGGTTCCAGTCTGGATCTCCCCAAGAGACTCCTCCGCGTGAGTCAAGGAGTCAGCAGAGCCAAGGACACAGGCCGCCAAAAGCTGCTGTGTGCTCTCAAGGCCCTGCTCCAGGAACCCTGGATGTTGGAATTCCCTGCCAACAACACAGGCCCCCTCCTTGCACCCACACAGGACTCTTCTGGGTCCATCTGTCCAGGTGTTTGAAGAATGGCCGAGAGGCAGCTTTAGTGGGTTCAGAGCATGGAAAAATGAGCTAGGCAACCACACGAGGTGCAAGATCCCTCTGATTCTGGACAGAACAGGTGGGTGATGACAGAGAATAGAGATGGGCAAAGCCAGGGACTGTGTGCCACCACACTCTGGTGCAAGACTCCACGAGTCTAACTAAGCATTCTAGATTTGAACCTGGCCCTTCAGGTCACTATGTCAAGGTGGAACCTATTTCACATAATGGTTTAATAATTTCATTGATAACTTTCAAATGCTTACGTGTGCATGATGCCTTCATTTTCGTATCTGCTCCAGACCCCAGTCCTGTTTTGCAGTAATCATTCTTAATGTACATTTAAATTGTTATGTTCTATCTTTCTGAAATCAGTGTTCACTTCTATGTAGGTGGCATATACAGATTTTTATTTCTTTGAGTAGCACTCCTTTTCTTCGTGAGTGTCGCAGGACACACGGGTAAATTGTGTTCCATAGCTCTGACAGGGGGTAGTTTGAAAGGCTTGAAACACAGCTCATTAAACACCTTTCTCCCAAGGAACCTACAAAGCTTTGCGTAAATCCTGGGGTTCTCCCTTCCAACACAATCTCAAATCGTTGCAATTTTGTTTGTACATTACTTCTTTTTAGTTTCTTGAGAAAATGTCAGCGAATAAATTATTTAACCCAATTCATAGATAACTAAACCTCAAAGAAAGCCCAAAGTGGATACTTGGTCCCTGACAGTTTTGAGTCCGGAGCCGCAGAGTCAGAACTAAAAGTCTGAATTGAAGACAAACAAAACTCTGTGAGTGCCTGGCGTTCTGTGTGCAGCCCGGGCCTCCCAGGGGTGTGTCTCTGACAGTACGTGGCTTCTGCATTCTGGAGCAGCCTGTCCTGTGTCACTCCAGGTCAAGAGCTGTGTCAGCAGCACACAATGCCAAGACTCCAAGTGGGGGAATATTGGGTTTGGAACTAGTCTTTGCTGAAATGGATCAATTCTCTCTAATTACATTTTGACCAAGCATGTATAAGTGAATTTCATCATTTTGGCATCC
>NW_003852511.1:2612975-2613519 GCF_000181295.1 Otolemur garnettii
CTTGTCTCTCTCTCACTCTGGCCTCACTCCCTTTCAAGAGGCCTGTCCCCGGGCAGTCCTATTGCATTACCCTGTTCTGTTGGCTCAATGTTGCTTATCACTATGAGAAATTAAATGGTGTATGCATTTGTTTGCTTTTTATTTTCTCCATTCTAATTCCATTAAATTCCAACATTTTAGTTATAAAGTTCCTATTATGAAGACAGAGACCCCCATATATCTTTTTAAAATTATAACCGCTTCCTGAGATATAAGTCACATATCACATAAGTCATCCATTTAAAGTATATACTTCAGTGGTCTTTAGTATAATCACAGAGTCGTGCAACCAGCTCCACAATCTATTACAAAACATTTTCATCATCCTAAAAGAAAACTCACATGCCAGCTTTTCACCTACCCCCTTTCTTCCTGCACCCTGCCTGCCTTTCTAGTCAACTATTCACCTCCTTACTATCTCTGGGATTGCCCTATTCTTGGAAATAGTGAAGGCATGAAATACACAATATGTGTCCTTTGTGTCTGGCTTCTTTCATCCTAGCAT
>NW_003852511.1:2613723-2614826 GCF_000181295.1 Otolemur garnettii
AAAATATATATATTTTTATTGTTGTATTATTATTTTTTCTTGCTTTTTAAAAAATAGTTTTGATCTGCAATTGGTTGAATCCACTGATGTGGCACCTGCAGGCAATAGGCCAGCTGCATTTCATTCTATTGTATGGAATTCACTGTATTTATTCATTAGTTAATGGGCATTTGGATGCTTTTTAACTTTGGGCTGTTATGAATAATGCTGCTATGGACTTTCATGCACAAGTTTTTGCATTGACATATGTTTGCATTTTTCTTAGGTGTATGCCTAAGAGTAAAATTGCTGTGTCATACAGCATCTCTATGCTTAACTATTTAAGGAACTGCCAGACTGTTTTAAAAGGTGGATGCACCATGTTGCAATTCCTCTACCTCTTTTCCAAAACTTGTTATTATCTGTCATCATTATGGACATCCTTGAGGGTGTAAAGTAGAATCATTTTGTGGTTTTGACTTACCTTTCTCTGATGATTAAGAAGATAGAGCATTTCTTCATGTGCTTTGTGTATCGTGGGAGAAATGTCTTTCAGCCCCTTTGTACATTTTTCAGTTGAATTATTTGTCTTATAACAAAAAAAAACCCCAAATTATTTAAAAATTTTAGGAGTTCTTTATTGACCTAGATACAAGCCCCTTACCAGAGAGATGATTTGCAAACATCTATTTTGTGGATTGTCTTTTCATTTTCTTGATGATGTTCTTTGAAGCACAAAAAAAAAATTTTTTTTTTTTTGAGACAGAGTCTCACTAAATCACCCTCAGTAGAGTGCCATGCTGTCATAGCTCACGGCAACCACAAACTCTTGGGCTCAAGTGATTCTCTTGCCTCAGCCTCCCAAGTAGCTGAGACTACAGGTGTCTGCCACAATGCCCAGCTTTTTTTTTGGTTGTAATTGTCATTATTGCTTTGCAGGCCCAGCTGGGTTTCAACCTGACAGCCCCAGTGTATGCAGCAGGCACCCTAACCACTGAGATATGGGTGCCAATCCAGAAGTACAAAAGTTTTTAATTTTGATGAAGTCAAATTTACATGCACTTTATTTTATCACTTGCACTTTTGGTGTCATTTACTCACATATGAGAAGACCTTGCTTAAGG
>NW_003852511.1:2615983-2633982 GCF_000181295.1 Otolemur garnettii
CAGAGTCAATGCAATTTCCATTAAAACACCAACATCATACTTTGAAAAACTAGAAAACATAGTTCTTCATTTTATATGGAACCAGAAAAAAAAAACATATAGCTAAGGTAAGTTTTAGTGATAAAAACAAAGCGGGAGGCATCATCCTATCAGATTTTAGGCTATATTACAAGTCCACAGTGATCACAAAACCAGCATGGTATTGTGACAAAAATAGAGATATGGACATTTGGAACTGAATAGAAAACCAAGAAATGATACCAGTGTCTTACAGCCATCTGATCTTTGGTAAACCAAAGAAAAGCATACACTGAGGCAAAGAATCCCTATTCAATAAACGGTGCTGAGAGAACTGGATAAGCACATGTAAAAGACTGAAACTGGACCAACAGCTTTCACCACTTACAAAAATTGATTCAAGATGAATAAAAGATTTAAATCTAAGCCATGAAATGATAAAAATCCTAGAAGAAAGTGTGGGAAAAACTCTTGAGTATATTGGCCTGGGGAAATATTTTATGAAGAAGACTTCTGTGGAAATTGCAATAACAACAGAGATTAACAAATGAGATTTAATTAAATTAAAAAGTTTCTGCACAGCTAAGGACACAACATTCAAACCAAATAGACAACCTTGGACGAGAGGGCAAGATGGCTGACTAGAGCCAACTTTCTACAGAGGTTCCCATCCAGGAGGAAAGATAAAGAACAGAAGGTTCTCAAGAAAGCTGAAGGTCAGAAGCTGAGTTAAAAAACAAGTTTGAGGAGTGCACATCTTCCCTGCTGAGGCAAGCTGTGACTCCACGGAAATAAACTTCAGGTACAAAATCCATCACTAAGAAGATGAGAGATGCCTCCCCCAAGAGAGTGGTTCTCTGTGTGCTCTCTATAAGTGAGCAGAGTTCAGATCTCCTCTCACTTTATCCCATGGGAGACAGCTGCTAAACATGGGAACTGCTTCTCCAGAGAGATCCCACCTGTGAGCCTACGGATTCTCCTGCCCAGCATAAAATTGAAAAAATATTCTACCTGCAATTCTGAACTCCTAGTCCCCCACCCCCCACCCCCACTGTGATCTGGAAGCCTGTCCCCTGCAGAGTCCAGAGTGTTTGGCAATTCCTTGAGAGGTCTGCATATGGTGTGGGCTGCTGCACGACTGTGCTGAGAACAACAATGCGGACATGGGGAGAGGGAGTCAAGCAGGAGAGGGAGTAACGAGGCCTGTGACAGAGTGCAGCGGCTGTGGCACCGGCAGGGGTCACAGCTCGGGATAGATTTTGGAGAAACACTTTCCATTTCTCTGGGCCACCAGAGGGAGCTGGGCCTCAACCTTGGGGGCTGCTGGCAGAGCACAGCTGGGACAGAGACACAGATTCAGTGGGAGGGAAATACACATACCTACCCACAGACAGTGGTGAACACACCAGGACTGACTCTGGAGGTGCACTCCCCGGATGCCTTTGAGCACTCTCGGAGGGAGCCGGCTTCTGATCAACAAGGTTGTCCTGGTGGCAGAGTGCAGCAGGAGGAGGCACTGACTCCCCTTTGTCTCTGGCAGGCCCACATTCCTGGTGTTTTGCCCACTAAAGGGAGCCGGGACGCAGCCCTGCTGGGTGGGGTGAGGCTGGGGCATAAGGCAGGAAGGAGGCACCAAACCCCGGCCTGACTCTCTGGCTGGGCAGGCCTTCCTGATCCCATTGACCAGCAGAGGGAGCCAAACTCCAGCCTCCTGGGTTTCTGGGTCCCAGCTGCCTGTGGATCCCTGCCATCAGGCTGCTGGACACCATTTGAACTCTTGCAGCTGAGCAGTGATTGTGCTGCCTGGGATAATTGGTTTGGAACTCTTGAGCTGAGCTGTCCACCTGGGGACCCTCCAAGGTTGACCCATGGTTGTACTGAAGTGGAAGGCACTGATTCTCCTCCTGCATTTGTTGCTGGGGGAGGGGGGAAGGGGGCAGGGAGTCTCAGTTGCTTTACCTCCCACCAGCTAAGATTTCAGCCTAATTCTGCAACTCAGTAGGATTGGATAGAGGCTGGCTGACTACCAGACAGAGCCAGCTAGCCCTATCACACCAATTACATCCTCAGAGTCTCTGGCTGTGAGTCTGAAAGACCTTTATAAAGCTGTAGGGGAAAAGCCATAATCACTAGTCCCAGCTCTTTGGTAAAGGGCTGGTTAACTACAATTCCTGGAACCCCCAATCCAATCTCACCCTGCCAGTTTTAATAACCAAACTGTGGGAAATAATCATGGGGTGGAACCAGAGGAAGAACTCTGGCAACATGAATAATCACAATAGATCAACCCCTTCAAGGAATGACAAAGGTAATACGTCTGAAGATGCCATTCATAAACAAATGGGCTGAATCTCAGAAATAGAATTCAAAATATGGATGGCAAATAAGATGAATAAATTGGAGGAAAGGTGGAAATAGAAATACAAAGAGTTGTGCAAAAGTCATCTCAAAAAATTAATTAATTCAAAGACAAAATTACCAAGGATATGGACATAATGAGAAAGGAGATAGCAGAGCTCAAGGAAATGAAAAAGTTATTTGAGGAACTCTGAAATACAGTAGAATCCCTCAGTAATAGAGTTGAGCAGACAGAAGAAAGGATCTCTGAAATCAAAGACAGAACTTTTGAACATTCCCAAATGCTCAAAGAGGCAGACAAATGGAGAGCAAAACCTGATCATCCCCTGAGAGAGTTATGGGACCAGTCCCAAAGATCAAACATTCATCTTATAGAAATTCCTGAAGAAGAGGATGGTCCTAAAGGTACAGATGCTCTATTCCATGATATTATGGAGGAGAATTTCCCAGGCATTGCAAGGGATACTGAAATTCAGTAGTAGACAGCTTCAGAACCCCAGCATGACTCAATCCAAATAAAGCATCTCCTAGACACATTGCAATTAACTTTGCCAAACTTAATATTAAGGCAAAAATTCTGCAAACAGCCAAATGTAAGAAAAGCATTACCTATAAAGGGAGAAATATTAGACTGACTGCAGATAGCTCAGCTGAAACCTTTTAAGCCAGAACAAGATGGTCATCAACCCTCAATCTCCTAAAACAAAACCACTTTCAGCCTGGGATCCTGTATCCAGTTAACCTGAGTTTCATTTGGGATGGAGAAATCAAATACTTTACTGACATGCACATGTTGAAGAAATTTACCATAACTAAACCAGCTCTCCAGGATATTCCTAGACCCATCCTTCATAATGATCAGCACAATGGTCCACCACCAAAGTAAACTCACACAGAAATTTTTGAGCAAACCTAACTTTCATAGTAGGGAAAGGATTAAAAATATCTACTAGACATTTGAAAAACATGACACCCAAATCACTACCATGCTTATCTTATCAATTCTCTCAATTAATGTGAATGGCTTAATTGTCCTCTAAAGAGGCACAGGCTGGTTGACTGGATACATAAAATCAGACCAGATATCTGTTGCAACAAGAGTCTCAATATACCTTAAAGGATAAAAGTAGATGCAGGGTGTAGGGATGGACATCTATAATTCAGGCAAATGAGAATCAGAAAAAAGCAGGGGTGGCAATTGTACTCACAGATACTATAGGCTTTAAACCAACAAAGGTAAGGAACTATAAGAAAAGTCACTTCATATTTGTCAAGGGAAACATTCAACATGAAGAGATTTCAATTATTAACATTTATGTGCCCTACCAGAATGCTCCTCAAATTATAAACAGACATGAACAATTTGATATCTTCCTGCACATAATAGTTAGAAATTTTAACACCCTTTCGGCAGTTTTTGATAGATCCTCTAAGAAAAAACTAAACAAAGGAATGTTGGACTTAACAGACACCTACAAAACATTTCTTCCTAATAAAACTGAATACACATCTTCTTATCAGCCCATGGATCATCCTCCAAAATTGGTCATAGATCACAAGTCTAACCTCAGCAAGGTTAAAAAGAATAGCAATTCCTTGTGTCTTCTCAGACCATTATGGAATAAAAGTTGAACTCAACAGCAACAAGAATCTGCATACTCAAAGTTATGGAAAACTAAATAACCTGCCCATTTGAGACCATCCTGAGCAAGTGCAAGATTCCATCTCCACAGAAAGTAAAAAAACTAGCCAGATGTGGTGGTACATGCCTGTAGTCCCAGAAACTGCGGAGGTTGAGGCAGAAGGATCACTTGAGACCGAGAGTTTGAGGTTGCCACTGTATTGCCTAGGTGATAGATTGAGACTCTGTCTCAAAAAAGAAAAAAAAAATTAAGATTCACTATTTTTCATATAGATATTCAGTTGTATTTGTCAAAAAGACTGCTTTCCTTTTATCACTAAATTGCCTTTGTTAAAAAATTTTTAACTGTCTCATTTATACAGTTATGTAACCTACACATCTTAAGTTCAGATTATATAAGTCCTTCAAATTTGGTCCTCTTTTGTAGAATTATATTTGCTATTCTATATTATTTTCATTTCCATAAAAATTCTAGAATCAGCTTGCTATATTTTTTACTAAAAATAATGCTGAGATTTTGATTTGGATTAATTGATTCTGTAGATTTATTTGGAGAAAATTAAAATTTAGGAATATTTGGACTTCCAATTCATGAATGTGAACCTTCATTTAGTTCTCCATCAGTTACTTCCTAAAACTATTATAATTTCAATGTAGAGGAATTTTGTATATATTAGTAATTTTATCTTAAGTAATTTCATAATTTCTAATACAATTATAAATTGAATTTAAAAAAATCTCAATTTCCAAATGTTTGTTACTATTGTGTAGAAATGTAACAAATTGGGCAGCGCTTGTGGCTCAAAGAGTAAGGCGCCAGACCCATATGTCAGAGGTGGCCCTGGCCAAAATAAATGGAAAAAGAAATGTAACAAATTTTGCACATTTAGTTTGTATTCTGAAAACTTGTTCAACTCATTGACTTATCTGAGTTTCTTTTTTGAGATCCCTTAAGATTTTCCATGTACTCGATGATAACATCTATGAATAAAGAATTTTTTACTTTTTGCTTTCCAATTAATATGTATGATGGTTAATTTTATGTGTCAACTTGACTAGGGTAAGGGATATGCAGAGATATGACAAAACAATTTCTGGATGTGTCTGTGCAGGTGTTTCTGGAAAAGATTCCTATGGGAATGGGCAGATAGAGAGAAGATCTGCCTTTGCTCTTGTGGGTGGGCGTTGTACCATCCATTGGGAACCCAAATAGAACAAAGAGGGGGAAGGAGGGCAAGTTCATTCTCTTTCTTGAGCTGGGACATCCATCTATCTACATGGCCTCTGTGGGTGTTACAACTCATGACACTTGCTCACAGGATTCTGGACTTTCAGGCACATGACTTCTTGGCAAATGACGGGACAAAGCTTCACAATACGGGGAGAATATGGGACATCTCCTCGGAACAAGACTGATTCATGTTGCTTCCAGGCACGCTGGAGGTTGACGTAACAACTCTGTGCTCTTCAGAGTGAACTCTGGGCCCATCAATCTCTTGGAATCCAGACCACCTCCCTGGGGCTGGACTTGCATCCCCCGCCAGTCTTCCCAGAGGACCTCAGGCAGTGATGTGAATCAGCCCCCAATGGGGCTGAGAGCTGTTCTCTGGTATCCTGCTGTCCCCTCTGAGGAAAACTGGATTGGGGGTCCCCCAACAAGCCATTCACCCCTTTATGCTGGCAGTGCTTAATTCTGTTCTCCATCCATCCCACACAGAACTCCCAAGATTAAATTTACCCTAAAGAAACCACAGCAACATGAGACAAGAAGTTCCCAGGGTGGTGTGACTTGGGGATGGGACAAATTCATCACAAATGTCTCATCAAGCCAGTAAGTCCATGAAGAAGGTAAACCTTCCCTGAAGAGCCAAGTAGAACCCAGTTCAGGTCCAAACTGGGTCTTGTCCACACCTATAGCAGTTGGGTAAAGGAATGAGGCTCTCTGACGGTTTCTAGCCACTCACCATGCCCTCTGGGTCCTGAGGTCCGACCTCCCTGAGCACACTAGGTGACTAATGTACACTGTGGAGACTTGCCCATTGGCAGAGGCAAGTGGCCTCTATCACAAGTGCCAAAGGTGAAAAAACAAACAAAAATAACTCTGGCTAAGATCTGGGAGAGAGAAAAAAAATGCTGTGGAATTCCACAGCTTAAAAGAGCTGTGGAATGTGAGCTCACCTGGTACTCACTGAGATCCCCTCAGCATGGATTTTGGAATTGTGATGCCAACTGTGGCTGAGGTTCCTAATAGCGTGCTCTCAGATCCGCTCTCTGGTGTGAGTCCTGCTAAACTCAGCAAGGAGAGCTCTTTTCCTGTGCTCCTAAGCCTTGCCCCAGGGTGGTCCCCTCCTGTGGAGCAGGTGTGTCTTTACAGCAGAGTCTCATGTTCACAGCTCTCCCATCTTGCTCCAGTGTGAACTCTCTGGTACCCGACAAGTGTGTGGCCTCGCTGGCTGCACTTATTGTGCCTTTGCCTTATGTGAAAGGCCTCAAGCGCCCCCCACCCCCACTCAGTGCTCTGCTCCTCCTGCCTTCCCCAAGCCCCTGCTATGGGTGCCCTGGGGCTGTAGAAGTCCTTCTACATTCCATAAATCTGAAGCCTTCTCTGACATGTGGACCCTGCAGCCTTTTAGGACTGTGCCACTCTTGGTGCAGGTGAAGGTTCCCACTGACCCAGAACCATCTGCCACCTGCCCCACAGGTGGGCAGTTTCTGCCTGGGATGTCTTCCTTGGTGCACAGCCAAGTGCCACATACATTTTAAGACCAGGGCCTCCATTTCACATGGTGGGTCTTCTGGGCAGAAGGGCAGGCTTTGGGAGTGACCTGTGACTCTTCTTGAACAGAACCCCTGTGCCGAGAGTGCCTCCCCACCCTCTGCTGCAGAGGATACCATGACAGAGGATACCACACTGAGCCTCAGCACAGGGCCAGAGGTGGATCCCCAGTGCATTTCTCAGCACACATGTGTCACCAGTGCTGCAGTGCTGGACACAGTGCGGAGGGTGTGTCCTGACTCAGGAATCCAGCTGCCTCTGAGAAGCTGTTCCAGGACCGTTAAAGGATGCATGCACACCACTGGACACAGTCAGTGTCCCTTTCACTGTGGCTGGAGCATACTCAAGCCAGGCAACAACAAGGGACTCTGAAGATGCAAGTCCCCATCAGAACATGGTGCAAAGTGCTCCAGCATCACATCATAGGATAGGAGTCTCTGAGCATCCTTAAGGAGCCCCCACACCTTTGAGGAATCCTGTGCTGAGTTGATCAGCACAGTTGGTGCCACAGAAATCCATGGGCAGAGTGTGGAAGGGAGAGGCAAGAGACCCCAGTAGAGTCCCAACACTGTCATTCTCACTGGACCCCTGGAGCAGAGCCTCAGACCTGCTGAGGTGCAGTTGGGACAATGCTTCTTCCTCTTGTGCCTTCGCCCATTCCCGTGGGCTC
The DNA here is from genome assembly GCF_000181295.1 of Otolemur garnettii. Taxonomy (NCBI): domain Eukaryota; kingdom Metazoa; phylum Chordata; class Mammalia; order Primates; family Galagidae; genus Otolemur; species Otolemur garnettii. Next base: position 2,623,448 of record NW_003852511.1, read on the forward strand.
ACTGAAAGCACCAGGGCCTCTGATGTCACTGTTACGGTTTTTATTTATTGCTGATTACAATTAGTTAACATTTTGCTAGGAAATTTTGTATCTATGTTAAAGATGGAGAATGGGCTTTAGTTTTCTTTCATTCTCTCTTTTCTTTCTTTGTTTTAAAACACCATCTCACTCTGTCACCCAGACTAGAGAACAATGATATAATCATAGCTCATTGTAACCTTGAATTCCTGTGCTGTACAAATCCTCCTGCCTTGGCCTCTCAAGCATCTGGAACTACAGGCACTCACCACCATGACTGTTTGATAGTTTGTTTTTTTAAATACTGCCTTTCTCTGATTTTATAATTATAGTAATCTTGGTAACATTAAATGAATTGAGAAGGCATTGCCTATTCTTTTTTTCTGAAAGAGTTTGTGTAGGATTGACTCTTTTCCCCCTAAATATTCGACTGAATTCATCAGTGAAGCCATAGAGGTCTGGAATTTTCTTTTGGGGAAGGTTTTTGAGTTGCAAATTTAATCTTTTAAAAATAGATATAGGGCTATTCAAGTATTTTTTGCTTGTTAAGTCATGTTCGGAAATTTTTGTTTGCTAATGTATTTGACTGTTTCATCTAAGCTATTAATTTGTTGGTATAAAGTTATTTGCAACATTCTGTTATTATTTTTAGTATCTGTATTATCTGTGATAATGCCCCCCCAATACCTTTCTTTTTTGATACTGGGGAATGCATGTTCTTCTTTTTTTTTTTATCAGTCTAGCTAGAATTTTATAAATTTTGCTTAACTTTTCAAGGAATCAGCTTTTGGTTGCATTAGTTGTATCTATTATTTGCTTTTTACTTCACATATTACTCTCTTATATTTGTTATTTTATCTCTTTCTACTTGATTAGAACTTGGATTTGAGCTTCTTTTCCTGGATTGTACAGGGGGAAGCTTAGATAATTAAGTTTTCACTTTTATTCTTCTTTAATATAAGTATTTTATGTTATAAACTTCTCTCTAAGCACTGCTTTACCTACAGCTCACAAATTTCTGATATTTGTATTTTCATTTAGTTTAAATATGTGTGTGTGTGGATTATTTCCCAAATTTTTAGTGATTTTCTATATCCACATATATAGGTTTCTAACTGAATTCCATTGTGGTTGAAGATCATTCCATTCTTTTTTGCAGGGTGACATGGTTAGACCCTCTGTCTCACTTCTCCTTAGCTGTTTTGGTGGTAGTGTTTGTTTCAGAATGGATAGAGGCACTGATAGAGGAACTGAGGGAGAGGGCAAGAGTTGGGAAGAGGGGTGTGTGTGTAGGGGAGGGTAGAGACTGTGCATCTGTCGGATACTCTACCACCACCTCAACAGGTACCAACCACCCGGCAGACAGGCTGTGCATTTCCAGGTTACCTCTCTGCCCTTCGTTTCCAGTTTGCCCTCACTCTCTGCCCTTCTCCACTTTGCTGTGTTCCTGGGAAGTGACTCATTTATGTTGCATCAGTAGGTCTCTTGTCCTTGGGCTTCTTTTTGAGTTGGGCCCATTGGAAGCACTGGAAAGAGGTCAGAGAGTGGGAGAAAACAAGGTCAGGTGTGTATTCTAGAACTGTCTCTGCTAGGGCACCCTAAGGAAGCACATTCTTCTATCAAGGGGCAGACTCCGGGCAGGTGGCTCTCTCTCCAAGTTCAGTGACCCTCTCCGAGCCTTTCTACTGGCTCTCTCTCTTTTCCCCTCCCTGCTGTCGCAGACCCTCAGGTACTCTAAAGCCCTGGTTGGTGCTTTAACCTTCCCACACTTCTGAAGTGGCCCGTTTGTTATGACTCTCCTCCGCTGCCCCACTTGGTGGTGGTCCTCCTTACACTTGGACACTAGAGAGAAGGCTGCCCCTTTCCTGCTTGTTAGAGATCATTTGCTCCCAGCTTGGAGGCTGACGTTGGGGGGAGTAGGGTCTTCTTCCTTTTGTTCAGTCTTCTTTCAGGAAGACAGATTGTATTATATTTGAGGTTGTATTTTTTCCTTCTGTTATTACCAGCTTTTCAAATCCAACGCATCTTTAAGTTAATTTAGTTTCCCTTCAAAATAAAATCAAGTTAGCTACATTTTGGTTACAAGGTTAGTATTTTAGCTGTGAATAGTTTTCACTAGCAAAAGCCCAATTCACTTACGGGGGGATTCCTGTAATGATGGAGACCTCGCCTCTTCACTGGCTTGTCAATTACTCATTTACATTTCAGAATAAGACAGTTTCAGAAGGAAAACTGGCAGTCATCTAAAGAGTTAAGTGCCACAACAAGATGACTATTTGGCACCAGTATTTTTTCATGACAAAATGCTAACCCTTATGAGCAGGATCTATTTTACTGTTGAATGTGGCAGTAATTGTAAACAGAAACCTGTATCACGGTTCTGCTCTAATTAAAAGTATCACAAAATGCTGCTGAATTCTCTGATCCAAAATATTTGGCTCATGAAGAGTTTTCTCACATCAATTAATGATTTAATTAGTGAAACTCTTTAAATTCTTTATCAGCATTCTATGTTGGCAGAGATACAGAATTCTTATGCTTACATCTCAAAAAAGTTTATATAGTAACACGAGGGAAGCAATTTCCTATAAATGTTAAATAATAGATTTCTAAGAGAGCTTTGGCATCCACTTAAAGGGTAGCTGGGCAGGGAGGTGCTTGCTGCCCACCGGTCACTAGATTCTCTTAATGCGTTCCTGTCAAAAGCCTAAATGCCTGCCTACAATCAGAAAGGTGTAAAATACTACCATTTCTATTCACAGCCCCATTACTTATTTAGATACTTGCTTACTTTAGAATGTTCTAGTATAAATGGAGCAGTAGGCTCCAAACAAAAAAGCCTTAGGGTGAGGGTGGGGACCCTATTTGGAACAGTACTAAATTCTATCATCCACTGTTTTCCAAGTAAAATTAATATATATATATATGTGTGTGTGTGTGTACATACATCATAGAGGGAAAAGAAATCATAATGCATACAAATGGGGCTAACACTAAAAAAATTTTAGTCACTGGCAGTACAAGGGCACTGTCAATCAGAACAGACCTCAGCTCACACAGCTACCCCTGGACCAGGGCAGGCTGGAGGGAGGTCAGCGCTGATGTGGGCGCCCGCACCCTTGTGCGCATGCGTGCCAACTACCCGGGGCCTCGCTGGTGTGACTGGAGAAAGGCGTGAAAGTGCGCGGACTAACGCGAGCGAGGAAGGGGACGCAAGGCCAGGCTGATGGTTTGAAGCGGGCGACAGGGCACTGCCCCGGCGCTCACCGCCCTGACTTCCTTACTTACAAGGCACTGGCTTCCGTGCTTTCATCCCGTCTCACTTTACCCTCAGAGTCAAATGGAGCAAATCCTCTACAGCTCCAGTAGAAGGCAGGAAAGCTGAGATTATCAAGTTGTCTTTTAACTCTCAAGTCAGATACGTTCCTTGTAAGAGGTCTTAGAATAAACAGTGCCCTCAGCTTCTGGGTTGAGATCTCTTGTCCTTACATCACATAAATTCTGTCTCCCATTTATGAAATCTGAAGAGGTCTAGCCGCAGAAACCCTGGACAAGGGGAGGCTTTGCTTCTCCCGTAGCGCCTGTGAGTGCTGTCCTTGGGTCATTCCTCCCAGTCTGACCATCCTGCTCCCTCCAGGCTCTGGCTCTGCCCCTGACAGCGCCACAGCTCACCTCTGACCGGCTTCCCAAGGACACAGCTCAGCCAGCAGCTGTTTCTGGCCTCATCACTCTGGGTCCATCCTGGCTGCTCAGAGTCTTGGCTGTCCACCTGACTCAAGCAGAGGGGATTCTTACTTTTAGCAGGAGCACAGTTACTTTTATGGAGTTTTTTGCCAGCTGGGAAAGTAAACTTTCATGTAATCAATGTTTTCCAGACCATTTCAATCTGAGAGTAAGAACAGGGTTACATTCACAGTTACAAACACACAGCCCCTATCTGCCCTCCAAAGCTTGCTGCTTGTTCCTCCTATTGCTGGGAGGCCTGGAGGGCGCTGGCTAATGCTTTCACGTGGTGTCTGATAAGTTTTTCTTCCTATTTTCCACCCCCTGGGCACCCCTGTTTAATATGGCTTCAGCTGGGTACGTCATTGATTATAAGCCTCTTAAGAATGGCCGTGTCTGCTCAGTCCCGGGGTGCTGAATACGAGCCACACTCCTACCCCAGAGCTGCTTCTCTGCTCTTTCTGTGTCACCTGCAAAGTACCTTACACTGGGTGGCTCATCAACCACAGAAACGTGCTCTTCACAGGTCTGGAGACTGACAAGTTCACCATCACGGTGCTGGCAAGTTTGGTGACGGGTGAGGACCTGCTCCCTGTTTCAACATGGCGCTTTCTACCCGCGCCCTTGCGTGGTGGAAGGGCGCACAAGCTCCCCGGCCTCTTTTGTAAGAACTTTCACCCTGGTCCTGAGGGCTCGGGAGGAATAAAAACATTTAGACAACATTTTAAATTCAGCCCGCTGTGTCTTGCTGTTGCTACAGCTGTTCGTTGTCACAGTCGCCCATCTCCCAGCACTGATCTCTGCCCCTGGAGAGCTGCTGGACTCACCCTTCCAGGCTGCTTTAATGTGCCCTGACGCTCAGGGCAGGAGTGGCCATGATCTGCACACATCAGAGGAAAATCCCTTTTCTCCACTTTTATGTTAATTTCTGTTAAACAGTTCTCTGGGTTTTAGAAAATGGGAATATATTGGATCTTATATAACCAGAAAATTTACAACATGGTTTTAGACTCCTGAGAGGTTCAGCAGTGTTGGAATCGCTCTCCCTGTCTCAGTTCTTCTATGCCCCTCCTTGTCCTTGGTCAATATTTTCCTCACCCACTTCTAAGCCCTGCGTTTCTCTTGATCGCCTTCATTCTCACTCACTATGAAGCGATTTCCTTCACAGGAGATGTGATAGGTTTGGTGAGAAATGGCCTCCCAGGGAGCCAGGCTTACATCACGCTAGCTGAGCAACCTCAGTGAAGAGACACAAGAAGTACTGTTTCTCTCTCTTAACAACTGTAGGAAAAATCTCACCACAGACAGACTGGATCCCACCTGGGTCAGGGGTTTTTCCCTGGGCTGATCACTGTGGCCAGGGGATAAGATGTTGAAATGGAGAGCACCGTTGATTCTCACAAAAGACAAGGTACAGACAATTATACACAGAGGAGAAGTCGCTGCTGTCAAAAGATACAAATAGGGGATGCTGGGCAGAAAACAACACAAAGATGCTTAGCTGAAAAATAAATTTCTTACAGAGATTTTGGTGGGAAAACCTTAGGTTTTTATTTGCCTCCCATCTTTCCTTAGAATTCAGAGATAAATCCCTGGAGGTGGGTCACAGAATAGGTTAGTGGCAGAATATCCTCAGAATCGCCTCCCTTACTATGACCAATGAGACTCCCATACCAGACCCACCTGCACGCCAACTCTCTTTTCCTGGACAAGTTCTTATCAGGAGGCCTTTATTTTCCATGCTATAAATTCATGGTAACCATACCATCACTAATCCTATAAACAAATGTGTTTGGTATGTCTAAATCTTAGAATAAGTACTCGCTGGGATTCCTTGTGGAAGATGTGTAATATTTTACTTTTTTCATCACTATAATGAAAAGAATGATAATACATGCTTCTAATGATGTCTAGGGTTCCTGCAATGATTAATTACTTGGAGCTTTTGTAAAGTGTTTTGAGGTTGTTTCAGAATGAATGTGACATAAGTAGAAAATATCTAATTACTATATCTGATGTTATCTTTGTTCTGCTAAAAAAATTTCCGAATATCTCGATTTTTTGTATAATGCTCTATTTTACTAAAATGTCATTGAAAGAAACTTTCACTCTTTTAAATCAAGAGGAATAGATACATCCCCCACCAAAAGAAAGAACATGAACTAGGGGACATTATACCAAGCCTTAAACTTATCCTGCCAGATTGAAACATTTTATCCAGATTATCCCATTTCCTCCTTAAATATCACATTAGATTTTTTTTTTTCTTTTTTGAAACTGAGCCTTAATCTGTCGCCCTGGGTAGAGTCCTGTGGCATCACAGCTCACAGCACCCTCCAACTCCAATTCCTGGGCTTAAGCCATTCTCTTGCCTCAGCCTGCCAAGTAGTTGGGACTACAGGTGCCCACCACAATGCCCAGCTGTTTTTTTTGTTATAGTTGTCATTGTTGTTTGGCAGGCCCAGGCTGGATTTGAACTCACCAGCTCTGGTATTTGTGGCTGGCACCTTAGCCACTTGAGCTACAGGTGCCAAGCCACGTTATTAGTTTTTTAAGCAAAAAGAAAAGTTCTCTCTACATGACCTTTGGAAATACAATCATGTCATGCTTTTGCGTAACTCAATAAGGAAAGCATTCAGTGTTGAAGATCCAGTTTTCAATGCCTTATTTTGGTTTCCTTTGGTTATGGAAACAAATCAAGCATGGTAGCTCTGGACTCCTAAATTTCTATCCCAGCTTCAACATTGATTGTATATCTTGTCTCCTCAACATCACCATTTGGCATTATCTAATTATCTAATTCCATCAAACAGAAGTCTTCATTCTTCCACCCTAAAAGTGCTCCCAAACCAAATGTTCTCTCAACTTGAAACCCACCCTTCTCTTCAACTGCCATGCTTGGGCTGAGATTCTCAAACCTACATTTCTGCTCTGTCAGGTGCTCCCTGTTAGGCCCTGCCAGTAGGGGGTGCTAGAGGAAGACTTCAAGACTGGAGGAGGAGCCGGAAACAGACTTGCTCCACTTTCCTGTTTACTTCCTGTTCCTGGTTTTCTTTCTATCCTTGTTTGAGCTTCCTCTTCCTGTCAGTGTGACCCCAGCAATGCTTTTCCACCTGGCAGCAACATTTCATCCCAATTCCAACAGTGATCCCAGTTTTTCTCTTGTGATGACTTCTTAGAGAAACCAATAGCAGCAACCACCTGGCACCCCCTTGGTCTTAGCCCTGCATGGCCCCTTCTCTAAGGAGGTCTTGGTCTTGGTCTTGGTCTTGGTCTTAGCCCTGCCTGGCCCCTCATCTAATCTGAGAGACAGTAACACCAGCTAAGCTGTGCTCCTCCTCATCTTACTTTTAGCTGCATGACCCCCTCTTCCACACTTTATTAACAATTCCAACCTCTTCTTATTTTCTCAATCCCAGGAGTGGTAGTTGCTTCTTAGTGTTCATTTTCCCTAGGCATTTTTTAATACTAAATTTTTATATTAAATTATCTGTGTTAAAATAACTGGTAAGGTTTCATTCTCCTAATTGGATCCTGACTGATACATTCTCCATCATGGTTAAACCATTTGCTCAGGCCAAACTCTGGAAGCCATCTTTGATTTCTCTTTCTTACACCACACAGTCAAATCCTAACCCTCAAAGATCCACCTGTAGCACATATCTTGCACTTGAGCACTTCCTGTCACCTCCGTTTCTAACTTCTCCATCTATGACACTATTATTCTTTGCTTGGATTACTGTTGTAAGCTCTAACTGATTTTATGAATCTGCCTTTGCCTCTGTTGTCCATGCTTTAAGCAGAATGACCATTGGAAAACTTAAATTAGATGATGTTACTCTTCTGTTCTCAACTTTCCAATGGCTTCCCATTATACTTAAAAAAATAATCTAGGGCAGGCGCAGTGGCTCACACTTGTAATGCCAGCACTTTGGGAAGCTTAGTCAGGATCACTTATGCTCAGGAGTTCAAGACCAACCTCAGCAGCATAGCAAAACTTTCATTTTACAAAAAATTTAAAAATTAGCCAGGTATGGTGGTAGGCAGCTATATTCTGAGCACACAGGAAGCTGAGGAAGGAGGACTGCTTGAACCCAGAAGTTTGAGGCTACAGTGAGCTATGACTGTGCCACTGTACCCCAGCCTGGGTGACAGAGCAAGGCCCTGTCTCTAAAAAATTTTTTTATCCAGACTCTTTGCTTAGGCTAACATGGAACTACACGATCTGGCCCTGAAACCCTCTCTGACCTCAACAGAGCATCGCACAGTGACTTCATAGTACTTCTTGAATGGCCATTGGAAAGTTGAGAACAGCATAATAACTTATTATGCTGCCTCCAAGGCAAAGCTAAGGGAGTAAGACTCCCAGATCTTCTCCCTCCATAGTGTCTTCTGCGTCCTGACCTCTTTGCTTCCTATGCCACCTTTCCTGCCTCTCATGGGCAGAGCTTGTCTGTCACAGAACAATTTCCCTGGTAAATGAGATTGAGTAGAATAATGTGTCTATCCCATATGTCTACTCCCAACATTGCTCTTTATATAATTTTTTTAGCAGGGACATTTTAGAAGCAATGCTTTTAGTCCCCAAAGTTCTACTAGTGGTAGAAATAAAGGGCACCCAGTAGTGCAACTACGAATGAATGGCAATGGTCATGACCTCTGGTCACTCTCAAAAGCATACAATTGAAAGCCATTCCTCACTGGTTCTGTACTCTAAATAACCAAAGTGCAGCTCATTTGGTCATAAGTTACTGAAACCCTCTCCTAGTTGTTTAGGGGGCTATACAAAAATAGATATACATTCCTTGAGTAGGGTACCTCACCTACTGTAGGGAAAAAGTGAGTGGCTGAGCTTTGTCGGGAAGGCCAAAGCAGTAACTGTTCCAGGAAACTCAGTTTGTGGACTGTAACACTGCTGTTCATGTGACTCAGACCCAGAGACCCCAGTCTTTGTGTGTGTTTCCAAAATGTCCAAACTTCTAGGAGAATCTGACTGAACCAGTTTGACCAGGGTCAGAGATCCAGAGTGACACAGGAAGCTATGATGGTTGGTGTCGTCACCTTGACTAGACTGCAGGATCCTAGGTGGCCCGTCAGGCACTGTTTCTGGATGGGTCTGAGAGGGTGCTCCAGGTGACGGGGTGACAGATGTGTAAGTCAGTGGACTGGAAGAGGAAGCCCCACCCTCAGTGTGGGAGGCCACCGTCCAATCAGCTGCAGGTCCTACTAGGAGAAGGCAGGTGAAATAAGGAGGTCCCCAGCTTGCTTAGCTTCCTCTCCTCCCCCCAGAGTGGATGCTTTTTCTCCTCCTGCCCATCAGACTTTGGACTCTAGACTTGCACCAGCAGCCTTGCACTAGTCTCCCTGGAGCTCGCAGGCCCTCAGCCTCAATCTGAGGGAGCTCACTGCTGTCTTCCCTGGTTTTGAGGCTGTTGGACTTGAACTGAGCCACACGTTCCTGGGACCCTTCCCTGAGAGCCAGCTACAGGCTTTTCTTATTCCCCTGGCTTACACACAACCTATCTTGAGATTTCATCTTTGTAATTGTGTAAGCAAATAAAAATCAACTAAACTTTCTTCCATAAACACACACACACACTATCGGCGCCATCCCTCTGGAGAACTCTGTCTAAATAAAAGCCACATAGGGATGTCAGGAGCAGTTCCCAATAGGGACAATTGTTCCCATCCAGGGAATGACACCAAAATGTCTCTCTTAAATCATTTCTATTGTCTACCCACCCATGTATATGTGTTTCTTGTCATATGTCGAATGACAGCCTTGCCTAACATAATCTTTGCACATACAATCATGAGTTTGCACATCACCTCCTCAGCTTGAGACAACCCAAAATCACAAGCAGCTATTGTCCTCAGGTGCCTTAATGTCACTGGGCTCCTTTGCTCCCGGGCCAGGATCTCAATTTGATATGAACTCAGCTATTTTCACTGTAATTCTGTCTCACACAACTACAACCCTGGAATGAAGAGTGCCTTTGGCCACTGCTACATAACTGTAAGGAAGAGAAGGAGAGATGCGGTGGGAAAAGAAAAAAATAACAATAATTTCTGCTTAATAAAATAGAGGGAATTTGTTCATGCCGCAGAGACTTCATGAGCAAGCAAAGGAATACTAGCAGAGGCCACAGTACTCATTCTTGAATGGCATAAGTTCACAGCAGGTGTTTACAATTTCCCTCCTCTGCTCTCCAGTCCACGTTGCTGTCACCCCCGACCCAGAATCAAGACTGACAAGAATGAGAGCCCGGACCAGGTTCACGTTTGCTTTTCCTTTGACTTACTCTAATGCAGTGTGAGGCCGTACAGGAGATCAACAGTCAAGTGGGAAGCTGATTCAATTTCCTCATGGAGGCGTAGCTGACATTTGGCAATCTCGATGGAGAATAGAGAGGGAAAGTCACCACGTCAGGTGGTGAGCTTGCTGCTTTTATGCTCATGGTCATAGGTCAGCACCCCGAGTGTTTTGTAATTCAGTGCTAACTAAAATGTCTTGTGATGTAAATGTACAACACTAGGACAATCTCCCCATCACTGCTCCAGAGCTAAGGCCTGGGAGGTCTCCACCGGATAATCCCAGCGTTGGTCAACCTCAGCTTTAGCCAACTCCTCACTAGTTAGCTTTCTTTGCTAGTGGGATTAACTCAAACCTTCATTCTCGAGAACCCGGAGCCCTTGGTAGCCCTGCCTGTGAGTGTGGAGTGGTTTCCCCCACCCGCCCTGGCAGGGAGAGGATCGTTCCAGGGTTTAATCATATTTCCCTGTGTAGCTTCATC
>NW_003852511.1:2634442-2637837 GCF_000181295.1 Otolemur garnettii
GGTAGGTCTTGTCAATGTGGTGCAAGGCCAACTGCTCCTGGATGGTAGGAGTCACGACAAGACTGACCTGCTGGGGGCCAGCCTATCACTTGCCCTTGCTGCTGAGATACAATGGAGAGCCAGAGACCACGTCTCGTGGGGGAACCACAGTGCTGTTTCTGACCTTACATAAATGCATGTTTGACGACACTTGTTGAGACATTAAAGAGGAAGAAAAATAGCAAGACACAATTGTAAGAGGGACTTTAACAAATGCAACCAGTATAACCTGGTTTCTTGTACCCTCAATGAATCCCCAACAATAAAAAAAAAAGAGTAAGAAAAATGAAATACTAAATAAGTATCTATTCAGATGAAGATAAATTCTAGGCTTCACAATAATAAAAGGATTCCAGTGTAATATCTTCTCACCAGAAAATCAGCTGGTCCCTGAAGCCATTTCAGGAACTCAGGTCAATTCCTGTTGGGAAATGGCACACTCAGGAATCACACTCGCTATTGACCCTTGCGTGGCTCAATCCCTATCAGATTTTACTACCATAGCCTTTTAATCCATAAGACCATTGTGGAAGCTTGGGGTTGGCTGGGGGAAGAAGCAACATAGACAGCCATAAAACGGGTCTCTCTGTAGACTGAATAGAACACAAATCAGTGACTAGTGGAATAAAGAGAAGAGATGATATTGAGTGGATAATGTGTTTGGGAAACCCTTGATACTGGACTATAATTAAACTTATTATACAGAGCAGAGCCAAAGTTCCCCATCAAGCAAGTGACCTAAACACCAGTCTACTCCTTAAGTAAGCAAAATGAGAATCGAAATTGGAGGGCTTAAAACCACCATACTCTGAGAGAGACTTCACGTGGTGTCCTAGTTAACGCTTCCACGCATGCAGTTAGGGACCCTAGCGAGGTCATAGACTTCAACAGGAGTATATCTCAAATTCAAGTTAGGCTTTCTGTATTGAATAAGGATCCCATTTTTCTAATTCTTTCCATATCGGGTACTTTTGAATCATATCCTGGATGTTGTGTTATGTTGTGAAGGTCCTGTAGTCTGTGTTCCTTTAAAGAGTGTTGTATGAATAGGCAGCTAACTTGGACTCAAGCTGAAAATTAGGTAGTAGTCCAACTCCCAATTCAGTTCTTTTGTCCTTAGTTGAAGGTCTGGAAGTCTTCCCGGATTCAGGGGCCAGCAAGAGACCTAAGAAAATTGTAGATATTACTATTTGGTGCTGTCCATCTCTGCTCTTTGCTTTCTAGGATTTTCTCCTCACTTTCCAGTAGACATGATTGTCCTGGGCTCTGTCCCCTGTTTTCTCAAGCCAGGATGACTGTGGAGTTTTATCTGGGTTTTGGCTGTCCCAACTGCAGCCTGCCATTAGGCTAAAAGCCATACCAAATGGGAAACTAACTCCATGGCACCCTCCGCTCCCAAGAGTTGGCCTCCCTCCAGAATCTGCCTGCCTTGTTCACTCACCAAAGCATTTGGGTGGTTGTTTTCATGCAGCTTCCAATGTCGGTGTCATCTCTGGGAGTAGAAGGTGACTCTGCCAGATCATCCGTGGAGCTGACTGCCTTGGTTTTAATCCCACTTTATCACTCACTACAGGCATGAACTGAAGCAAGTTATTTAATTTATCCAGGTTTTAATGTTCTTGTTTATAAAACAGAAAAAACAATTCTGCCCATATTTAGCATTGTGGGGAAAGATTATGTGACATCATTCATCTAAAATGCTTAGGAAAATGATTATCATTGAATATCACAGGATGAATATCTGAGTGCGTTTCTGAGATTCCTGCCAATACATTTAGCCATTTATTTCCTCAATGAATAATGACTGTGATTCATTCCAAATTTTTAGGCTATGTATCATCTTGGATACTGTAAGATTAAAGTCACTGATAAATTTTCACAAATGTGTTCAGTCCCAAGTTACAAATCATCATTCTCATTTTAGGTGATGTTTCCCTAGTCACTTAAATGTTAAATTAGATTGTATCTTATTTCCAATGCCCAGATATTGTGATTAATAACTACTTCATGAAGAGTTAGAATTGAATTTATGGTTTTCCTCAAGACACTCTCAAACATTAATTATAATTCCTTATTATTAAGTAAAAACACAATGTTCAAGTTGGCCTTTTTAACTCTTTAGATTTTAATCATTAGGAAAATATTTGCCACCTGCCTATTGCCTAGAACAAAAATTATAAAACCTTGTAATATTTTGGTTGGTGTTCAGGATTTAAAGATTCATTTTATAAATTTGTCCTATAATAATGTGTTAATATGACTATACAACAATTCATCAGCATTCCCTGTAGCCTTCTGTGAAATCTTTGAGGCCAGAAAAATAAATTATATCTTCCCTGGAGCAGGGATAAGAAAAGCATCCTTTGTTTCAGTTAGGATTAGAGCCAAGAAATCAAAACTCTGACAATTAGGGCTTAAACAAGGGGGCTATTTTTCTCATGAAAGGAGAATTTAGACCTGAGCAGCTTGGGGCTGGCACAGCCTCCTGGTGGTCAGCAAAGACACAGGCCCCTTTGATTAATCTGTTGCTCCTTTAGGAGCATGAAATTTTGTTCTGCTGATTGTGGGATGACTGGTGCACCTCCTCAGGTCATGTTTGCATTCCTAGAAGATAAAAGAGGGGAGCGATAGACTAGGTAGGGGATGTGCCAGCTGAGTTGGTTCCAATTCTTCAGAAAAACAATTGCTCCAAAAGCCACCTCCCCTCCACATACACCACACACACACACACACACACATAGAGTTTAGATTTCATTGGCAATGACTGGGTCACAAAGCAAGGAAGTGTGGCCTTGTGAATGTCTCAACTGTGCACAATGCTGCCCCTCCATAGAAAATCGGGATTCTGTTAGCAACAGTAAGGAGAGAAATAGATATTGAGTAAACCAAAAGTTTTCAACCATGGGTAGGCAATTGTGGGAGCACATGAAGACCTTCTAACGAAGTCTTGGAACTCATTTTTCTGTTTTTCAACTACCATTTATATAGACTGCTTGAAAAGTGATCTGCCTACCACAGCATCTAGGTGAAGGCCAAACACAAGTCATTGTTGTTTTAATCACCTCTGTTTTTAAAACAGCTATCTTCCTATTTTGCAAAAAACCTTATCACCTTGAATTTTACTATGGTGATTTACCCCAGGGGCTATAAAAATCTTCCAACATACAAAGAGACAGATCCAAATAAGAGCATCCCAGAACCTCAGTAGCCTTCTTAATTAAAGCAGAATCATCCTTACTGGGCTTCTAGACTGTCCATATAATTATTATGCATATTTCTGTTAAGGGCAAATCCTGGTTTTATTTTTATTTCTATTTTTGAGACAGAGCCTCAAGCTGTCCCCCTGGGTAGAGTGC
>NW_003852511.1:2637996-2640007 GCF_000181295.1 Otolemur garnettii
TGGCAGGCTGGGCTGGATTTGAACCCGCCAGCTCAGGTGTATGTGGCTGGCACCTTAGCCACTTGAGCCACAGCAGAATCATCCTTACTATGCTTCTAGACTGTCCATATATTTATTGTGAATATTTCTGTTAAGGGAAAATCATGGTTTTAGAAATGAGGGACTTGGACTTACTTTGTCAACCTGTTTGCATACAGTCATATTGCCCAGTGGAACAGCAGAGCTTGAATATTTTGATTTACACGTGTTGTTAACTGTCTCATCCTCTGGTCTTTGTGAAAGAATTGACTACATTAGGAACAAGTCTTTGAGGACAAATCACAAAGAATATCTATAAGGAATATTACAAGCAGGAGAATTTTACTCTCTTGTAGCAACAAAGGTGTGTGTCTTTATTTGTATGTATCATCTATCTATCTGTCTTAGAATTTGGAAATAAGATTTTTATCATGGGAATGCATATAAATAAAGTTCATTTAAATTGAAAAGTAAAGAGATATTTTTCTGACAAAAATTATTCCAGTTTTGCTATAATTTGATGATAGGGATTAGATTTGGAAGTTAGGTTAAATCATGACTATTTTCTACAGTTTCAATTAGGTAAATCTGAAGTTCCAGTCTTTTAAGACAATATTTGAAAAATACGTAATGAGTACTTTATTTTTTATAATTATGGTGTTTTTTTTTTTTTTGTAGAGACAAGGTTTTACCCTATCACCCTTGGTAGAGTGCCACGGTACCACACAGCTCACAGCAACCTCCAACTCCTGGGCCTAGGCGATTCTCCTGCCTCACCCTCCCTAGTAGCTGGGACTACAGGTGCCTGCCACAATGCCTGGCTATTTTTTGTTGTTGTTGCAATTTGGCCAGGGCCGGGCTTGAACCTCCCACCCTTGGTATATGGGGCTGGCGCCCTACCCACTGAGCCACAGGCACCACCCAACTGTGGTGATATTTTGAAGTGAACAAAATTTCAACTTTCCCAAACTTTCTGTTCATAGTGAGTTCAATAAGTGTCTCTAAGTAAAAGAGGAACAAGTCTAACTAGTAGTCCTTTGATGAAGAAAAGTAAATCTTATCTGGTGTAGTACCAGATAAGCAAAAAGGTGAAGGACTCCAGAGACTAGAGATAAAGCCTTCCACAAGTCTAAGGATTGCTAATACCTAGTTTTCAAGAAAATTACAGGTGCAAAGAATCCACATGACAGCTCATCATTAAATGAATAAAAAAATATCAATCACGTTGTCAGTTCTAGCATTCAAATCAGAAGAAAGACTTTTAACAACTTTCTATTCCCATCTACTTATTATCTGCTTCTTCAATGTTTACATAAGATACATGAAAAATAGCAATAAAACTGATGATGAAACTGTCTCAAACTAGCAATATATAATATTCACCTGTGAAAATATCAACTAATCTTTGAAATCCTCATCCATTTCATTTTAAAAGGCATTTCTAATGTAAATAAAATTACAGGAGATTGTTGTTTTGGGCTGAGCTCTTACACGAGGCCCCAACAGACCAGACCAAAGTAAAAGAGAGTCACTTACGCTAAATGTCACATAATCTCACTGAAACTTCAGGGAAGTAGGCAGATCTCCAAACTGGTTTGTCCTGAAAACAGGAGATTCCAATGTACCTGAGGGAACCTAAAAAGATAATAATATTGTAAGAAAAGTAACCAGAAATATTATCAACTGATCAGCTTTTACCCCTATTCTGTTAGAGAACCCAGGGCTCTCCCAGGAGGAGACCTCATTCTCCTTTATAGACTGGAGGCTGTCCCCTTCTAAATTGTGACTAGACACCAATTAGATACATAATCAAATTTGTCATAAGTTTTGACACTAATACGTATTTATATTTTCTATTTAGTAACTATCGAAACATATGATGCAACTATTTAGATTGTCAAATGAAATGTCCTATTTCCTTAAGCGCTAAGTTTGACAACTGATATCTCTGACATTTCACTTTGACACTTCTGATTTTATTTTTATTTATTTT
>NW_003852511.1:2641288-2643042 GCF_000181295.1 Otolemur garnettii
AAAAAACCACTGTTAAAATGGCAAAATTGTGTCGATAGTTTAGGTACATATTTCAATTGTATTGCTTCTTTTGTTGGAGCTATAATAAACTACACTTTTGATTCTAAACTGGATATTTCAGATTTTGACTGATATTATACTATTAATACTTACATGATATCTTATTCAGTTTTGCCATGAGGTATATTCAATAACCTTTTGACAATTCCTGCCTTAAAACTCTCTGTGATTTCATATTTGATATAAAATTTTTTATAGACACAGTAATGAAGAAGGTAGCAGCTTGACTATGACCAAAACATCAAGCTACATCCTGTGATTGGGATGATGGTGTCTGCAGTGAGCTGCATGTGAGGCCAAGGTGGTGGCCTATCTGGACGCTTACAGTGTCTACCAGGCACTTATAATGCACCTGGGGAGATGAAGCATATGCATCCCACGCTATATAAAGAGATAAAACATTGGCCACATTGAGTTCTATTGTACATTAAATGTATATTTCAAGAAAGACAAAAAAACCCAGTCCTGATTGCTATTTGTAGGTAGCCAACCCAGCACTCACAGATTTTGGTAACCTACTAATCTGCTAATCCTATAGACAATTTCACAAAACAGTAACATCAGATGAAGTCACTCTGTGATCATGACCCTGTGAGACAAAGCAAGAGTCTTGCATAATTATGCTGGAGGAAAGACACAAAGAACACAACGCGAACCATAAAGATGGCCAACTGTTCCTTTCTCCCAGCCAACACAGGTGACAGCCAGCCTCTTGACCTGATCCATCTTCTACTGCTTGGGCCCTGTTCCTCCTACCTTCTAGATAAAAATCTCAAGCTTGTTTCAGCTATCTGACAGTATTCAGTCTGAAACAACTGCCCACTCCCTTAGCCCTTCCCCTAAATCATCCAACACAACAAATTCAAATTCCTTAGCAAATCTCTCCTCACACTCTCTTACTGAGTTGCCTCCTGGTGCCCCCACAGCTTCCATGCTGTGCATCTCTCTTTTTTCCAGCAAGTCATAAAACTACTCTGATGTGGTCCTTATGATCTTTGGTCAGTGAGTATGAACTCTATATGAAGTCCTTTAGTCATCACAGTGAGTTACAGACAGTATTATGAGCCCCATTTTCACAGGTGATCAAACTGAGGAATATAGAGGTTGAGTATATGGGCTGAAGTGACAGCCAGGGAGTATCCCAGTTGGAATCTCAACCATGCTAGTCTGAAACAGAGCCTGCTCTATGCTCTTGCTATGCTGCCACTCAATGAGAAGGAGAAGGAGAGCTGTGCAGTAGTAACACAATCTAGTGCAGGATGGGCAACATATCACAATCAGAGAAGGAAAAGTCAGGACGGGCTTTAGAGAGAGAGGGCCAACAAAAACTTTGTGGAAAAGCCAATCCTTGAACAGACACGGAGGGCTGGGATGGAGCTGGTCCTTTCAGGACAGAGAAGAGGAGACAGACAAGCAATGACTTCTCAGATTCCTAGAGTGAGGTGCTTATTTCAATGAAGGATTAAAAATGCTATTTTGCATGTGTGTAATCTACCACAGAAGTGACATACCTGAGGCAGGACAGACACCAGAGGAAACTTTCTACACGGCGATTTGTGGCAACTGGTTGGTGGAGACCTCCTCTTTCAGTTCCATTCGGGGTTCTCAGAACCACTACAGGATCAGCTAGGAAGTCAGTATGAATCTGTTTGGGAGAGAAAGTCATTTCTTTCTTTCTTTTTTTTTTTTTTTTT
>NW_003852511.1:2644976-2646234 GCF_000181295.1 Otolemur garnettii
AAAAAAAAAAGAAAAGAAAAGAAAATAAACAAAAGACATGGACAAACACATCACTGAAGAGAATAAACAGACAGCAAGTAAACTAATCAAAAGATGTTCAAAATCTCAAGCCAGTACGGAAATGCAAATTAAAACTAAAACATGATATCACTACACACCTATCAAATGGTTAAATTAAAAGAGTAGTATTAACACCTAATGTTGCAAGGATGGGGAAAAACAGAATTACTCGTATCTTTCCAGTGAACAGTCACTCTGGAAGATGATTTTGAAGTTTCTAAATTTCAAACAGGCACCTACTATACCACTGAGGCTCAGGGCACCACTCTCCAAAGTACGGTGCTTTGCTTGATGAGTACTTTGAACTAAAGGAGATTGGAAGGCCACAGAAGCAAGGTCATTCTGATCTTCTATCCTCCAGGCTCTCACTCCTGTTTCTCCTCCAAAATGAATCAACCTTGAGAAAGTACATTCTTTTCATCAGTACATGGATCATTTTCCAAGACAGATAACATGTTATGCTAGAAAATAATCCTCAGAAAATTTTTAAAAATCTAGGCACTACCATGTATCTTCTTAGACCATAGTGGAATAAAACTAGAAATCAATTCTAAGAGGAACTCTGAAGACTATACAAATTTATATAAATTAAACAACCAAAGAAAAATCTTTGGATCAATGATGAAATTAAAATGAAAATCAAGAAACTTTTTGAATTGAATGACAATACTGACACAAGCTACCAAAGTCTGTAGGATAGAGCAAATGAAGTGCTAAGAAGGGTCATAGCCCTACATGCCTACATCAAAATGACAGAAAGATCACAAATTAACATCCTAATATCACACCTTAAAGAGCTAGAGAAACAAGAACAAAGCAAACCCAAAGCTAGCAGAAGACAAGGAAAACACATATCAGAGCAGAACTAAATGAAATTGCAACCAAAGTAACCACTGAAAGATCAGTGAAACAAGAAGTTAGTTCTTTGAAATGATAAACAAAATTGATAAACAAAACTACAGACCAATATCCCTCGTGAATATAGGTGCAAAAATCATCAAGAAAATATTAACAGGCTTGGCGCCTGTGGCTCAAGTGGCTAAGGCATCAGCCACGTACACCCAAGGTGGGGGTTTGAATCCAGCCTGGGGCCTGCCAAGCAACAATGACGGCTGCAACCAAAAAATAGCCGGTTGTTGTGGTGCCTGTGGTCTCAGCTACTCAGGAGGCTGAGGCAGGAGACTCACTTGAGCCCAGG
>NW_003852511.1:2647405-2658542 GCF_000181295.1 Otolemur garnettii
TATACCAAGGGTGACGGGTTCAAACCCAGCCCTGGCCAAACTGCAACAAAACAATAGCCAGGCGTTGTGGCAGGCACCTGTAGTCCCAGCTACTCAGGAGGCTGAGGCAAGAGAATCACCCAAGCCCGAGAGTTGGAGGTTGCTGTGAGCTGTGACACCATGGCACTCTACCAAGGGTGACAAAGTGAGACTCTGTCTCTAAAAAATAAATAAATAAATAGACACATAGATCAGTGGAACAGAATAGAAAACCCAAATAAAACCACACAACCTGTAACAAACTAATATTCAACAAAGCAGAAAAAATAATACATGGAGAAAGGACACCTTCTTTAATAGATGGTGCTGAGAAAATGGAACAGCCACATGAAAAATGAAACTTGACTTCTATCTCTTACTATACACAAAATTTGCCTCAAGATGTATTAAAGTCTTAAACATAAGAGCTGATACTATAAAAATTCTAGAAAAAAGTGTAGGAAAAATTCTTCTAGACATTGGCCTAAGCAAAGAATTTAAGACAACAAGCAAAAACAAAAAACCCCAAAAATAACAGATGAATTAAACTAGAAAGTGTCTACACAGCAAAAGAAAATTAAAGGAGTAAATAGACAACCTACAGAATGGGAGAAAGTATTTATAAACTACACACCTGATAAAGGAGTCATAGCCAGAATCTACAAGGAACTCAGAAAAATCAGCAAGAAAAAGAACAAATAACCCCATTAAAAATAGGCAAAAAACATGAACAGAAGCTTTTCAAAAGAAGACAGACAAATGGCCAAAGAACGCACACAAAAAGGGCTCAACATCACTAATCATCAGGGAAATGTAAATTAAAACCACAATGAGATATCACCTTACTCTGCCAGAATGGCCATAATTGAAAAGACAAAAACCATGACAGTGGGCATTGATGCCAGTGAGGAACACTTATGCATTGTTGGTAGAAATGTACATTAGTGCAATTTGTATGGAAATTCCTCTAAAAACTAATAGTAGACCTACCATTCAATCCAGCACACTCCCACCTCTTGGTATCTACTCAAAAGAAGTCATCATATCAATGAGACTCACACACTCCTGTGTTTACTGCAGCACATTTCACAGTTGCAAAGCTGTTCAACCAACCTAAATGCTCATCAAGTGATGAGTGAATAAAGACACTATGTTATGTATACACACCGTGGAATACTGCTCAGGCATAAAAAGAGAATAAAACAATGTCTTTTGCAACAACTTGAATGGAACTGGGAAATATATTCTAAGTGCATATATCAGGAATGGAAAACAGCTCACAT
Source organism: Otolemur garnettii (assembly GCF_000181295.1). NCBI lineage: Eukaryota > Metazoa > Chordata > Mammalia > Primates > Galagidae > Otolemur > Otolemur garnettii. The sequence goes on from NW_003852511.1 coordinate 2,648,707, forward strand.
GGACTCACGTGTAAGCGGGAGCTACATGATCCGTATACATGGTCATACGTGATGTCTGAGATTCAGAAGGGGGAGGTGAGCAGGGGGAAGGGATCAGAAACTACCTGTTGGGTATAATGTACGCTATTCTGGTGCCAAGGACACTAAAAGCCCTGACTTCCCCACTACAAAACTCAACCATGTGACGGAAAACTACTTGTACTCCCTAAATCTATTGAAATAAAAAAGACAAAGTCTCAAAAAGTCCCTACACAGAAGCTATTATCAAGGACCCAAAAGCCCGGCTGGGCACGGTGGTTCACATCTGTAATCCTAGCACTCTGGGAGGCCGAGGCAGGAGGATTGCCTGAGCTCATGAGTTTGAGACCAGCCTGAGCCAGGGCCAGAGAGAAACCTCATCTCTAAAAATAGCCAGGCATTGTGGCAGGCACCTGTAGTCCCAGCTTCTTGGGGGGCTGAGGGAAGGTAATTGCTTAAGCTCAAAAGTTTGAGGTTGCTGTGAGCTGTGATGCCATAGCACTCAACTGAGGGCTACAAAGTAAGACTCTGTATCCAAAAAAAAAAAAAAAAAGACCCAAAAGCCCAAGAAAAGATGCTCAAAATCATTAGTTGTCAGGGAAATTTGAAGTATAGTATAATGAAATACTACTTTGCATACAGTAGATCAACTCAAATAAGAAAAGAGTGATAATAACAATTTTTGGTGAAGATACGGAGAAGTGAATGTCCCTGCTTTGGGGAATGGAAAATAGTAATCATCTCCGAGAACTGTTTGGCATATTTAAGTTTAATGAGATATCTACTCTATGACCCAGAAATTCCAGGCATTTACCTCAAATAATGAAAACGTATAGTCACAAAACGACTTGTGTGAGAACTTTAGTAGCTTTATTCATAATAGCCCCAAATTGAAAATAACCCAAATGTCTAGCAACAGGAAAATAGCTAAGAGTGTTATAATACATGCAGGCTCAGCAATCAAAACTCTGCTAATGCTATTTACCCAACAATACAGAGGCTGCTTCTCAGAAGCAGCCGGCTAAGTGAGAAAAGACAGATGCAAAGGACTGGATGCCACATAGTTTCATTGCTATAACATCCAAGACAGGCAAAAGTAATCGATGCTGGATCATGCGGGTCATCTACTAGAGTTAGAAATGGTTGGGGGTGGGGAGTGTTACCGGAAAGGGACACAAGAAATTTGGGGGGATGATGGAAACATTTTACTGTACCAAGTGGTTTTACAGGTATATGCAAATGCCCAAGCTCATCAACCTGAACAATCTGTGCATTTTTTAATATCAACTATACCGTGATTCATAAAGTAAGGAAATTAAAAAGTACATTGTGAAGAGCAGAGGGCACATTAAAAATTGCAGCTCCTATTTACATGGCAGGCACCATATAAATGATTTGAAAGCTGAATGTTATTCTATACAAGCCTCATAACAGTCATGTGATTTAAATATCACTACCAGGCTACAAGTGAAGGCAGGGCTAGAAAGACAGTCACAAAGTTAGTGAAGGGCGATTTCCTAACATTCTCAGAGAGGGAAAGAGTCCCAGGAGGGGAGGACCTCCAGCTGGGAGACAAATCTGCCCAGCTCCATTCCTAAGTACCTCCCTGGAGCTTAAGTACTTTAATCAGCAAGTGGTTCAGGAAACCGTATTATATCTTCTTGTGGCAGAGAAATGATGATGAGAGATTCAAAACTTTTAAATACACTGCTTTAGGGAACAGATATGAGTAAGCCTGGATGCTGCCACTGAGGCTGCAATAGCCTAGTCGCAATGTTCAGGGCTACTCACCTCCTCTCCCAGATCCTCAGCATGTGGTGATTAGCATTAGATCAGTAGTATCAGCACTGGACGCAGTCTGTGCCTTCAGGGGATGTGAGGAATTATTTACATTTATATAAACTTATCCTACTGCCAAGGCAGTGAACTGTAAATCAGAGAGAGTTGAGGGTATAGAAAACTCAAAGACAAAATAATCAGCCAATTCTGCCACCAAAAGCTTTTCCTTCACTTCTGGGATTCTTTTTTTTTGAGACAGAGTTTCACTATGTCTCCTTTGGTAGAGTGCTGTGGCATCACAGCTCACAGCAACCTCAAACCCTTGAAGAGCTTAAGCAATTCTATTGCCTCAGCCTCCTGAGTAGCTGGGACTACCGGCGCCCGCTACAATGCCCAGCTATTTTTTGGTTGCAGTTGTCATTATTGTTTAGCAGGCCCAAGCCAGGCTTGAACCCGCCAGCCTTGGTGTATGTGGCTGGCACCCTAATCACTGAGCTACGGGTGCCAAGCCAACTTTTGGGATTCTTTGATTCTATGTAACACATGAACTTGACTTACTCTGTCCATGTTGGGGATAATAACGTTGCCAGATAAGAGGAAATGGACAAACGTGCCAGGTGGACAAGCCGTCCCTTCCTTCCGGATCGGCTTTTACAAGCTAGTGGTTACCTATCAGGGAGCCAGCACCGCACCTTTCCACCTACCTCATGCTTTGAATGATGAATCCAACCATAAAGAAAATGGATATTGCAAGAGCCAAGAGCATCCACATGACATAGTGTATGTGCAAATTCTTTGCAAATTGCCCTCAACTTCTATGCAATTATCAGTTACTTGCCGGCCATTAGGCTGCCTCCACATTTTTAAAGATAAGAATCCTAAGACCCCCCCAAAAAGAAAAAAGAAATTCTCAAACTCATCCAATGTAGCACAAATGGCAAATGGTAAAAGTTGGTATTGGAATTCAGAGACTTACATCTCTAAAGCAGTAGTGCTTTCTTTTCCACTCCCGTAATTACCCCTCTAAGCCATGACCCCAGCCTCAATTATTGCAGTTTCACTCAGCTCACCCGGCTACAAAGTTTTCCACATTGCAAAGATTTTTTCCAGCTTTCTAGGGCCCCAGTCTACTGTGTCTTAGACGCACTTAGCAAGCTCTCATTGCCTCGTTCAGAGTGTCATGATCTGTTTTCTTGCAAGCTCTGCCCTCACCCTGTTTAAAAGGCATCATTCCACACAGTGGTCACTTGAATAGGTGAGCCGGGCAGGTTCTTTGTCGAAATTCACATCCTTTAAACATCCGTATGGCCGCCAGGACCTCACTGGGTTCTCTTCCTTTTGTGGGTCAGCCTTGAAGAGGCCAGGTTGGAGGTTAAGCAGCTTGAGACCAAGGAAACGCTTCCTTGCTGAATATAAGCCAAGGTGAGCGCTGTGAGCAGGCTTTCTCAATGAGAGTGAGCAGCTGGACTCCAGCTATCTCCCGGAGACTCAGTCTCCAGTGATCACATTGCTAATGCTTTCAGCAAGACCCAGGGCAGAGAATGAGAGCGCCTTTTCATCTGCCCAGCCACTGTCCTGAGACGATGGTCCTAGCAGAGGCATTTTGTTCCTGCATAATTGTCCTCCACTGATCTCAATGTCTGTTCTTGTTCCAGAGACACCTGTCTCCATTCCCGTCACTTTCTAAAGCTTTTGTAGCTGATGGGAAAACAGCTGACACTGGAGTGGATTATATTCCTTATGAGTGCTTGGTGTTTTCTACTAGTTTTTAATGAATAAAACATGATGTATTTCAATTCTGTAATTTAATTAATGCTCTCCACGTTCATGTCACAAAATCAGGCCAGTAATTAATGGATAGCCTGCTGGGCCCAAAAGTGTAGGGCACAAGAAAATAGAAAATATGGTTCAAAGAGATAAACAATCAATTGCTTTACATCACACAGATGAGTGTTCCCCAAGCCAGAGCACAGACGTGGGAATGTGAGAAGCACTCTGGTCTGATGAGCCACAGGTGTGAGGGGGGCGTGGCGAGGCAGAACCTCTGAAAGGAAGCCCCTGTCCTGGTCCTCACACATGAGATGTCCTGCTCTGATTGCCGACCCTACCCCATGGGAGAAGACTCTGCAAGACCAAGGACTCGTGCCACCTGGAGCCCATTGCTCTACCTTCCAGGCATAATCTGGGGCTCCCTGTCCCCAGAATTTCTTCCTCAGTGGCCCAGAGTCTGCTTCTGTGTCTTGGTTGACCTCTTCCCTGGGTCTGTCCTGCAAAGACAGAAAATTCCTCCAACATGTACTCATGGGCACGGCGGGGGACCAAGAGGTGGCTGTTGACTAAAGGTTTGAACAGTTTGGACCTGGGGTTGGCGTGGTCCCTCGTAGTGTGGAATAGACCCAGGGCAAAAAGAGCAGGACAGTCAGATGCAGATCAGGGACGTGGGCCTGGGTACCAGCTGTGCCCACCCAGGCAAGTTCTGGCCTCCAACTCTGAGAGGTCTGAGAATTCTAAATCGGAATCTGGTTTCTAAAGCAGGGGAACACGGCATATTTTATTTCCCAGTTTGTCTCATTTAATCTTGGCTCTACGGTTGTTCAAAGTGAGCCCTCAGAGGAGGGTCTTACACGGAGCGTGGCCCTTACCTGTGAACGGTGCCCATCTCTGAAGACTTACCTTTACCTGGGGCAGGGACTCAGTTGCAGAAAGATCCCTTCTGAAGTGTGGGACTGGGCAGTGAGTGGGCAGATCTGGAAGCAGAGAAGCTAATCAAGGAGCTGATGAAATAATAGTTTACACCTATGGCTTAAACTAAGCTGGGGATGGTGGGGATGGAGAGGCCGAATCTGCAGGGCTGTCCGTGAATGGCAGAGGACAGGCTTCCTCCCTGCCTCAGGTAGGCACTCAGGGATGTGCTGGGCAGGGCTGAGCCTGCAGGGGGCAGCCACGGTTCGCTGGTGGGCACCCTGCATGGGCCTGAGCTTCAGTCACAGTAGAACCGTTTGCTCCAGTATTTCCACCTGGTTTAGTTTCCCAGGGTTGCTGTTAACAATTTTTCAGGAATATTGTGACTTAAAACAACGTTATTATCTTACAGTTCTGGAGTTAAAAGTCTAACACAAGTCTTTCTGGATTAAAATCAAGGTGTTAATAAAGCTTCGCTCCTTTCTGGAGGTTCTTGGAGGAAATACATTCTTTTTTGCTTTGGGTTTTTTTTTTTTTTGCCTTTTCCAGCCTCTAGAACAGTGCTTCTCAACCTTCCTAATGCTGTGACCCTTTAATACAGTTCCTGTGGGTCACGACCCACAGGTTGAGAACTGCTGCTCTAGAAGCTTTTCATATTTCTTGAGTCCTGATCCCCTTCTTCCTTCTTCACAGTCAGCCATGGCAAGTGTGTTTTTCCAACTTCTGCCTCTTCCAGGAATAAGGACCCTTGTGATGGCCTTGGCCCCATCTGAGTAATTTAGGATAAACTTGTTTTATGGTCAGCTGCTTAGCAACCTTAATTGCTTCTGCAACCTTAATTTTTCTTTGCTGTGTAATTTAACATAGTCCCAGGTTCTAGGGATCAGGATGTGCACATCTTTCCAGGCCATCGCTCCATCCGCCATGCCAACTTACCTCTTGTTTCCTGCCATTTCAGGCCCTGTACCTGGGAATACTTATTCTAAGTGAGTTGGTTAAACTAGGTAGACAAGATACTTTATCATGTTACAAAATTTGAGACAAAATCCTTTTAGTCATGTTTACTAACTCAGTGTTGCCTTAGCTTTTAAAAAAATCTCATTTGCTTCAAGTAATGAAGATGTGGGCTCACAGGACAGGCTGCCTGCTGGATTTACCCTCAGGGATCATCTTCTTGTGGGCAGGAGACAACATTCTCTGTGGGTGATTTAAAGGCATCTACTTTCTCCAAATATTTGCTCCTCCTAACACAGGCCCGGGTTACAAAGTCATTTCTGTGAGTCAGATTTCTGTCAGAGGACATAATCTGTTAAAATTTGGCCTCTAAAGTTGGTTACCGGATCATTTTTTACATAGCACCATGGACTTGGCCCTTGTAGACAGTGTCTCAAGGCAGAAGGAGGAAAGAATTAGGGAGATTGTCTGCACTGTGAGGTGGGGTGCTCTGAGGGTTGTGTAGCAATTTTAGGGAGCACAGAGGAGTAAAGCCCAGGAGGAGGAGCAGAGAGCACAAGGCCCAGGTAAAAACCACCAGATGACTTCAAAGCTGGAGAACCTGCCCAACTGGTGTCACTCTCTCCTCAGAGGCACAGTTTACGCTATTTTTCTGCTTTTCCTGCTGGGGGAAGGGACTGGGACTCAGAATTCAGTCCTGTAAACTCCGATGAAACCCTGCACACTCAGGGCAAGTAGCCACAGACAACAGGAGGACCCCACACAAATTCTGTGATTCCCTGCCCTGCCCCCACAGCAGAGCCTCGGAGAATGACTCATAGTATCATATGCAATAATTTACGGAAAAGCTTTGTAGACAAAGCAATGCCTGGGGTACAATGGAAAGAAATAGAGGCCTGGACTTGTAGAATGTTCATGAATATTTTCAGCAATTGGTCTGGGCCTGTAATTACTAAGCTGTAGAACAAGTGGAAATTCATTGTAGAGTTATTAGCATTTCTGATACAGTCTTTTCTATTGATTTCCTTCTCCACATCTTTCTCCCAAATGTGAGAAATATAATTTTTAAAAATCAATTGAATGTGTTAAGGGCCCAGAAAATTTAAGTTCTCTAGAAACACAAAATGGTAAAGGAAACCTCTCAAGTTTCTTCTCACTGTAACCAAAGACAAAGTACAGCACTTCAGATCACTAGTTACTCAACCAAAGGCTAAATTCATTATTTGATATAATGGTGGTGAGAACAATAACAAAAGAAACTTTATTCTGTTATTATTTATTAAATCTCTGCTTGATATGTTAAAATTTCAAATACAGGGGCAGCGCCTGTGGCTCAAAAGGGTAGGGTACTGGCCCCATACCAGGTGGCGGGTTCAAACCCAGCCCCCCCCCAAAAAATTTCAAATACAGTAAGTGAACTTTTTTGGCAAATAGATAACTGGTTTAGGTTGGATTTCAATAATTTTGATAATCATTCTATCACATAATCCCTAAACTAATTTGTTTTACAGATTATGCACTCCACTCTAAAAGTAGAGCTCTCTGTTGTTGATAGGATGTCATAAGGTGTCATAACAGTCACTGATCTAAGTTACCTGATTGGAGTTTGGGCAGTGAGAACAGGGTTGCTATGTCAGTAAGAGATAAATACACAGCCTAATTGTAGAAAAATACAAAAGGGTTCAGTCTATATTTTATGTACTAAACACACTCCAGATTTTATCTTTTTCCAACCTTATTTTCCTTTTGCTTTTCCCATTGAAATCTTTGCAAATGTTTTGGAACAGCATAATTTAAAAATCTTCTCTTGATTTACCTGGATGGTATTGAAGCACATTCTTCTTTGTAAAGTACGTAAGAATGGAAAAGCAAGTATCCAATGTACTCAATACAAATATGAAACCAATAGATAGACAATGAAACAGCCTCATGAGAGAAAAACACACCTTAGTTCAAGTAGGGGGCAGGAGGGGGGATGATTGTAAGCTCTCACCTAAGGCGCAGAATGTCAGGGAACACAGCACATCCCCTGGGTGAAGGGCTCAACTACAACTTGAACTTTACCAGACAGACACAAACAACGTAACCTAATCATTTGTGCTCTCATATTAATCAGAAATTTTTTAAAAAAGAAAATCTAGGCTCGACGCCTATGGCTCAAGCGGCTAAGGCGCCAGCCACATACACCTAAGGTGGCGGGTTCGAATCCAGCCCGGGCCTGCCAAACAACAATGACGGCTGCAACCAAAAAATAGCCGGGCGTTGTGGTGGGCGCCTGTGGTCCCAGCTACTTGGGAGGCGGAGGCAGGAGACTCGCTTGAGCCCAGGAGTTGGAGGTTGCTGTGAGCAGTGAAGCCATAGCACTCTACCCAGGGGGAGAGTTTAAAGCTCTGTCTCCAAAAAATAAATAAATAAATAAATAAATAAAAAAGAAAATCTTCTCTTGAAAAATATGAAAGAAAAACCAAATTCAATAATGACAATCTTGTTTTGATCCATTTAAATCCACATTTCTCAATGTTAGCACTGTTAACTAAAAAAAAATGTAACGAGGTTTATGCTTTGGAAAAAGAAGAGCTTTATTTGTCATAAAGGGTAGCAGCCCGTTGGGCAGCCGTTCCAACAGGTTGACAAGCAGAGCCAGAGGCCAGGCACACGTGCTTCAAAGGACAGACATAGGAACAAAGGTTTATACTGAGGTATGGAGTGAGATGGTTAAATATATATGTATGTGTATATGTATATATATTTGTATGTTTGTACATATATGCATATATACATGTATACATAAGTATATGTAGCAACAAAAATAATTTTATGGTTGGGAATGACCACAACACAGGGAACTGTACATATATTTGTACATATATGCTACATATATGTATATACATATATACATACATGTATGTATGAATACATAAATATATATACATACACATATATGTACATATATTTAAAAATATATATATATACATACATATATGTACACATATATTTTTTAAATATATATATTTTCAGCAATGTGTAGGAGGAGCCGTGAGTATTTACGAAGGGTAATCATGCTTTTGTAATTGCTCTATATCTCTCCCATCCCGTTATGGCTGGAAACTCAGTTTTAAGATGTTTCTGGGGTTCCCTTGGCTGAGAGGGGTCTATTCACTTAGCAGAGGGTTGAAGATTTTATTTGTTTGCAGACCCTTTTTGACCAAGACATGCCAGAGGCAACAGTAATGGCCAGACTTTAGCTATTTGTGCCAGGTTCATCTAGGCCGTCCCTCAGTGAGACCCTTGTAGCCAAGGAGAGTTTAGAGACATAAAAGCTTCCAGCCAATTAGGCTTTTTGCCCCAACACAAACAGGGCACTCGTTAATCCCTTAAAACCTTTTAGCCAGTATAGTTGAAAATCAAAAGCCAAACCCAACATTATAAAATTAACTCATCTGTAAGTATCGAATTACTGTAGTCTTAGTATTAGTTATAAACTTGTAGCAATTAGTTACATAAACATAAGCCTTTTGTTAAGACCATTTTATCCCTTAAACTGGTCCTTACAATCTGTAATAGTCCCTGGGCCTAGAGGGAGGCAGGGCTGCCTGCATAGTGACAGGGCATTGGCAATGGAAAAAGCCCCAGTGGGATTTTAGATGAGGAACAGTTGTAAGTTTCAATGAATCATCTCTAGTCCTCAGGATATGATGCGTCTGGTTTTCTTGGAAGTAAAATTGGAGATAAATAATATTAATAATTTGGCAATTAAAAGAAGAAGAATCTGTGTATCATGTGGGAAAAGAAACCTATTTCTCTCGAGAGTCAAATAAAAATGTCAGGAAGAAAAATTATAACCTGTCTTTTTTCTTTTGTAGTCAAGAAAGAATCAGGATTTAGTCCAAATTTTAATCCAAATCATAAAAACCCTTAAAAATAAAAAGACCAGGATAAGATTTAATAATGGGCCTTCTTTTTCCCTTACAACATAATCTCTCTCTCTAGTTTTCCATTTTTGTTTAAGACAAAATGATATTAGAACCAACTTAGTTGTAAAGTAATTTTTAGTCTTATTATACTTGGTTCGATTATTTTCATAAAGTACAGTAAGAACAATCATTGGCCATATGCTTTTTCTCTTTCTTTTTTTAATTGGCTTTGTTGGAACCTTCTTTTATTAATAAGTATTTCAGGTTACTTACAGATCTCATGAGCCAAGCCAAGGAGTTAGCTGTCTGGAGATACTTATATTAATTGGGAAATGTCTCTTTTTTGAGGTCCCAAAGTAACTTGACATTCCTGAACTTGTCAGGAAGTGACATTTTTACTTATCACAGATCAAGAAATGGTATAGATAAGGTATTAATTAGGTCAGCATTTTTTTTTCACAGAAAGCTTTTATTGGTCTTTTTTTTTTT
>NW_003852511.1:2659521-2666613 GCF_000181295.1 Otolemur garnettii
TGCTTGCCTTACTTACTGTGTTCTTGGCTGTGCAGAAGCTCTTTAGTTTGATCAGGTCCCAATAGTGTATTTTTGATGTTGCTTCAATTGCACAGGGTGTCCTCCTCATAAAATGTTCACCCAGGCCGATTTCTTCAAGTGTTTTCCCTACACTTTCTTCTAGTATTTTTATGGTTTCATATCTTAAGTTTGAATCTGCTTTTATTGGTCTTATAAAGTCAACCTGGTTCCTTAGAGCAGTCTGAACATATTTGAAAACATGGTGTTCTACTCAAAGCCTTGGTACAATAACCAGTATCTCTAATTGTGTCCTGTTATAAAAGAAAAACAAATTCTTATTGAACTTATGCAAATAATTATATTGCCACAAAATAAGAATATTTGTGAAAAGTTTTCAAACTTAGGAGAAATCAAGTAGACAAAAAGGTATTCTGAATTGATATACTTTACCAATTTGCTGTAAGCTATAAACAGCTCAAAAATAGGAAACAGTTTTCTTGCTTTTTGGAAAACAATGCATAAAAGAATTAGCAAAGTTTTAAATAAATGGCCAAAGAAAATTGTTCAGTCCAATGTAATTAATTCTTATTTTGCTTGAAGTTGGGGTAGAATCCTCAGGAATGCATCAGTTTTTTGGTTTTTTGTTTGTTTTTTGTAAAAAGTAAGACAATGCCTTTAGAGCCCAGTGGGCACACAGCTGAGCGTCTAGATGTTAAACTCAAAGCATCTTCAGTTAGGGCGGAAGTAGTTTTCAGAAAAACAAATGTTAATATTTGGAACAGTTTATCCTGAAGTTTGTATGTCACAAGTTGTGCTTGTATGTAGGGCCTAAGGAAAAAGGCGGGGGCAATTTCATTAAGTCCAAATCAGGAAAATGGAAAAAGAGTTTGTAAATATTATTTAGAGACATGTAGCCGGGCAAATTAAGTCCAAGTCAGGAGAATGGAAAAAGAGTTTGCAAATATTATTTAGAGACATGTAGCCGGGCAAGAATTTAGGACTCAGTCTACATCAGATAATCTCTAAAGTCAGTAGAAAACTGTTACTTGCAAAGAATTAAGATAAAATAATAATTGTGGATGACCAAAAAGTCTTAGAATGGCCATGGTCAAAGAGACAATTGACAGAGAAAACACGGTTATTTTTGTGGCATATAACAATTTAACATAATAGCCACAATTACTGATAACATACATCAAGACATATCAGAATTTAGGAATCTATGCCATTTCATATTTGAAAATGTTTCCTGTAGGGTTTTAACATACTGAATAAGCCAAAAGTGGCTATACTTAAAACCCAGTGTGAAGTCTCCTTCTTCCTCAATTACTCCATAATCTAAGATAGTTATTGCTTTATCCTCTTAACCACAAAGGTAAAGAATTGTCATTAGAGTTGGAGGAGAGGGTGGGGTTTGGCCAGGCCTGCTGAGGCTCTCCTACTTCAGAAGCACCACGGGGCATGTGCCTCTCTTAAGTCTTTTGAAGGTCAAGTCAACTCCATGCATAGTAAAATGCTGCTCCCTGAATGCCCTAGACGCAGAGTAGAAATTCCTGCTCTTGTGGTAAAAGTGTTTGAGGTGAGGTGGGATAGGGTCCAGGGACAAAGGGTGTGGGGAAAGATGAAAGTACAAGAAAGTACCAGAGCCTCGCACCCCTAACGGGGAGGGCGCAGAAATAATGGTCTCCTCACTGATGGTGCTGATCACAGTGGCAGGGAGCAAGGCCAAATATTCTTTCAAGAAATTACATGATGGATAAGAATCTAAGCTTCCTCATAATGCAAAGGACACTGGTGCATATTAGCACCATTCGGGTAGCTCAATCTCACGCAGTCCAATAAAGGAAACACTGCATCAGCTGGTGGTCATGGTGTGCTCTCCAGGCTACGTTCATGGAACTAAGGCTAGGTACAAAGTCAGAGTGGTCCCATAGGTGTGAACACCACAGTTCCTTCTGGCATCTGGTCGACCCCATTGTAGGAAATCATAAAATCCCACCCCCCCCAAGCATAAATTAGAATCTGGGTCTATGTGCATCTCAGTCTAAGTTTGAGATGCTTTTTCAAGGCAGTGCTATTGGCCCCAGTAGTCCAGGCACTGGAGGGAGATTTTTTTTTTTTTTTTTGAGATAGAGCCTCAAGCTATCCCCCTGGGTAGAGTGCCATGGCATCACAGCTCACCCCAACCTCCAACTCCTGGGCTCAAGTGAGTCTCCTGCCTCAGCCTCCCAAGTAGCTGGGACCACAGGCCCCTGCCACAACGCCCGGCTATTTTTTGGTTACAGCTGTCATTGTTGTTTGGTGGGCCCCGGCTGGTTTCGAACTCACCACCTTGGGTGTACATGGCTGGCGCCTTAGCCACTTGAGCCACAGGCGCCGAACCCTGGAGGAAGATTTAGAACATCTTAAGGAAAGAACTCCAAAGCCCACGGTCACCTGAAGCACAGGGCCCAAGAGGGGGGCTCTCACTGGGCTGGGACTGGGTGCAATACTTCAAGGAGCCAAGGGAAAAATCAAGAGCCAGAAAGCTGAACCAATTTAGCAAGTATTTCAGCTGATACCTATCACAGGAGGCATGTAGTTTTGGAGACAGTGCCAAGATGCAGGGACTAGATATCATTTTGAGTTTCTCACTGAACCTAAAAGACCTAAAAGACAGACCATGCCTTCAGAGTGAAGACTGCATCCCGGGAATAGGAGATAAATCCTAGGACTTGGACAGGAACTGAAATTTGCCCCACTAAAGCCTCTGAGAGTTTACCATGACTTTTCAGAGATTTAATTACATATTAAAACAAAAAGTCAACACTTTTCATAAGAAAATAACAGAATCCAGAGTCTCGGCAACACGGAGTTTCCTACTGTATAATTTTTTTTTTTAATGCTACAAACATAAAGAAACAGGAAAATGTGTTTAACAGGCAAAATAAAATACTGAAGGTAAACAAACCCACAAATGCCTTGGATTTTGGAATCCGTAAATATACTTAAAAGTTTACAGGAGAAATCTGATTCAGAGAATGAAGAGACGGGGATGTTAGGAGATGTGTGAAATAATGGAAAATGTAACTACAGACAACATCAGAAATATTAGACAAAACAGAAGAAAGGATGAGTGAACTTAAAGACAGGTCAATGGGCGGTGCCTGTGGCTCAAAGGAGCAGGGTGCAGGCCCCATATGCTGGAGGTGGCAGGTTCAAACCCAGCCCTGACCAAAAACAAACAAACAAAAAGACAGGTCAAGAATTATTACAACTGAAACTCAGAGAGAAAAACACCAAGAGCATTAATGACCAGTGAACAACATGAACTGGTCCAGTGCACGAGTATGGGGAGTCCTCAAAAGAGGTAAGCGCTGTAGGCCAAACGTTTCCATTGCTGCAAAATTCATATGCTCAGTCCTAACACATAAGGTGGATAATAAGAGATGGGCCTTTGGGAGATGATTATTGATAAGAAATAAGATTAATGCCTTCATGAAAAAGACCCAAGAGAGTTCCCTGGCCTTTTCAGCCATGTGAGGTCACAGTGAAGAGAAGGCTGTCTATAAATCATGAATCACATCCTCAACAGATACCAAATCTCCTGGCACTTTGACCTTTGACTTCTAGACCCCAGAACAGTGAGAAATAATATACAGTTGTTTATAAGTTGCCCAATCTATGATATTTTGTTACAGCAAATGAACGAAGACAAAAAAAGCACAGCACAGAAAAAACATTTCAAGAGGTAATTTTTTTTCCTCCAAATTTGATCAAAACAGTGATCAAAAAATCCTATTCAACCCCAAGGAGAATAAAGGCAAGATTTAAAAAAACAACAACACAAAAAGCCCTTAAACCAACAGAAAAAAACCCACACATTACCTTCAAGGGAACTCAACAGTGTAGCCAGCTTCTCATCAGAAATAGTGGAAAGTGGAGGTTAATGGAATAGTACTTTGAAGTGAGAGAAAAAAAAATTTGAGGCTATAATTCTAAATGTCTGGCAAAATGGCGTTTTAGACAAAAGCTAAGATAATGTCTCATAGCGGGCATGTTCTACAAAAAATGCTAAAAAAGTTCTTAAAGCCAAAGATAAATGTTACCAGGTGAAAATGGAATGTATTGAAAATTATGAACATACAGATACATTTAAATACTATTCATAATGGTCCTTAAATCCTTTCTTTCTTTTTTTTTACGGTTTTTGGCTAGGGCTGGGTTTGAACTCACCACCTCCAGTATATGGGGCCAGCACCCTACTCCTTTGAGCCACAGGCGCCACCCATGGTTCTTAAATTCTTTAAAAGTTAGTTGACAAACCAAAAACAATTAAAATATAGTGTGGGGTTTATAACATATGTAGAAGAAAATATTTCACAAGTTGAAAGACTCAATAATGTTGAGTCAATAAATTAGTTTATAGATTTGACATTATCCAATCAAAACTCAGCTGGCATTTCTGGTAGAATTTGGCAAGCTGATTCTAAACTATACGTAGAAACATAAAACCTCAACAAGCTGAAAATCAAAGAGTAACACTGAAAGACATTATTTTATTCCCATAAGGCCCCAGGAAGAAGACTTTATAACATTGGTAAAGATAGAAAAATTGATCTTTGGAAAAGAGTATAGAGCCCAGAATATATATATAAATAAATATTTATTTACATAATTATTTCCATATATATATGTAAATGATCATTGTTCCCAACCAATGTCCCAAATCAATTCAATGGTGCTATATCAATTGGGTATCCACAGAGCAAAAAAAAAAATTTTTTTTTTTTTTGAGACAGAGCCTCAAGCTGTCCCCCTGGGTAGAGTGCCATGGCATCACAGCTCACAGCAACCTCCAATTTCTAGGCTCAAGTGAGTCTCCTGCCTCAGCCTCCCAAGTAGCTGGGACCACAGGTGTCTGCCACAATGCCTGGCTATTTTTTGGTTGCAGCCATCATTGTTGTTTGGCGGGCCCGGGCTGGATTCAAACCCATCACCTTAGGTGTATGTGGCTGGCGCCTTAGCCCCTTGAGCCACAGGTGTCAAGCCCACAGAGCAAAAAATTAATCTTTATCCTTACTTTATCCCACACACACAAATTTGTTCAAGGTAATTCATAGCTCTGAACATGAATTAGACTCATAAGGCTTTTGGAAAGAAATAGAGGAGCATTGATGAGTTTAAGGAGGTCAAAAATTTCTCAGAACACAAATAGAACTAACCACAGAAGGAAATATTTCCTAATGGCATTGTGTGAAAAAACAAGTTTCCTGTCTTTAAAAAATTCTATTAAGCAGATGAAGAGGCACTAGAAGAAAATGCTTTATAGATATAATATCTAACAATGAATGTATGCAGGATATATAAACAACTTTCACACTTCAATCCAAAAAGGGCAAACCATGAAATTTTTAAAAATGAGCAGAAAATTTGAATAGGCAATTTACGAGAATGATATCAAATGTCTAATAAACATAGGAAAAGATATTCAACATCCTTAGTTTTCAGGAAAATGCAAATTAATGCTACCAATGAGATATCACTTTGTACGCACTAAAATTAAAAAGACTGACAAAGTCCAGTGTTGACAAGTGTGTAGTAGTTGGCAGGCTCACAGGTTGCTGGCAGGAGCATAAAATATCATGATGTTGAACACCTTTTTCTATGTTTTATTAGACATTTTATACAATTCTTGGAAATTGCCTATTCGAATTTTCTGCTTATTTTTATAAATGTGATTGTTTGTCCTTTTAGTATTGAAGTGTGTAAGTTCTTTATACATTCTGCATAAATTCATTGTTAGATATGATATCTTTAAAGCCGGTTTTCTTCTAAAAAACAGAATTCGATTTTGTCTAAAAAATAGAATTTTTTAACCTTCTAAAAAACAGAATAGAATTCTATTTTTCCTAAAAAATAAATGTTTTTAACCACTTTCAAAAATTCTTTGGCAGATTTTTGAAAAGTTAACAAGCACATACCCAGTGATGCATCGAATTGATTCCTTTCCTAAGAGGAAGAAATATTTATCCACAAAAAGTCTTGTATATGATTATTCACAGCATTTTAATTAATAGCCACGACAGGGGACGCTCACATATCCCTCGACAGGAGAGTGGTGAGCAATTATGGCATAGCTGCACAATGAGATGCTACGTGACTATACAAAAAGAATGCGTTCCTGATACACACAATAAGATGAATAAACCTAAAAACTCAATAATTAGTGAAAGAAGTCTTACACAAAAATACGTAGGATTTGTTTTTATTTATGTGAAGTTCTAAAACAAGCAAAACTAAGTTATGTATCTCTTTTACGTGTATGTGGATGGAGCTGGAAAATATTCTTCTTAGTAAAGTATCTCAGGAATGGAAAAAAATATATCCAATGTACTCAGGACTACTGTGAAACCAATTTACAATCATTCAAACATGCATGTGAAAAATGAAACACGACTATAGCCTAGGACAAAGGAAGGAAGGGAGAAGGGAAGGGAGGGGGTGGATCTATAGAGGGAAGGTTGGTAGGGGGGCCACACCTATGGAGCATACTGCAAGTACAAGTTGGATCTATCAGGTGTAGAACACAAATGTCTTAATCCTGTAATTGGGTAAATGAGGTGAAGGCTATGTTGATTAGGATGTAAGCACTCCAATTTGGACAAATAATCAATACACTGAATCCCATAAAGGCATAAATGTATTTATGATCTATGTACAAATGACTTAATGAAAAAAAAAAAAACAAAAACTAAACCATGGTGAGAAAAATCCAAATAGAAGCTGCCTCTGTGTCAGGTGAGTGAAGTGATGATTGACTATAAAGGTGACGGAAATACTTTCTCTCTTGTTTTGCATTGTGGTTACATTTGTCAATATGCTTCAAAATATACACTTAAATCTATATTTTATGGTATGTAAATCATGATTCAAAAACTGGGCTGATTTATTGCCTTGTGATAAACAGAATGTAGTGAATGCACTGATGAACCTCAATATTCCCTCTCCTCTGTCCTTATCTGTCTTAGGAATTGAGAAGTCTACCGTCTGTGGCAACTCTGGCATGTTGGGGAATGCCAGCTTGCGCTCAACTTCAGAAGACACAATAGC
>NW_003852511.1:2666763-2674045 GCF_000181295.1 Otolemur garnettii
GACAAGTGACAAAAAAGGGCCATTTTGGAACACGATGTATCCCGGGGAAGCACGTCATCCTGTATTCATAAAGAACCAGCAGACAAAGCTGAATTACAGCTAGGATTCTTCAAGCCATTCCATTTCCCTTACCAGGTACAAAGATACTCGGGGTCTCAGCCATTTTACTGGGTGGTATTCGTGGTCAAACATTATTCCCCTCTTGTTGCTCTTAGCTTTCTTAAGTTCATGGGGCAGGCACACTATTACTGTACTTCTTCTATTCCTCACCAGAGTTCTGAACCAATGGAGAAATGTAGCAAAACATCAGGGAGATTTTTACTGAGTAAAATCCCCTGCTGTTGGGGAAAGCAGCTTAGATTTGCTGGTGTGTGGAATTCCCAACATGTACGGGCAGGATCAGGCTTATTTCCCCATCCAGCTAGAGACAGTGCTGAGCCACTCTGCCCCACCCCTGGGCAGAGCTCCGGAGGCTGAGCTTCCTGCAGGACTGATAGTAATCAAGAGTGGGAGTGAGCTCTTTGCAGCCCGGTTCCCTTTCAAGGGAGAAGGAGGAACAGGATGAAAATCACACCTGGTTTTTCTTCCAGACTTGCAAGATACTCCCTTTCCCTGGGCAAGGTTAGGAATGTTCTGCTGATGGAGCTCTAGGTCAGAAGCAGGGAGGATGCATTTCTCATGGTGACATTCTCCACGCCCAGACCGGCTTGACTGTCCCTCACTGTCCACACTAAGGCTTGCTGAGCCTCTGGAAGCAAGGATTGCCTATAGGCCATCACCCCAATTCCTGTCTTCCTATTTAATCCTGTTCAATTAAATAAACTGGGTTTGATTGCCTGCCTTTCTAGTGCTATATGCATGGATGAAGGTATATGGCACTAGCACCATTTTTCTCATGTGCCACCTGTCCCCAAGTAGACCTTGGTGGAACCAGAGAAGCAGTACCGTGGTGTGTCTGAGGCTCTCGAGTCAGACCAAGTTTGGATCTCATTCCAGCACTGCTTGTCCACAAGAGCTGAGACAAGTACTTCAACCCACTGTGCTTTAGTGTCCTCATTTAGACCCAATGGGTTCATTGTGCGACTTACTTCATACGGCTGTTCTGGAGTATAGCAAGAGCTCCATAAGTTGTGGTCTCTAGTCACAAGCAAGGAACAGCCGACTAGGCAGAATTGGGTGGACCCGTCTTTCACATTCTCTGTGTTCCAATTTCTATCTGATTTCCTAGTCTCTGACTCCTTGATAGCATTGACTTCCCTGCATTTTTGTCTTTCTATAGACCGTGGCTTTGAACACCTCACCCTTTGGACTCTCCATAGCACCCAGCAGCTCCAGACCTCCTCTTACTCCCCGGTGACTCTGACTTTGGACCACAGCCGGGGACCTGGATGCTGACTGTTTATTTTCAGCACTGCCCTCGTGTGCCCTTGGGTTTATTTCTGTTCCAGGCTGCTCAGCAAGGTGCTTGCCTCTTTGTTCCGAGGCAGAGGTGCAGTGTCTGACCTTGGGAGCAAACGCCTCCCCTCTGCTGCTCACCCACGACCTCCACGTGTCCTGTGCTGCGGCCTGAGTCAGCTCCTTTCCTCAGCCACCGAGTGGGCTCAAACACTAAAAATAATAACTCTCTGCCCTCTTACCACTCTCTTCCTCATCCCCCCTCTCTGGCATCACCCTGAAAACACTTACTCAAACCAGTGTCTGCCTGGAGAGCCTCCCCTCCCACACTCAGCTCACGTCAGTGTGACAACACAGCCACCTCTAGTTTGACAACCACTAAAACATGCCCCCTGTGAGCTTGGGTCAGGCTCTTGCCTCTGGGCATCAGATGCCCAGAAATGTCAGGAGGGTGATGAACACCAGTGGTCTTCAAGGACCTTTTCAGCTCTGTCTGAAACAGACGAACATGGTAAGGGTTTGGTGGTGGTGGTGTTCACCTCATTGATTCATTTATAGTAATTGCCACTTCGATTAAAAATGTGAAGTGAAGAATAATATTAAAGGCTAGGTGCAGTGGCTCATCCCTGTAATCCTAACAGGAGCCCGAGGATGGTGGGTTCTTGAGCTCAGGAGTTCGAGACAAGCCTGAGTAAAAGCAAGATCCCGTCTCTACTAAAAAC
Organism: Otolemur garnettii; assembly: GCF_000181295.1. Lineage (NCBI taxonomy): Eukaryota > Metazoa > Chordata > Mammalia > Primates > Galagidae > Otolemur > Otolemur garnettii. The sequence goes on from NW_003852511.1 coordinate 2,668,881, forward strand.
CGAAAAACTAGCCAGGCATTGTGGTGAGTGCCTGTAGGCCCAGCTACTCGGCGGGCTGAGGCAAAAGGATCACTTGAGCCCAAGAGTTTGAGGTTGCTGGGAGCTATGATGCCACAGCACTCTACCAACAATGACTAAGTGGGACTGTCTCAAAAAAAAAAAAAAGAAAGAAAGAAAAAGAAAAAAGGATGATATTAAAGAAAATTGCTATAAAAAGGTGTAAAAATGGGTGTTAATCATTTCTTCTAATGGAACATAATATTGTATCTGGCTGTGATATCATGGGGTGGCCAACGTGATGACATGCAGCGCATTTTTGATGCTTGTACTCACTTTGTGATTTTAGCCATAAGCAAATGACATGTATTGATCTATTGGCCTGTTTTATCTGAAGTCAAGGCAATAAAAAGAAAATGGAAATGGAATGTATTGTCTACAGAACAAGTAAGAGAAAATCAGCTATCTTATTCTTGAGTCTAAAACGATTCCCTGTTTTTCTGTTCCTGCTTATGTGTATGTAAATATTGCTAACAGTGAAACAGCAGGAAACACCCTGGTTCCTAGTGATAAAAACGTGTCACATTAGGGTTTGAGAATTACAGGCTAGAAAAATACATATTTCTATGTATTTTAAAATATAAAACAATGAGAATTTTGGTTCCACAGAATAAGTCTAATAGTATTTTTTAATTCTTCCCTATCTCATTTCACTGATGAAACTAGTCCTGCTTTCCAGCCAGCCAGAATGCTCTGTTCCTATTCTCTCTTGTGCCCTGGGGCAGAAGAGCATTTACCACTGGGGCGTGAATGGAGAACATCTTGCTAAAACCTACATACACTACCCTAGCTTATCACAGTGGAGAAGCATCCCGGAGACCTAGGACCTGGAGTAAGCAATGTGTACATTTCCTGTATATAATCTGTGTCAGAACCTGCCCAGAGCAGAGATTCTGTCTATAGGAGACTTCAGGGGCAGCCACACGTGAGAACAGACTCATATTAATGGAGACGTTCCTCGCTTGCCCAGTGCCTTGTAATCGTACAGATCACGTTGGCGGCATTTTGTTGTTTGATCAGTATGAGCAGACACCCACATTAGTGAAGCTTTTGTTACGTGTTGTGGTTGGTTGATTTAAGCTTTTTTCAGAACAAAATGAAAACTGAGTATGATGGCATTTAGAGGGTAGCATGTTGAAGCTCAGAAAATAATACCCAAAATGAAGGTCTAAGAAGCAACAACAGACCTGAAAGTATCTCTCTGACCTTCTGCTGCCCTCCTGTCTTTCAGTCCCATTCTCCCCCAAGGCGAGCCAGAGGAGTTAGACTCCCTCTACCGTCAGGCAGGTCATGGAAACCAGCACCCCTTTTCCCTAAAGCCAGCCATGAAACCTTTCACCTTGAGTAGGGAGTACATACCCTAATTCTTTCCCTGAGATAAAAACTGCAAAGACCTAGTACCATATATACCCTTAGACAAAGGACTCAAACTTGGGTCTTTCCCTTTGCCAGGAGCTCGGAGTTTTTTACTCCTTCTTTACTCCTTTCTGTCCTATCCTGTCCTATCCTTCCTATCCTATCTTCCCACTGATCTGTGGTCTGTGGGTTCATTCTTCGAATCCCCAAGACCAAGGACCTACTAAAGAAAGACATTCCAGTAACAACTTCCTCCTCCAAATTTTAACTCAAGTACCACTGTTTTCAAGAACCATTCCAGATATGCCCCACCCCCTGCACTGTTAGGATTAATTCCATCTTCCCTCTGGAAAGATGTTTGCTATCCCAGAGGACACAAGCTGAGTCTCAGTCATCCTTACCTATTCCGTTATGGCACAGTCCTTTGACTATAGAAGCTCAACACATGTTTTTGAATGGGGTATATTTAAAACAAAAAAGATCAACAGGCTCCATAGGGTGCTGGCTTACAGAATGAAGAACTCCTGCTAATGCAGTGATTAGCAAACTCTACTACAAATTACCTACAGGGAAAATATTTGAGAAATAAAGGTTATATTATGTGGAATAAACTTGGAAGGAAATAATGAAAGATGCAATACAATGTGTTGGAGAAAGTACATTGTTTTCTATTGAAAGTGCTTAATGTTAGATTATTTTAGAGATTGCATTTTCTGTATTAGCAGCCACTCAAATGGCTCCTGCCACCTCCCTTTAGCTGAGCCCCTAAGGAGATAATAATTAGAGAATTTTAATTTCCAGCCTACTCATTGCTGTGTCTACACAGAAGCATAGACAGGGTGGAATAGTTACCTCATATACTCACAATCCTCTTTCCCAGGAGGCTGTGGAACCAGCAAAACCCAAATCGTCCTTAATGAAACCGCAGTGTGGTTGGTGATCAAAGTTATATTATAGTTTGTTTCATCTATGGACAACATTCAAGAAGCTAATTAACTGTTGATCTATGACTTTAGAATTTTTCTAGCAATCTACTTCCTGACAATTCTAAATAGGGAAAATTTCTTTGCAAGTTGGCATTGCAAGATCAGATTTCTGTGAACAGAACCACTTCTTAATACTGATGTTCCTCTCTGGCCCACAATATTTGCTCCACTTCCATCAACCCTGGAAGAAACTAAACCTTTGGTTCATCCAACCAAAAGGAATGCACTGTGGTTGTCCTGTCCTAGTTGAGGAAATTGTCTTAATAGATTCGTCTGTTTCCTACTAAGCATCCACCAAACACAGAGGCAGGAAGGAGGTAGAATTCCAGCCATGTGGCAAAGCCCAGCTATGGGGCAGGCTGAGACTTTTAGGTGCAAATGCTAAAGCCGGTCACAGGGCCTTGAGCCAATCTTATGTTGGAGATGTTCCCCATTATCATTGTCATTATGATGAGCATGGCCTTTGTTCTTACCTCCTGATGATGAGCTGTGAATTCAGACTGGGCATTTATTGGCTGCTCCCACATGGTTGGAACATTTCTGTTAGCGTATTATTTCTGCAGGGTTGGCATTATTCACCCCTGGGCTCTGAGAAATTAAGTGATTATTCAAAGTCTATTCATGACGGGAGTAGAATTCCAACCAAGGCCTGTCTGCTTTCAAATGAAATAACGGTATTATCTTGAGCTCAGGTCCTTTAAAGTGAAGAAAGACGAGCCCACACCTCCTGTGCACTCAGAGGGTCAAGTGCATTCCACTGTGTCCCTCGGCTGTTTTCATTTCTTTCTCTTATTCTGTGAACTTAAGTTTGCATCATTTTATGATGTGAACAGATGTCCCAAATCAACCCTCGGCAGGGGAGGACTGCGAGCAGCCCCACCAACGCCCTCCCTGGTACAAATAAACAGAATGTCCTGCAGATTGCTCCTGCCTACCTACGGCTTTTTCTTTTTCTGTCCATGCCTCTGACTAATTCCCACAGCAGCTCCCTAGTAATTCATGTGTTAAGCCACGGAGCAGACATCAAAGTGCTGTCGGATTGATGGAAGTTTTGTTGAGTCACATTGCCACAGGCTACAATTATTATCAAGACCTTTATGTGATTTACAGCTGCCTTTAGAAGAAAAAAATATATCTGTAGTACTATTTTCATATTCATCCTTGCTCTGGTGTTTGTAAAGCAAATTCAAGCACAGTCTATTATCATAATGAGTAGTAGCTACTCAGACATGTAGATTTAACATTAATCATGTGAAGAATGAGACAGTTTTCCTGAATAGATAACAGTTTTACTAAGGGTTTTAGCTGGAAAGTTTTCTAATTTCGTCTAAATTTTACATAGGGTTCATGTGTCTGAGAATGTATTCCTCGTTAACAGATAAAAAATATAAAGAAAAAAATTTAATTTAAATGATTATTTCTCTAGTAAAGGCCATTTTTTCAAATCAAAAATGAAGCCTCTTAAAAATTGAATTAGCAATATTTACAAGTCTTCTGCTTATAAGCGTGTTTCCTTTTGAGCATCAGAGTATGTGACCCCACATGGGCCCTGCTGGCCATGGTCATGCCTGCTGATCATACATGGGCAGAGTGTGTTACGGGTTAGATAGGGTCCCCTAAAATTCATATGTTGAAGTCCTTACCCCCAGTATTTCAGAATGTGATTTTATTTGGAAATAGAGCTTTTAAAGAGCTAATCAAGTTAAAGGAAATTTATTAAGGTGGACTCTGGTGCATTATACTGGTGTCCTTATAAAAAAGGGAAATTAGGATACAAGGAGCCATGTAGGAGTACAGACCCTAATTCTTTCTCTGAGACAAAAATTGCAAAGACCTAGTACTATATATACCCCTAGACAAAGGACTCAAACTTGGGTCTTTCCCTTTGCCAGATCTTCATGGGTGCTTGAAGATCGACATCTGTGAGCCAGTGAGTGAGACCCGAAGTGGACCCCCCCTCACAGCCCTCGGAGGTAATCAACCCTGCCCACAACTTCATCTCAGACCTGTAGGCTCCAGAACTGTGAGATTATGCACTTTTCCTGTTTCATCAACCCAGTGTGTGGTACTTCATCATGGCAACCCCGGCAAACTAGCACACCATGTAGTTCAATGTTCAAAGTCACCACAAATCTGTGAGGAATTAGCAGATGAGGAAACTGAGGCTCAGGCACAGGGATTAACAGACCAACACACACACACCCCTCCTCTCTTCTAATGTGCTAATGATTAGAATGCTGTCATTGGTTTAACAACAGCTTTTCCAGAAGACATGCTTCCATCTTAAATATATTTATCAATCACGAGATGATTATAATATTATTAACAAATATTTGTATTAGTGCTTATTGGTATCAGGCATTGGTCTAAGCTCTTTACAGGTATTAACTAATTCAATCCTTCAGGGATTCCCTATGAAAGAAATTTTTGTAGGCAAGAAAATTTTATTTTATAGACAAGAAAACTGAGGTGCAAGAAGGTGACAAACTTGCCCACTTCATACGACTGCGTAGTGGCTGAGTTTGCTTCTGAGCAAGAAGAGTACACATTTGGAAGTTGTTTCCTTAGCTGATATCTTGGTCCATTTGTGCTGTTATAGCAAAATTCCTTAGACTGGGTCTTTATAAACAATAGAAATGTACTGCTGACAGTTGTGGAGGGTAGGAAGTCTGAGACCAAGGGACCCACAGATTCAGTGTCTCATGAGGACTTGCTCTGCCTCATAGATGGTGCCTTCTCACTGCACCTATAGGGGCATTTAGAAGG
>NW_003852511.1:2675376-2676853 GCF_000181295.1 Otolemur garnettii
AGAGAGGACTTGAGAACCCTTTGCTAAACATTTACCTAATAACTGGGGTAGATATCTAGGCTACTTAATTGCCTTTATCTGAAAGAAAATAAAACTTCTCTTCTCTCTCTGACAAGCAATAGGTAGATCTAAGAGCAAGTTCCTACACACTAGAAAACAGGGGCACTGTCTTCTTTGATGTTTACATTTCAAAGAGATGGCTCCCAGGCCCCTAAGAAAAATGTTTCTAGGTTGTAAGGCTGGCAAGTGACTTACTTAGCCTTTCAAAAGATTTCTGTGCATATCAAAGGGATAGGAAAGAATTCATAAATACTAGTTTTTACAAGAGGATTCTCCTAAGAAAAGAGAGGAGGGAATTCTTTCCCTTTTAGCAAAACAGGGGACATTCAAATTCTTTGCCTTCTTTACACAGGTAAACAGTAACATCCTTCCCATATAGAGAGCACGTACAAATCAACAAGCAAAGGGTCAGAACAACAATAGAAAAACAGGAAAAATGATTTGAAGAGGCAATTCCCAACAGGAGAAATTTATAGGCCCATTGACTATATGAAAACAGGATCCATTGTATTAATTATCAAAGAAATGAAAATGAAAATAAGATTTAATATTCACATATCAATTTGACAAAAGTTGTAAAGCAAAAAGACAAGGTGTAACTTTTGTGGGAGATAGTTTAAGAGGGAGTGTGAAAAGTCTTGTATAGACGTTCAAAATTCTTTTGCTATTGAATGAATGTTTTTGTCCCCCCCACTCAATTTTATGTCAAAGTATTCTTCTTTTTTTTTTTTAACGTTGAAGTCTTAAGCCCCAGTGTGATGGTATTAGAAGGTGGGAACTTCGGGAGATGATAAAGTCATAAGGATAGAGCCCCCATGAATGGTATTAGTGCCTTTATAAAAGAGGTCCTGAATCTGGGTGTGGAGGCTCATGCCTGTAATCCTAGTGTTCTGGAAGGCTGAGGCAGGTGAGTGGATTGCTTGAGCTCAGCAGTTTGAGACCAGCCTAAGTAGGAGCTAGATTCTGTTTCTAAAAATACAGAGCCTAGTGTTGTGGCAGGTGCCTATGGTCCCAGCTACTTGGGAGGCTGAGGCAAGAGGATCTCTTGAGCCCAAGAGTTTGAGGTTACTGTGAGCTATGACACCATGGCACTCCACCCAGGACTACAGAGTGAGACTCTGTCTACCCCCACTCCCTACCGCCAAAAAAAAAAAATAGGCTTGGGAGGGGGGTTCCTCTGCCCCTTCCACCATGTGAGGACTTAGTGATAGATAAGATGGCTATCTGTGAGCCAGGAGCAGGCCCTCACACGATAATAGAGTATGCCACCACTTTGATCTTGGGTTTCCTAGCTTCCAGAAATGTAAGAATTAAGTTGCTGGGATTGGCACCTGTGGCTCAAGTGGCTAAGGCACCAGCCACATACACCTAAGGTGGCGGGTTCGAATCCAGCCCAGGCCCACCAAAACAACAATGA
>NW_003852511.1:2677517-2679628 GCF_000181295.1 Otolemur garnettii
CCCAGCTATTTTTTGGTTGCAGCCATCATTGTTGTTTTGGCGGGCCCGGGCTGGATACAAACCTGCCACTTGAGCCACAGGCACGGAGCCAAGAGTTGAATTTGTTAACAGTTACTATCTCTAGGTCGTGAGAGTAATTATGACTTGGCTTTAATCATCTTATTTTTCTCTTCAATAAATACATACTTATAAATGAGAAAAGCCCCACGTATTTAGAAAGCAACATCACACAGAGACAGGCAAACCAAAGAGTTGAACTAGCAGACTTCTGCAGGACACTTCAACTGAGCTCTGCCAAGTTTAGAAGTGGCTAGAGGTCCTGGCAGCGTTCTTATCCCGGTGACCCCTCCACAAAGCTTTCCTGACAACTCTGGACTGCGCTGACCTCTCTTTCTTGCATGTTTTTACCGCACTGCTGTGAGCACGATCCACTTTGCCTCAACACAATCTTGGGTCAAAATAAAAATGACAGCTGAAAAGAGCTTTGAAGGTCATCTGGCTCAGCCCCAGAATGTTGGGACTGATGTGAGTGAGCCCAGAGAGACTGAGTAAGTCAGCGTTTATTTCTGTATTCAGCTTTTTTTAGCCTGCCAGGGAGTGGTGAGGTACTTAGGTTACCTCAAGGTAGGAGTCCATGGGTCACCTCAAGGAAAGGACACCCGGGAAGTGAGAAGGACAGTGGCACAGCAGGCTTCCAAGGACACCAGGTATTATTAGGTCATTTCGGAGCCAGTTTGGCCACCAGATTATCTTGAAAGCTCTTTTTTTCCCCTTTCTTCCTCCTTATTTTTTTTTTTTAAATTAAATGATAGCTGTGTACATTAATGCAATCATGGGGTACAGTGTGGTATTTTCATATACAATTTGAAATATTTTTATCAAACTGGTTAACATAGCCTTTATGTCATTTTCCTAGTTATTGTGTCTTGAAAGCTCTTGCATCTCAGACGGGCTCTGTTCCTACCCTAATCCTTGGTGGTTACAGACACTCAGCTGCTCCGGTTTCTACTCCTCTGCGTTACTGTCTCCCCTTTCCTTGCTGATTTCTACTGAGCCGTCGTTGTGCTGCTCTCTGGCTCCATCGTCTTTCTAAATGTCTTTCAGTATCTGTCTGTGCCACACGCATTAGTGTTTCTGCTCTTTCTATTGGTCAAGTCAAACTCCTCCTCCAGCACCTGATTGGTTGAGGAAGTTAACACACTAGGTGGAAGTCACTTCTTTGCATATCACAGGTTGCCAGCCCAGGCAAATCCACATCTTCAGGGTATTGAGACTGTTTGGTGCACAGAACATTGGCTAATGCTTAAAAAATTCTGCAGATAGGGCTGAGGCACCCGGGTGGTAAGGCTCCCTGAAGGGGCCAATACAACTTGCAGATTCCTTGTTTAACCTTCATAAGACTAGATTCAACCTTCCCCAAGCATTTCTCTCGTAGTCAATTGAAACATAAAGTTAAGAAGCACAACCCCTTGTATTTACCGATAAAGTAATATAATTGCAAACTTTGACACTTACTGTTTATAACAAATAATTTGGGACCCCGTTGATAAGCCGTTCTTGAATTCATGATTGTAATTCAGTGAATTAATATTTTTTCCTAAAGTCACTTAACTTGTTAGTGGCAGGACCAGACCAGAAGTCCTGACTCCCAGCTCAGAGTGTTTCCCTGGGAATCCCGACCAGGGAGGAATCTCATCTACACCCCAGTTCAGTGCCAGGGGCGATTGAGATGATAATTAAAGGTCTCTGACTTTAGGGTCTTCGACTCTGTTTGGGATGATAACACAGACACAAATGAAATATTCAGGGAACGATAAAATCAAATCCAAAAAGCAAGAGCTGTTCTGTCTAATTCTGGAGATGCTACTTTCATTTTAAAACTTTAAGTTATTAAATTATGTAAAATCAAAAGTTTATTTCCTCAGCTTGACATGCCACATTTAAGTACTTAATGGCCACACATGCCTGGTGGCTACTGTGCCATGCAGATAAGAACACAGTCATCATTCTGGAGAGTTCTGTTGGATTGTGCAGGGCTGGAGACAAACAATCCGGTGTCAGTGCAAAGATGAGAGAAACTAGCTCTTTCGCTGTTATCGGCATAAGCATCT
>NW_003852511.1:2680243-2681355 GCF_000181295.1 Otolemur garnettii
AAAAAAAAAAAAAAAAAAAAGACCAACACACTTATCCACTTTGGGAAGATGGAAAGGGATGGATAAGTGGAAAATGAGTCATCATCACACAAAGGTGATGCCTCAGTCCATGGAGAGTCAGTGTGTGGAAGCCAACGGGAAGCAAGCTGGTTGGAAACACTGAACCCTGGGACCGTCAGGAACAGAGTTGAAAGCAGGGATGCGTGGTGATGTGACAACAGGACTGCCACTAATGTCTTTGGAAGGGACACTCCGCAGAGCCCATCCCCCACTCTATAAAGCCAGGCTAATATCCCTCTCATATACTACAGCTCATAAATAAACTGCAATACTTTGGGAAGTAAAAGTGGGTGTGACTCATAGTATGAGATCATACTATCAGTATGATCACATGACAGTGCTCTCTATGATCACATAACAGTGCTCTCTATGGTCACATGACAGTGCTCTGAACACTGGTGGCACCAGAGTCATAGGAGAGACATAAACTATGGCCACCGCTCTCAGAGATCTCTCAATCAGCTGGCGTGTGATGATACAGGATTCAACATTGTGACTATGAATGCTATTGGGTATTTAAACACCTTGTACATTTTGGAGGAGAAACAAAAGACTAGGAACAGAAGTTGCTGGAGAAAAGTCAGAGACAAAGGCGATTTCATTCTGAGAATGGTGAGATTTAGATAAAACATTCCTACTAACTATTTCTAACAAGCCAGAATTCTTTAGCGAGCCCTCAAAAGGTATTTATTCGCAGGTAAGTGGTCAAAATGAGAAGCCTCTATTCTATGAGGACTGAATTAAGGATGAAAGCCTGCCTCAAGGCTCACCCTCACTTCAGGGAATTTTACTAATAAATAAAATCTTTACATTTGGGGAATTTTTCTTGGTGGCTGGCTGAGAATTATCAATATTTTGCTTTGGATATAGTCTGTAACTTTTTAAAATTAAGTCACAGAACTAAATGTAACAGTTAAACCAGGGTAAGGTGATGGGGAATAGAAATGGGACTATTAACAATCACAAGGGTACCTACCAGGAGGCGAGTCAGTACAGAAAACTAGAACTCCTAACTGCTTAAGACCAATTACCTTGCCTATGTATTTTTTTTT
>NW_003852511.1:2682250-2685857 GCF_000181295.1 Otolemur garnettii
CTCTCCCTCCCCTGGCAAACACCATTCTACTTTCTGTTTCTGTGAATCTGACCACTTTAGATACATAAGAGTGGGATCAGACAAAGCTGTTCTTTTGAGATTGACTTATCTCACTAGCATAATGTGAGCAAGGCTCATCCATGTTGTAGCATGGGGCAGAATTTCCTTTTTTGTTAAAGCTGAATAACATTCTGCTGTGTGTTTGTGTGTTTGTGTACATGCCACATTTTCTTTATCCGTTTATCCATAGGTGGACACTTGAGTGGCTTCCACATTTTAGGTATTGTGAGCAATGCTGCTATGAACATAGGTGTGCACATATCTCTCCCAGAAAATGCTTTCAATTTTTAGGGTATCTACCCCAGAGTAAAATGATTAGATCATGTGGAAATTCAATTTAAATTTTTGGAAGAACCACCATACTGCTTCCCATCTTGGTTGCACCATTTTACGTTCTAACAGTGGGATGAGGGGTCCAATAAGACTCCTAATTCCTCCACATACTTGCCAACACTTTTTAAAAATTTCTTTTTGTTTTTGGCAGCAGCCTTCCATTCACATTTCCTCAATGATAGGGATGTTGAGTATATTTTCATATGATTGTTGGCCCCTTGTAGATCACCAATGGAGAAATGTCTATTAAGTTTTGTGCCTATTTTTTTTTTTCCTGAGGCACAGTCTCACTCTGTCACCCAGGATAGAGTGCCACGGCGTTATAGCTCACATCAGCCTCAAACTGTTGGGCTTAAAAGATCCTCCTGCCTCAGCCTCCTGAATAGCTGGGACTATAGGTACCCACCATCACACGTGAGTAGTTTTTGTATTTTCCAGAGTACTAAGGATTACAGGCATGAGCTACCATGCCCAGTATTTTGTGCCCATTTTTTTTTTTTGAGACAGAGTCTCACTATGTCACCCTCAGTAAAGTGCTGTGGCATCACAGCTCACAGCAACTTCACACTCTTGGGCTTAAGCAATTCTCTTGCCTCAGTCTCCCAAGTAGCTGGGACGACAGCCACCTGCCACAACACCTGGCTATTTTTGTTGTTGTTGTTGCAGTTCAGTGTTGTTTACCCGGCCTGGGCTGGGTTCGAACCCGCCAGTCTTGGTGCATGTGGCTGGCACCATAACCACCGTGCTATGGGCGCCAAGCCTTTTGTGACCATTTTTAATGGAGTAATTGTGTTGTTGTCATTTGAGTTGTGAGAGTTCTTTATATATTTTTATATTTACCCCTTATCAAATTCATTATTTGCAAATAATTTCTCACATTTCATAGGCTGCCTTTCCCTCTGTTGATTCTGCCCTTTGCTGCACAGATGACTTTTAAGTTTAAACAGATGACTTTTAAGTTGAATACAGTCCTGTTTGCTCCTTTTTGCTTTTGCTGTCTATGCGTTTGATGTCATTTCCAAGAAGCCCTTGCAAAATCCAATGTTCTGAAGGTTTCTTCTATGTGTTTTTCGGAAAGTTTTATAGTTTTAGGTCTAAATTTAATTTTAAAATCCATTTTGAAATAATTTTCGTGAATTCATGAGCACATGGCTATTCAGTTTTCATAGCACCAGTTGTTGAAATACTGCCTTTTCTTTATTGAGCGTTCATGGAGCCCTTACTAAGAGTCATTTGGCCAATATATGTGAAGGTTGATTTCTTCATGTTCTTAACCTGCTGAAAACTATTTATTAAATAACAAATTAGCCTTCCCTGATACCAAGGAACGAAGAGTATTTTTAAAAATTGTTTGTATTTGTTCAATGGATTCATTGCTTCTTCAGCAATGTTCCTTTTTTTATTTTTATTTTATTTTATTTTATGTTTTTGAGACTGAGCCTCACTCTGTTGCCCTGGGTAGAGCGTCCTGGCGTCACAGCTCACAGCAACCTCAAACTTTCAGGCTTAAGCGATTCTCTTGCCTCAGCCTCCCAGTAGCTGGGACTACAGGCGCCTTCCACAACTTCCAGCTATTTTTTTGTTTTTGTTGTCGTTGTTTAGCAGGCCCTGCCTGGGTTCAAACCCACCAGCTCTGGTGCGTGTGGCTGGCGCCCTAACCACCTAGCTATAGGCACTGAGCCAATGTTCCTTTTTCAAATCTCACACAAATATAGAAGACACAGCAAGATGAATAACACCATTTAAAAGTTCATTCATTTACAAACATAATCCTCTTTAATCAGACTTAATGAAAATTTGGATCTTCACAAATAGAAAATCAGTCCTCCTTTGTCTTGCTGAATGAATCACAGAAATTCCTTTACTAATCAAAGGTACACAAGTGAAAAAAGTTATTGAGTTTATACCATGTTCCAGGGACTATTATTTCATTTAATCTAACTACAACATGACAAAGTGACAACATGATTTCTCTTCCAGCTGTGAGTGTATGTTTGGCTTAAGTTTGTGTAAAAAAAAAGTTTATCTTGCTCTTATAGAAGATGGTGGACTAGAGATCAAAAGAATGACCAAAACAACAAATAAATAAGTGCAATTCAAGTATAACGTCTAAGGGAGAACACTGAAATTCAGCAAGGATGGAATGAAAAGCCTCTAAAGTACAGGCACATACAATGTCAGCAGAGAGAGAAACAGAACACTCATTTAAGATAAGCTAAAAATGAAGAGGGACTCCAAACACAGAGAAAAGGTAAATGAGAGACCCCTAGTGGCTCCCATTACCAACATGGATGCTGTAATTTTAGCTATAGAAGAGACCCACAGTCCTAAAAGCCCTGAGTCCACTGTGACAAGCTGCCTTGGAGCCCTCCTGACTGCATTGCTCCAGAGAAGGAATGCACACTGGGTTCTCATTGCCACCAGGACCTCAGCTGTTATGGCATGGTGCCATTTTGAGAAAAGAGTCACTACTGAAGTGATTGCATCCTTCCCTGGGACCCAGTCACCTGTGCATCTTCAGCCTGGACACCTGCCATCATTCCAAGATACCCACACAAAAGCCTGCAATGCCAAAGCCCCAAATGAACATCCATGACCCTGACAGCCAAGCTCATACAGCACCCTGTACCCCCAGGAATAGACATCAAACACAGTGGAATTGTTGCCTCTAAGACTATTCGTGTGATCCCTAGAGTCTGAAAACACTAGCATGGCCCTCACTGCTGGTGGTGACCCTGTCTCTTTTTTTATTTGTACAAGTTAAAGGGGCCCTTTTGACCAGTGGACTTGCTATATACTATGTGTGTCCCCCAGGAACTGGCGTTCAGCATGCCTGGTCTAGCCACAAGGAGCAATCCTGCCCCCCAAACTGGCAGAAACATCATAGCTGGTACAATCCCCACAGAACCAGTTCATTTGCTAGTCCCCACACTCTATGACACCATGCCACCATTCTTAAAACCACAGTATTGGCCAGTGAGGCACGCACAGATATGGCTGACTTACATTATAGCATAAGAATTCACAAGGAGACTACACTTCTGTGCCTACCCAGAGCCAAAGCCAAAGCATTTTACCCAACCAAAATTATTGGACACACCTAGAGGAAAAGTCTTTCCCTATAAGAGTCACCTTAAAAAATTGGAAAAGCGGCTCGGCGCCTATAGCTCAACCGGCTAAGGTGCCAGCCACGTACACCTAAGGTGGCGGGTTC
>NW_003852511.1:2688229-2696913 GCF_000181295.1 Otolemur garnettii
CTTGAGCCCAGGAGTTGGAGGTTGCTGTGAGCTGTGATGCCACGGCACTCTACCCAGGGGGACAGCTTGAGGCTCTGTCTCAAAAAACAAAACAAAACAAAAAAAACTTGGAGCTATCTTATGATCCATTAATCCCATTATTGGGTATATATTCAAAGGCAAGGGACTCAACATGTCAAAGAGACACCTGCTCTTCCATATTTATTACAGCACCATTTGCAATAGGCAAGATCTAGGATCCCGTGTCCATCAACAGATTAGTGGATAAAGAGAGTGTGATATATACACGCAACTGAATACTATTAAGCCACACACACAAAATAAAATCTTGTCATTTGCAGCAACATGAATGAGCCTGAAGGTCATTATGTGAAATGAAATGAGTCAGGCAAAGAAAAATAAACGCATGCCCTCACTCATATGGAAAAGCTAAAAATTTGATCTCATCGGGGTAGAGAACAGAATAGTGGTTCACAGAAGCTGGGAATAGCAGGAGAGAGGTAGGGATCAGAAGAGGTCGGTAATGAATATAAAATCATAGCGAGGTAGGAGGAATAAGTCTAGTCTCCTAGAGTAGTATAGGGGGACTATAGTTAACAGTAATTTATTGCATATTTTAAAATATCTAGAAGACAGGATATGTTCTCAACACAAAGAAACAACTTTTAGGGGTAGATGTGCTACCCCTAAAGATAGTGCTTGCAGCAAAGGAGGATCACCTTCAGGTAATCACACATTGTATGCACCTATCAAAACAACAAGCTGTGTTCCATAAATAGGTACGATTCTTATGTGCTAATTAAAACTAATTTTCAAAAGCCTCTTCTTGAAATTTTCCAAGCTAATAGTGTTAGCAGCAAAGGAGATGGCATCTTTGCCACTACAACCTCCAATTATCAGCAACCCCACATTGATTAGAATTATAGATACGAGTGTACAAGACACTGCAAAATCATGGGCTTAACCAAGATAAAATTTACTATTCTCTTACGTAACCCAAGTCCAGAAATAGATGCTCCAGGAATGGTGCTGCATCTCCACAGGGCCGGGAGCCCAGGCGTCCTCTCTCTAGTTGTTCACCATCTGTGTCTTGGCAGGGAGGAGGGAGAGAGAAGGACACGTTCCTTCCCTGCAAACACATCACTCCGGATTCGGCCCCATGACCTTCCGTAATGAGACAGTGGTACGTGTCAGCAATTAGAAAAAGTTCCAACACTATAGTAAATAAATCCTTAGTGCTTTAGTGAGCAAACCCTGGCCGGGAGATGTGAGTTATCAAGACCTCTTCCAAATAGCGTTTTGGAGCTTGCTAACTGATACCCTCCACCTTTTCCTTCCCTGCTGGGCACAGGGTCTTTCTCTCTCCTCAGAAACCATCTTCCTCAGCTAATCACAAGGCAGTTCTTATGATGGATCTTAAATTAAACTTCTATATTTAAAAAAAAGCCTGTAATTTTGACATATTAAGGGGCTAATAACAATATTATTTCAAAAATTGACTTTGGTCTATCTTTTTCACTACAACACTTGCATGCAAGACCAGGAAATGGAGTCATTATTGGCTTTGTCTATAGCTAAAGAAATAGGGAAGAAAAATATTGGGAAGCAATCAATACCCTTTTTTATATCCCCCCCCCCGGACCTGTTCCTTCCATCATTCAAATAAAGGCAATAATAATAGATGTCAGGGTCCCTTTGTGGACACCACTTATCAGGGCTGAGACTGGCTGGTCTCTGGCCCCAGCCTTTCTAGCTGTGCTCTGGTGGAGGACTGCTATGCTACTTTGCTCAGGAACAATTGCTCTTAGGTGCACGAGGGCTATTTACTTTAGCTGAAGGGAGAGAGAGAAAGAGAGAGATAGTCTTTGAGGGAGTAAAGCAGTCTTCTTAGAAAGATAGATCTCAGTCTTTAGCAAAGCTTAGTGATCTTCAGTAGAAAGATGTTGGGGTGGTGTTCTACAGCAGAAGCAACAGAGTCAGCGTGAGCGGTGTGTGATAGAATGGGCTTACTCTTGAGTGCCTTCTTCTCCAGCCTAATAGAAGGCTGATCTCGTGCCTCTCAACACCACAGGTGTAGAGACTGCCAGTTCACCAATGCTCTCATCTCACGAGCTCTCTCATGTTCATTAGGAAAGCTAAATCCCTCTCCATGCCCTTTTCAGCAAGGTGTTCCATTGTTGAGCTACAGGTGTTACTTACAACTCTCACTCCTCCTAGCCATAGGCTATACAGGCTGCTTACAAATAAAGCCCCCTCTTTTGATTGCATCTTATGGCGTCTTCTGTACGGTAGGGAGTACACCACAGGATTTTCAAAATAACAAATGACTTAGTCACCATTTTGCTAAATTCCTCAGACCAAGCAAACAAAAAGACCAAGGGCTATGTTCTAGTGTTCTAGAATATTCTGCATTGTACACCTGACAGGTGGTGGGGTGGGGTGAGGTGAGAAGGAGGTAGGGGTAGGGAACAGAGAGGGTGGGGAGTGGCTGAGAGCTTTATAATCTCTCATCTGCAAATCCAAAAGCAAAAATGACTTGAAAACTCAACTTTTTTGGGGGGGTCAAATCATAGCTGTGTACATTAATGCAATCATGCGGTACAATATGCTGGTTTTAAATACAATTTGAAATGCTTTCATCAAACTGGTCAACATAGCCTTCACGGCAAAAACTTAAAAATTAGCCTAGGAGTTGGAGGTTGCTGTGAGCTGTAAGGCCATAGCACTCTACCCAGGGGGACAGCTTGAGGCTCTGTCTCAAAAAAAACTTAAAAATTTTAAAGAATCATTGGGCAGCAAAATCTGACTTGAAGTAATGTGAGACGACTTGTAGTCTTTAGCCCACTGGATGTGAATATTATGTATGAATGTGTTTGATTTCAGGGTTGATACCTCAGGTCCTGCTGGGGACATTATACAATGTAAAATAAAATATATAAAAAGCTCAAGGGTGAGCTAAGGGATTTTAGTGCTGTTTCTTTTCTCAATAGTTAATACCCTACTAGTCACCAATTCCATATATGTGCTTGGGAGCAGAATATGGTCATCTTTTAAAGGCAGCAGCAGGCAAGGAGTGCACCCTTTGGGAATGCAGATGAAAACAGTTATATTTTTATCATATTATGTTTATTTTTATTGACCAGAAGGGTTGACATTCACTCCTGACTATTGGTCTGATATCAAGAGCCCCTGGCTGTATCTTTGTCTTTCTCCTCTCAGAGTGAGTTTGTTTGCCAATCAGAAAAGGAAAAATGCGTTTGAGGGGTGAAACTTATTTCCTAAAATCCTTAGTGTCTTAGTCCTCATGTTGCAGGAAGATGAGGCCCAATGGAGAGAAAGAGCACCCAAACACCATAGTTATAAGGGGAAAGTTTTATTCATCGACCAGGAGCTTACGGCATAGAAGATTTCCAAATGGCCACGCTCCCCAACTGGCTTGGTCTTTCCCTTTTTATTGACAGTCAAAAAGTTCCACCCCACATCTACCCTTCCCATTGGCCAGTTTGAATCAAGTGGGAGATGCTAGTCCAGCCCCTACAGAACTACAGGATTTCACAGAACTTGGAAATTTCCAGGTTCCAGAAGTTAAGTCTACAGATTCCCAAGAGCTAAGTCACCATGGCGAGGATCCTGCGGGTGTATCCTCATGGTCTCCCTGAGAAGACCTGTTCTCCTAGACCTCGCCCTTCTCAGGTATCCTCTCTCACTATAAAACTGCTTATTTTCTGGGTTATGCTCCATACTAATTAAGAGGAGGAAAAAGCACCTTTCTCACACAAACACAGGCTCTATGTGTAGCAGGAAATCAGCGCAGACAGAAGACTCCAGGCACCAGTTGATTAGAGGAAGTGGGTTTATTCCGGCCAGGGGAACTTGGAACACCAGTGTGTCTCCAAAACCAAGCCCCGGGACTCAATCTCTTGCCTCTCTTTTATCCACTTTTCAGGGCGGGAGTGCATGTGAGGGTCATAAAACAGAGAGAGACATGACATCATCCTCAAGGGCCCGGGCTCAAGGGGGAAGGTCAGATTCACCCGTGTCCTTGAGACCGGTCAGACCACCTGCCCTCAAAGGCGATGGAAGTCCAGGCAAGTTACTAGGTTATAATCTAGGCCTGGCATATGTCTGAGAGAGAATACCGGAGAGGGGCAAGGTCCGGGAGAACAGGTCTTCTCAGGGAGACCACGAGGATGCACCTGCAGGGCCCTCTCCATGGTGACTCAGCTCTTGGGAAGCTGTAGGCTTAACCTCCTGGAACCTGGAAATTTCCAAGTTCTGTGAAATCCTGTAGTTCTATGGGGGCTGGACTAGCATCTCCCGCTTGATTCAAACTGGCCAATGGGAAGGGTAGCTGTGGGGTGGAACTTTTTGACTGTCAATAAAAAGGGAAAGACCAAGCCAGTTGGGGAGCATGGCCATTTGGAAATCTTCTATGCCGTTAGCTCCCGGCCAATGAATAAAGCCCTTCCTCTTATAACTAGGGTGTTTGGGTGCTCTTTCTCTCCACTGGGCCTCGTCTTCCTGCAACATGTCAAGGAAGAAACATACAGACAACAGAAAAGCCTGTGGCTTGGCTGAGGCCTACACAGGGCAGCTAGGACGATTCTTTTAATTCTGCTTTTACTTTTTTGCCTCACATGGTCCAGCCGTAGAGGCGCCACTGGCCATAGAGGAAGCCTGCCTCTAGCACGCTCTTGCAGAGCCCACTGGCCACATAAGTGCCCATCAGTGCTCCATGGATCGGCAGGTGACCATCCTCTGCCACTGAGATGTTGGACATCTGACCTTCTGTGGTCACCAGTGCCTCCTGCACCTGTGAGTCCTTTCCTGGCAGTGCCTGCTGCTCCCTCTCCTTCTGCCACAGCCGTTCCTTGGGCGGAGACAGGTAGATGACGTGGCCCAGGCAGACCATGGTGGGTGTGCTGACAAAGAACTGCAGCACCCAGTAGTGGATGTGGGAGATGGGAAGGCCTGGTCATAGCAGACTTTGGTGCAGCCCAGCGGGGCCGTGTTACACTGGAAATCCGACTGCTCATCTCCCCACGTCAACTTGCCAGCCAGGTGGAGGATGAGGATGTGGAAGATGAAGAGCACTGACAACCAGATCTTGCCCACCACAGTCTAATGCCTCTTGACCTGGTCCAGCAGGTTCTTGAGGTAGTCCCAGGCACCCATGGCTCCCGGGCCTCCGTTGCCTGGCTGGCTGGCTGGCTGCCCTAAGACCCAGGTGGAGGTGAGGACCGTCCCAGAGCAGCACCAGCCTGAGCATGGCTGGAGCACCATTTTTTAAATCAACACAATTTCTGTACAGGTTCTGGAAATAAATATCTTTTTATAGATTTACTCATGTTCGGAGTCTTGATGTGTATGTATATTGCCTTGAACCTGGCAGTACGTGACCAAAGCAGAAACGATGAACGTGTGATTAAGCTATCACAGAAGGACGCTATGAGATTGAGTTAGAGCTATAATCCTCTGTCTTCCTATGATTGCCAGGCTTAAATAACTCTTCCGTTAAAAAGGAGGTATTTCAAAAAAATAAATAATGATGATCATAAAGATTTGCTAATATTTGGTAATAGTTATTTTATTTATTATTAAGATGAGCTACTTTAAAAACTGGAGGAAAATTCCAATATTGAAATTGCACTGGCCCAGTGCCTGGGAAGTGAGTGGCTTCCTCAGAGGTAGCCTCAGCTTTCTGGAGAAATGTGTTCATTCTTTCAACCTACAGTTCTTGAGTCTCAACCACGTGTCAAGTGCACTGTTAGCTCTTGGAAATTCAGAGATGAATGAGGCACCATCTCTTCCTTTGAGACAGATGGATTTGAGAACATTGAAAATAAGAACAGAAGGAACAAAACACCTTTTGGACTTAATACTCCAGCGTCTTGTACTGTATTTTAATTCTCTATTAAAGGGAAGCGGCTATTACTTCTTTTTGACTAGTTCCCTGCACTGTTCCAGACTTACACCATAGTTGGGGTAATTAGTTAAGAAGGAAAGTTAATTGAAAGGCAAATAGTGTAATCAATTCACCATTCAGTGATGGTTAGGGGAACCCCCTAAGGACATGACACTTTTCCTTTTTTTTAATTTTTTGTTGTTGTTTTTTTCTCTTGCTCTTCATCACACAAAGCTCGCCTTTGACTCCAGACAGCTCTCAAAAGAAAAAAAAAACAGGTATGGAGTGAATGAGCCTGAGTTGTTCTGTTATTCTTCGGAGAGCTAGATTGCTAAACCCTATCTTTTTGCATATCAGGCGCTGCGTGTGTGATTTTTCACATATGCACTCTGCCGGTTACCATGGTGATCAAAACTGATCACTGCCTTCCAGTTAGTTTTTTTTTTCTGTCGAGTTGCAACATAACAACTTCTGTGTTCCATATGTGGAAAAGAGCTGGGGGATACAATAACAGGTCCCAGCACCATCTAGAAACCAAGAAAGAATATTTGAAATTGTGATATCACGTTCTTATAATGTCTTTTTCATCCCCCAAACTAGTTTCCGTCTGTAATTCCATAAACAAGTAGACTTGGTTTGATTGCACTTCACCTTACTGTGCTTCCCAAATACTGCAGGTTTTACACATGGAAGGTTTGCGAACCCTGCGTCAACCAGGAACCCCTTCCCACAGCGCGGGCTCACTTTTTAATTGGCCCTCTTGTCACTGGGTTGCTTTTGAAACTCCCAAATAAAAGCATGTTGGGATGACAGTACATGGGAAGGGAATTTTCTTATTCTTTATTTCTTTTCTTTATTATGTAAAGCAGCGTCCACAGAGTGTATGTTCTCCTCAGATGGCAGCTTGCAGGAGACTGAGATGGGATGACATGTTTTAATACAAATGCGTTCCGATTTGCAACCCTCAGAAAGCAAAGCGATTTCCTCTGTGTTCCAATGTTGCCGTTGAAAGTAGACCTTTCATTTTTCTAAAGTTAAGAGTAAGGAAAATCATTTCAAGAGAGAACAACAACTTCAAAGTTTAATTTCCGGGTTCTAACATCAGACTAACTAAACATGCTTTTAATATTACCTTTTCAGAGCTTCCTCATTTCCTGGCTTCAGCATAAAACAACTTAGCAGAAATTGAAGAGATTATAATCAAAGAAATGCAAGAGAAAGGGAAGAAGGGAAATGGGGTGAGGGGGTGAGGGGGCATCCAAACTGTCCCCTTAGATGCCTCAGTTCTAGTTATAGTAAGACAAATAGCCAGTGTTGATGTAAATCCCACTGTGTGCAGCTTCTCCCCTGAGTGCTTTACGTACATGGTGTCAGCTGCAAATCTATGGTACTGGTGTATCATTAGAATCTACTTCACAGATAAGGAAATCAAGACACAGAGACATTAAAGTCAGGCAGTTAGCATGCCACAGAGCCAGTGTCTTGCTTCAATATCCTTGCTCTGAGCCTAGGGTGACCAGATTTTAACATCAGTAAGGCGGGACAACATGGCCCTGGGGCAGGGTGGGGGCGGGCAGGGGACAGGACAGGGCAGGGCCTGACAACAATGCAAACCTTGATAAGCAGTTCTCGATAATCACGTCTCAACAATTATTTGTTATTATTATAGTTTAACATTATAAAATTAACAAAAATAATATAAAACTCATATTCTAGCGAAATAGCCACATGGCAGCCGAAAACCGTATATTCCCTTCCTGTTCTCCTGCCCATTCATGCATTCTTTCCAAAAATCAGGACTTTTTTAAAACGCCACGGGACGCGGGACAAATTGTTCAAAAGCGGGACTGTCCTGCCAAAAGCAGGACGTCTGGTCACCCTATCTGAGCCACTGTGCTACACTGACCCTCAGGAAGGCATGCTTAATAGGCATCCCTCAGGTTCAGCCCCCATATCAGAGAATTGGATTCCAGAATACAGCTATAATAAAGGAACTTAAGAGAATGCAAAAAGATTTGAAAACCAAAATTGATTGTGGCAAATTTGATTCGTATTAATTTAAATGTTTCCATAATGCTTTGGCTTTGCCTGGCATGAAACTCTGGCAACAATCTCACCTCAACCATCAGGCAGTCTGGCGGTGCGGCCAGTGTGTAAATATCTTAGAAGGAAAAGGCTGCGGAGAACACACCCAGAGAACAACCAGAAGATGTTCTTCGAAGGAAAACCTGTTTCTCTAGCATCTCCAGAGTCTTTCCATCTTGAATATTCTACGTTCTTGGAAAACTGCAGCTAAATAATCTGTGTAAGTCCCTGCAGTATTCACAGGTCGTTTTCATACCAGACAAACACTGCTATGAGCAGTAATTGGGGTGCTAAACCTAGGAAGGGTTGATAACAGGTAAATTCCAGAAAAGCTCGGGTTGAAGTAGTCCGTGACTGACCCATCAGCCAATTACTGTGTGCAAAACACAAGTAGAAATCGGGGCAAGGGAGCAAAAAGAATTGTAATTTGGAGGCTTTGTAGAGCTTATATCCAAATATATGGAAAGAATGATGTGTTTCCTAAAGTTTTTGTACAGTTTGTAAACATAGACCACTTCTAAAAAGATTAAACCTAAGCTTTGGTTTTATTTTAATATTTGAGAACTTAAGAAGAAGTTAGAGGAGTTGGGAGAACAGCCATTATGTATATTTAAGACTTCTGCTGGCTTGGCGCCTGTGGCTCAAGTGGCTAAGGCGCCAGCCACATACACCTAAGGTGGCAGGTTCGAACCCA
>NW_003852511.1:2697109-2698415 GCF_000181295.1 Otolemur garnettii
AAGAAGAAGAAGACTTCTGCTTGTCCCTTGCATTTCTAGAAAAGACAAAACTAATTAGAATAATGAGTGAAGATGAATCCATTCAAATTGCCCTCTTTAATATTTCTTTCTAAGGTCATACAGATTTAGAGTTCATACCCTGCAACCTGGCACTCAGTTATGAATCATATCTTTTGCTCATCTTCTCCCCGAAAATAAATTGTAAGTGCCCTGATTACAGAGCCCATATCTTACACTTCAGCACTATTTGTAAAACCAGGGCCCCTGTGCTTCAGTCTCAGAAGATATTAATCCTGAAGATGCTAGGTAACGTCTGCACATAAAAAAGCTTTTCCAATTAACTTGCGTCTTTTCACTCTGCTGATTAAATGTCATGGTGGAAACACAGTCTTCTGCAATTTTCTTAACATTTCCTTTGTCCCCTCCCAACCACTCCCACCCTCCATAGCTGCTGTTTCTGCATCCTTTATATAAACAAACAAAAATTCTCAGCTCTAGCTCAGTTCTAGCTTTTGCACCTGTCAAGAGACTTGTCTTTCCTTCTCTCTTCCCTTGATATATAATTCAAATACCATAAAACTCACCCCTTTAAAAAAGCAGATAGTTTTGTAGATTTTAGCATATTCACAAAGTCATGCAACCATCAACCACAACCTAATTTCAGAACATTTTCATCATCTCAAAAAAAAGCCTGTACCTACGAGCAGTGACTCCCTGTTCCCCACCCTTAGTCCCTGGCAACCACTATTCTATTTTCTGTCGCTATGGATGTCTATTTGGGACATTTTATATAAATGGAATTATACAGCATGTAGGCTTTTGTGTCTGCCTTAGTTTATTTAGAATAATGTTTTCAGTGTTAATTTATGATGTAGCACGTATCATGAGCTCACCTCTTTTCATGACCGAGTAATATTCCATCATAGGGATATAGTGCATTTTATTAATTCATTGATGGATAGAGACATGTGAATTTTACTTCTTTTTAAATAAAACGATTAAATTATGATACCAGTTATCTGTTGCTACCATGTTTCCCCAAAAATAAGACACTGTCTTATATTTATTTTTTCTCAAGAAGACACACTAGGGCTTATTTTCAGGGGATGTCTTATTGCTGAAATGCATAGCCACGCCCATCACTGGGTCTTATTATGGGGTAGGGCTTATATTTAACAAATGCATAGAAATCCTGCTAGGGCTTATTTTGGGGGTAGGTCTTATTTTCAGGAAAACACAGTACATAGCAAATGGCCCTGAAACTGAGCAAAACAGCAAGGAGTAATCATCTCACACGGTTTCTGAA
>NW_003852511.1:2698553-2701556 GCF_000181295.1 Otolemur garnettii
ATTATGGGGTAGGGCTTATATTTAACAAATGCATAGAAATCCTGCTAGGGCTTATTTTTTGGGTAGGTCTTATTTTCAGGAAAACACAGTACATAGCAAATGGCCCTGAAACTGAGCAAAACAGCAAGGAGTAATCATCTCACACGGTTTCTGAAGGGCGTGAATCTTAACTGAGTGGTTCCAGCTCAGGTCATTCATGAGCCAGAGCTGCAGTCATCTGAAGTCCTCCTCAGGATCCATGTTCAAGCCCATTCACAGGGTTGTTATCAGATCTCAGTTCCTTGCCGGTGGTTGAAGAGAGGTTCCCACCTCCTCGTCCTCCAAGATACACACCTGTTCTACATGCAAAATATTTTCACTTCGACCCAATATCCTTAAAAGTTGCCACCCATTACAGCACCATCTTAAAGTCCAAGATTTCATTTAAATCATCTAAGTCAGATCTGGTTGAGACTTTGGGTGCGATCCATCCTGGAGACATTTTTTCTCTCTTTGAGTGCCTGTGAAACTAGAAAATATGCTACGTTTTCTCAAAATCCAAAGTGATACAGTCATGGATACCGGGTACAGACATTCCTATTTAAAAGGAATCATCAGTCCCAGGCAACTTCAAACTCAAGCTGGGACCACAACCTGAGGTTTAAGTCCCGGGGAATAACCCTTTTGGGCTCACAGCTGTGCCCTGTGGGGCAGGCGTTTTACCGACTGGACCATCAGCTCTGCCCTCTGAGTCATCCTTTTTCATAAAGGTTCAAACGTGTTTGTGGCTGAGTAGCTTTACCAGCCTTTTTTCTGCCTGTGGAAGTTTGGGAGTCCCGCAGCCTTCTTTCATTTTATTCTGTCTCTTTCGGTCCAAGCCTGCAGCATTTTGGCTGGTATAAAATTCTCAAGAACTCTGTGAGTCACCTTTGCATGGCACAGATTTATTCCATTAGCCAGGTCTTTGCTAGTGTTGGTTTCTGTTGAGCTGGCTAAGGAAATCCACAAGTCACAAGCCTAATCCTTTCACAGAGTCCTCTTTGTGACTCAGTGCCATGATGCTTTGTCCTTCCAAGGCACTCACAGGACTGTCCAGCGACCCCTTGGTTTGTTCTCCACAAAGGCATGCTTTCTGGTGATTCTCCTAATTTCAGCCATTTTATTTTCAATCTGGAATGACTGAGAATTTTCCAAATCATGAAATGCTGATTTCCTTTTGGTTAACAGCTCTTCCCTCAATTTATCTCTTTCCCTCACAAGAAAAGCCAGAGGAAACCAGGCTGTACCTTCAACACATTGCTTAGAAATATCCGCAGCTAAATAACCACATGGGTAGCAAGTTCTGCTCTCCACATAACCATAGGAGAAATTTCAGCTCAATATTCTGTAACTATATGATGAGGTTTCCCTTTTCTCCAGTCTCAAGGAACACGCTCTTTGTTTCTTCCTGAACCTTTTTAGCTGTGCCTTTAACATCCACATTTCTACCGACAGTCTGTTGGTGACGATTTTTGTGTTCTATCAGACATCACAGGTCTTCTGTACCATCCTGCTCTCTTCTGAGTCCTCTACGTATTGCTCTCCAAGGAAATCTAGGCTTTTCCTATCATGTTCCTAAAAGTGCTGTACCCACTGCCCAAGTCCAAAGATTCTTCCACATTTTAGGTATTGATACCATCATCTTTATCAGTTTCCTATTGTTGCTATAAATTATTAATGTAGTGACTTATAACAACACAAATTTATTACTTTACAGTTTCAGAGGTAAGAAGTCTAAAATGATTTCTGCAGAGCTAAACTCAGAGCATCAGCTGAGTTGTACTCCTCTTGGAGGTTTGGGGTAATAATTAATTGCAGTGCCTTTTCTGGTTTCTAGAGGTTGTCTGGATTTCTTAGCTCGTGGCTCCTTTCTCATCTCCAAAGCCAGCAACGTTGCATCTCCCTGACCCTGCTTTGATTATCAGATCTCTTTCTGTAACCAGAGCCAGGAAAGGTTCTCTAAGTATAAGGACCTTGGTGATTGGACTGGGCCCAGCTGGATAATTCAGAATAATCTCTTCAATCTTAAAGTCCTTAACTTTATTACGTCTGCAGAGTCCTTTTTGCCATTTAAGGCATTTTATATTCACAGGTTCCAGGGTTTAAAACATGAACATCTGTAGGGGGACATTATTCTATCTACTATGACATTTTTCATTAAATTTATTTCTAGGCATTCAATGTGCTACTGGAAATGTTTTCATAATTTTAATTTTCAATTGTTTCTGGTAAACAGAAATTCAGTTGATGTTTGCAAATGATCATCTTAAATTAACTCAATACTTCGACTAAATTTTGGACTTTGTATATTCTATGTACATAATTATACTAATATTATCTATGAGTAATATGGCTTTGTGTCATTCACAATTTGCACGTTTGTTCCCCACCCATTGTGCTAACTAGGAACTCTAGTACAATGGAAGGTAAATAGACGTGGTAAATAGTGGATATCTTTGTTACTTGACTCAAGAGGAAAGCATTCAATGTCTTACCATTACTTATGCTATTAGTGGTGGGTATTTTGTAATAACCTTCACCAGAACAGTCTTCCGGCTACTTCCTGCTACTAGTTCGCTCTGAATCTTTATATGAAAGAGTGTTACATTTATGAAATATCTTTCTGTATTTATTTAAATGATCATATGAATTTTCCCTTGTCTTATTAACATGGTCAATAGCATCAACTGGTTCTTTTAGGTTATAAATTCCCGAAATAAACTCATTTTGATCCCAAGAAATTAGTCTTTTTATGTGTGCTAAGTCTTTCTTATGAAAAGGTGTTGAATTTTATGAAGTATCTTTTTGTATCTATCAAAAGTAGCACATGAATTTTTCCTTTATCTTATTAATGTAGTCAATAACACTGATGGATCCTCTTATGATATGAATTTCTAGAATAAAAAGCTACCCTTTTTATGCATTGCTGGATGTAATTTGCTATCATTTGGCATCTGAGGAATATGGGCATTATGCTGTTTCTTT
>NW_003852511.1:2701659-2713246 GCF_000181295.1 Otolemur garnettii
ATTTCTAGAATAAAAAGCTACCCTTTTTATGCATTGCTGGATGTAATTTGCTATCATTTGGCATCTGAGGAATATGGGCATTATGCTGTTTCTTTTCTGTACTATCCCTGACTAGTTTTGTTTGTTTGTTTGTTTGTTTGTTTTATCATTTAACTAGCCTCATCACATGCATTGGTAAGTGCCCCTCCATTCTGAATTCTCACTTAGGCAGTCTGAGGACTATCACTTCATTCCAGTCAGAGCTTAATCAGGATCAGGGCTGAGCCCTAGTTTGAACGAGGCTCAGTCCACATCAGATTCATCCCTATTTCTCAGGCATGGGCCTTCCAGAATTTTAACTGAAAGCCTGGTAGTTCTGTTTCTTGAGAATCCTTCATTTATAAGGTTTAGAGTTGACCTCTTCAGCCTCTCACCCCATACAGTACTCACCAAACTCAGGCAAATGTCTTCAAAGAATGGAATGGGGGATTGGGATTTTTTTGTGCACTCTCTAATGGGCCCAGCGAGGGATGAATTCACTCAGCCTTTCAAAATCAGGCAGAGTTTCCCACACAACTTCAGACTTCAGGAAGCATTGTGTGTGGGAAAAATGGCCAAGTATTTTAGTTTCCTCTGGTTAGTATTCAATTTGTCATTATCCTCAAGCAACTGCCAAGAGCTTGTCTTGGTTTTTCTTTCCCTGTGGGTTGTCTTACAGCATGGGCTAAACCGATTCTTAAAATTCACCCATTTTTAGTTAGTCATGGTAGGTAAAATGTTGGCCTCACATGACTAAACGTATCTTACCTAGAATCAAAAGAAGTCTTACCTTTTAGATCTTTTAGAGTCATGTTATGGTTAAATTTTGAGAGGTATAGCATGGTTTTAATATTTACATATCTTTCTCTCCAAAGCTTGTACCCTTCATTGTCTTTTCTTGTCTTATTGCACTCAGAAGACCTCCAGTATAATGCCTCATCTCATTCAGAATATCTTGAGGAAAGCTTTCAATATTTTGTCTCTAAATCTATTGTACATAGGTCTTTTATAGGTACTCTTTATTATATTAAGGAAGTTCCATTATATTCCTGATGTCCTAAAAGATGTTACCAGAGATGTTTTTCTTAATCTTTGCACAGGCTAAGCATAGAGAGGTCTATAATCATTGAGGCCACTCTTTAATATTCACACAGTAGCCCTAGTCTTAACACACGAGCTTTAAAGAGTGATACATTTGGAATAACACCTACACAAACAGAAGTGATTCTGATCATACAAGTCTCCACTTTATAGTTAGATAGGCACATAGTTTATGTAATATTTTTCAGAAGCCATGTCCTATGAATAGATTAATCTATGTTTTATTTACAGGAAATAATTAGTACAGATTAAATTAGGCACTACTAAAAAAATTTCACAATTAAGGATTCACCTACTAGTATATACCATTAGTATGTACATAGTCTCCTAGGAGATCTTTTATTATCAGGTTTACATGGGGATGTGACTAGGTGAAGTCTTTCTTCCCTGGATGTCCCTCTAAAGACACACACAAATAGCACACCTGCTTCCCATTACTTCCCTCAGTTTTCACACATCAAGACAAACTTATGTTCCTAGAACAGAACAAATTTAGTCATTATGTATTATCATTGTTATACTTTTTCTGACTTCTGTTTGTTGATCCTTTTTGTTAGCTTTTATTTTGAAATTACATTAGACCTTTGGAGAGTTGAGAACAACACAGAGAACTCGCTTCATCCAGGTTCCCCTATGTAAACGGCTTAGCCATGATACAACAATCAAAACCAAGAAATTGCCAAGTGGCAAGATACTAGTAAGTGAAGGAAAGACACCTTTTGAAGGACATCCATTTTCCCCATGTCCTTTTTCTTTTTCAGTGTCTGATAGGGATCTTGCATTGCATTCAGTGGTTGTGTCTCCTTTTTTTGCCCCAGTCTGCACCACTTCCTCAGTCTGTTTTCATTTTTCATGACCGTGACGCTTTCAGTGAGTTGCTCAGCTGTTTTGGAGATATCTCTCACTTTGTATTTTTCTGAACTTTCCTCGTCTTTATAATGAAATCATGCATTGGGGGCAAGAACAATGCAGAAGCGATGTTGTGTCCTTTGGTGGTATGTGATGTCAATAAGTCTCACTACTAGTGATGTTGACCTTGGTACCTTGGTTAAGGTGGTTTCTCTATCAGGATTCTCTGCTGTAAAGTTACTATTTTTCCTTTTGTAATTGATGGGCATCTTGGGGAAGAGATGTGAAAGCATCTTCATATCCTGTTTCTCAAATTTGCGCTCCCTGGTTTGTGCACACTTAGGAGGATGCTGCCTAACACACCTATCCCTCTGCTGTATTCCCAACGGTGATTTTATTCTCCTCTTTCCCACCTACTATGGAAAAGGAATCTTTGTTAGGTAGAGACGGAGAGATTAGCAGAGTTTATGTGGAAAGCAGATGTGTCAATGATGATGTTCAATATATGGCTCTGAAAATCACGAGGCGAAGAAATATTTGAAGGTGCTGCCTGGCTGCTTCTTGCCATATGCAAGAGGAAAGAGATAAATTGAGGAAAGAAATGTTCAACAAAAAGAAAGGAGGACAGGAAGGTTTTGAACATTCTCAGCCTTTCCAGATAGCAACAGATTCTTAAGTCAGAAATAGTTACCAAAGGTATGGCATAGAGAAAAGGCTGAGTGTGAGTACGACTCTCCCAAAGGTACAGAAGTATCAAGAGCTCGCACCATGAACTCTCTCAAGAGATCAAGGACGCGCCTCTTGTATCCCCTCAATCAAAGTAGAGGGCCTCCAGCTAATTTAAGGGGCTGTTCCCCTGGCCATTTCAGCAGAAACCTAAGAAAGAAAAGGTATTATCTCAAAAAACTTTGAGAATATGGATTTTAAGGGAGTGAATCCATGTGTGAGATTGTGCAAGATCTACAAAGTTCTTGAGAAAACTTTTTTAGCAGAAACTTTCTCATCTCAGACAAAAAAGGAGGGAGAGAAGATAAAATGAAAAAAGGATGTTAGAACCCCAAAATTTTACTGGTGGGGAGCCAGCTGACAAATTACTCATCTGCTAACACTTGTTAACGTTTCATGAGTATGGAAAGATGACCAGAGGGTGGAGCCAAGACCCTAAAGGGTGGCTAAATACCACAGAAGATTGATTATTCCCAGGCCTTATCCAACATTTGCTTTGCTCTATTTTAGATTTCTTATGGGCTAATTACTACTTTTTACCTCTCCTTCTTACACTATTGGTACTAGAATGTCTATAATTATTATCCTACACAACTCCCACCATTGTATTTTCAGAGTGTTGGGATCAGATAACTTATCTCCTTAGTTCACAGATCTATGGATAGATTACACCCAGGGGCCTCATCTCCAACTGTGTTAGAAGATTTAAATGAGTTTTTGGACTTTGAACTAATGACAGAATGGCTGAACCCTAGAGGACTTTGGGAGGGTGTGAATGTATTTTGCATGTGGGAGGGACAGAAATCAGAGTGCAGAGAAGTGGAGATGGATTCAGAAAGGACTTCACAGACTTCACAGAAAACAGGAATGATCCTCTTTGTTAAACTTGGGTGATGTGTATATCAGTTTTCATTCTATTGTTCTTCTTTATACCTTAACACATATTATAAATGCTTTCTTACCTAATAATTAAAATAATTTATTTCAAAAGTCAAAAACCTTGAAAGCTTCCAGTTCTGTCTCCCTACTTGATGGAAGTTTCCAGTTGTCTACACACAGTCAGCCTTTCCTTTCTCTGTAGTAGTAGACTGAAGGTTGGGTCTAGTTCCCAACACTGTGAGTCACCAGTGGCAAGAGGGTAGAAGGGAAGGCACTGCTTTTGGGCTTGGGCCTTGAACACTGCATGTGCACCCTTCCTCACTCCTTCCCCTGCCCCGTGCTGAAGTAGAGAATTTAATACAAATTCAATGGCATGGATAAGAACTCTTAGACCTTGTTTCTAAAGTACTTTCCATAGCTGACAGCATTTGCATCACCTTTAGCCCTGGCTTGTCAAAGATGCAGAATGCCTGGCACCTGCTCAGAGCAACTGAATTAATATCTGCATTTTAATATGACCCCCTGGTGATTCCTACCCACATTAAGGTTTGAGAAGTGCTGCTGTAGGGGGTGGTGGAGAAGCAAGATAAGCGGGCCTTTCATCCTCTGGATCTATCAGTGGAAGTCTTTGTAACAGCAAGTGAACTTGTATTCCTACTACAGCAAGGGTAGACAGAGCACAGGTGATTTGCCAGGAGCCACCATCGCCTACATTAGCAAGTCTTATGAGAGACTGAACAAAATGAGAAGTGACAGCTGAGGCTTCCAACAATCTTGGTCCTGAAGGTAAATTCCTCCTGGGTTTTGGCATTTGTAAGGACTATAACTCCATACCTTATCCTATGTCTTCTTGTCCTCAAAGGAAGCCAACCAAACAGTCCTCATGCCCACACAGAGTTCCCAACCAGTGTTTCTCATCAAGGGAGAGAAGTAGGCTGGGGGACCCTCCTTCACAACTCATACCAGCTATAGCTATCTCAGGCTTGCTTTCTTCAACTGGAGTAAATAAGCAGGAGAAGTCAGGCATTTATAAAAAGAACACAGTGTGAAAGAGAAAGACTACAGTAAAGATTAACAATAGGGCCAGGCGTAGCGTTCATGCGTATAATCCTAGCACTCTGGGAATCCAAGGTGGGTGGATTGCTTGAGCTCACGAGTTGGGGACCAGCCTGAGCAAGAGTAAGACTCCATCTCTACTAAAAATACAAAAACTAACCAGGTGTTGTGGTGGAGTCTGTAGTCCTAGACACTTGGTGGGCTGAAATAAGAAGATCACTGGAGCCCAAGGTGTCTACCAGCACTCTAGCCAGGGTGATAGAGTGAGACTCTGTCTCAAAAAACAAATAAACATTAACAATGGACCCAGGAGAAACAGATAATATAGGGTGCATAATGTGACAGAATAAAAGCTCTTCTGAGACTCAGCAAGAATCAAAAGTGTAGTTCAGCCATTAAATAACAGTAACTCTGTCTCGGTGCCTATAGCTCAAGCAGCTAAGACACCAGCCACATACACTAGAGTTGGCAGGTTCAAATGCAGCCTGGACCTGCCAAAGAACAATGACAACTACAACCAAAAAATAGCTGGGCGTTGTGGCAAGCGCCTATAGTCCCAGCTACTTGGGAGGCTGAGGCAAGAGAATCACTTAAGCCCAGGAGTTAAAGGTTGCTGTGAGCTGTGATGCCACAGCACTCTACCCAGGGTGACAGCTTAAGGCTCTGTCTCAAAATAATAATAATAATAATAATAACAGTAACTCTATGAAAACAGAACTATCAGAGAACATAAAGTGTTTTTAGACAATAAACTTATGTTTAACAGTAATAAATTAGTAGAATAAAAAAACAAAATCAAAAATCAAGGAAATCTCCCAAAACACAGAGCCAAAAGGAAAGTGATGGGGGGAAATTGAATAAAAGAGAGTCCTAAATGAGTCCTAAGTGACCAGTGCATAAAGTCCTCCATTTGATGAATAATAGGATTTCCAAAAAGAGTAGAGAGAATGGACAGGAAAGTTATCAAAGAAATGGGAGAGCTTTTATCAGAGCAAAAAACAAACACAAGGAGAGTTTTGTGCTTGTTTGTAAGTTTGTTTGAGAGGAAGAAGGGTAAAGGTCTGTGTGTGGCCCTCAGACGTGAAGATGAGACTGATGTTTGGTTTTATTGTAATTTTATAGTCATTTTGGCATCTCTATGGTATGCAGTAAGCGTATGTAGAAAAATCTAGGGAAATGAGCCCAATTTGTAACTTAATTCCTACAGGAACAAGGATTTGACTTAAAATGGGTCAACTCAGAGGAGCTATTCAGGAACTACGCAGCTTGTAACTCAGAGTTGCCATCCCTCAATTTTTATTTGACCCACATAGAACTGAGGCCTCAAAAGCCAGGTGAAAGGTCATCACTTAGCCTCCAGGGGACACTTATGATGACATGTTTTCATGAAGTCATTCACAATGTAACAGGCTTGATGTGAGGTATAACCCTGCCCTTAAAGTTGGTATGTTATAGTCAATCACCCTTCCAGAATATCAGAGTCATAGAGCTAAAAAGAATTTGGGTATCATTGAACCTTGCTGGGCTTATGTTTGCTCGAATATAAAATGAGAGGAACAAATTAGATTTATTAGGTCTCTAAGAGTTGGGATTTTCCCTCAAGGCAACTGTGTTACCATGTAGCATGGTAGAGCAGGGTTGGGCAGAGACAGAAGGTAGAAGGTTGACCTTCACATTATAGACTATTCTCTATATTTTCAAGTCCAGTGCTAATAGTGACTTAATACTACTTTAATGCAATGATGACCTCCTGAGAGAGCAAGATTTTACTCCCAGTAAATTGAAGTTTATTTCAGATATTCCAAATATCTGAAAATTATTTCCCAAGTCGACATCCTGTTATCCCACAGAGCAATGGCTCTAAATGGGCCCTAGTGGTGTAGCACCTGCATGTCAGATGTCCTTCGAAAAACATCGTGAAGTCTTGATATAATTAAATTAATGGATTAAAGAATTCCATCTTATGACAACTGAGTTTAAGAGTTTAAGTTGTTGGCTCGGCGCCTATAGCTCAACCGGCTAAGGCGCCAGCCACGTACACCTAAGGTGGCGGGTTCGAATCCCCAGCCCGGACCCGCCAAACAACAATGACGGCTGCAACCAAAAAATAGCCGGGCGTTGTGGCGGGCGCCTGTAGTCCCAGCTACTTGGGAGGCAGAGGCAGGAGACTCGCTTGAGCCCGGGAGTTGGAGGTTGCTGTGAGCTGTAATGCCACGGCACTCTACCCAGGGGGACAGCTTGAGGCTCTGTCTCAAAAAAAAAAAAAAAAAAAAAAAGAGTTTAAGTTGTTTTCCATCTGTGCTTATTTAAAAATGCTAAATATTCTTAAAAGTACCTTCCGTAAAACAATATGAGATCCGTACATACAAGTTTTCAGAACAGGACGAAATAAAATCTTAAAACTAAGTGTGCTTTCCGAGCGATTCTGTTAGTACTTACTTGCTTGTCATTTGTTCCATTCTTTGTTCTTTAACGTTCACTGGGAGGTGGTGGCAACTGGAAGAAAAAGATTTTTAAATAATTTATAGGAGAAAAAAAGTTATAATGAGAACATCATGTTTATTTCTTCTTATTCTTTTCAACTGGAGCTGGACAATTACTTCTTTATTCTGTTCTGGCTCTGGGACACAGTGGACCAGTTCCCTAGCAGTCAGGGTTGAAAGACAACAACCGCTGGAAAATAAAACTGATGGCACATAATGAGACCGGAATTCAGGGCCAATATTGTTTTGTTGGGGACTCTGGAGGAGATCCAACATGAATAATTTACTTCACATTTTGAATACATCATTTATTGCTTTCATATAGTTACAGCTATATTTCTTTGGAATTCTACCACCTTCTATGAATTTCCTAAGAACAAGGAGACTGTCATTTAAAATCCTTTAATGTACGTAAGGTGCTCCTTGTGGTGTCAAGGACCTAAAAGGTGCCTACTGTGTAAAATCCATCTTAGTGGACATCCATCCATTCATTCTTTCATTGAATGCAACAAACACATATGGTACCATCTTACCTCCCTTTATGTGCCCTGGTAGGACGTATTACAAAAGAGAAAATCGTGTGCCCACTAGTTTTACTGCAAACCTCAATATTTTTCTCTAACTTCAGTTAAATTTAGAAAATTCTCAACATTCCCAAATTCACATTTAAAACTAAAAACAATATGTGATTAATGGGATAGTAAGGATTAAGAGGAGGTTAAAAAAAATTGATGATACTTTCCACGAAACTGTAGTGGAGAGTTGTTTTTCTTTTCCCATTTTATTAAAAACAATTTCAAACACACAACCAAAAAATTGATAATGAACACCCGTAGATTCTAGATTCCTTTCAATTCTACTGGAGTTTTCTCATGTTACTGATTTTACAAGTGTCTATTCATCTATCCTCTCTCTACTTAGCAATCTGTTTTGTGTTTTTCTACATGGCACAGAAAATTGCAGCCATCAGTACACAGCCCTCTAAAGCTTATATATACATGTCATTAACTATACTTCAATGATTACTTATAATTTTTTTCTTCTATGTAAAACTTACATGCCCAAATATTAAGATTGGCTGAGTTTGACAAGGATGTACATTGTGCAATCTAAACCCCGATTGAGATAGAGAAGATTATCATCACTCCAGAAAATTCCCTCCTGCCCTTCTCAGTCAATCCTCCTTCCTCCTGCCTGTGTTGGGTGCATCAGCTTTCCGTCCCCGCATGTACTGAGCAGTACTCCAGTGCACAGACACTTCACACTTTGTTTATCCCTTCTCTTGTTGATGGGTGTGTGAGTTTTTCCAATTTTTAGCAATTATAAATAAAGCTGTGATGAATATTCTTGTAAAAGTCTTTGAGGATGGACATGTATTCTCATTTCTTCTGGAAAAGAATGGCTGGATTACAGGTGAGTTGTAGGTTTTGGTTGTGCCATTTTATGCTCCGGCCAATGTTTGCTCCACTTTCCTGCCGACATTTGGATTATGGGTTCTTCGTCCTTCTCCTTCTTCCTCTTCTTTTCCTCTTTGTCTTCTCTTTCTTCCCCCATTCCCCCTTCCTTTTCTCTCTTCTTTTTATAAGAATCTCTCTCTGTCACCCAAGCTAAAGTGGTGTCATCATAGCTCACAGCAACTCAAACCCCTGGGCTCAAGCTACCCAAGAAGCTGGGACTACAGGCTCCCATCACAATGCCCAGCTGGTTTTTCTGTTCTTTTTTCTTACTCTTGCTCAGACTAACCTTGAACTCCTTGGCCTCTTATCTTTAGCTATCCTGGTAAGTGTGCAGTGATACTCATGGTTTTAATTTGCATTTCCCTGATAACTAACGATATTGAACATTTTTCATGTACTTATTGGCCATTTGTGCATCTTTTGTGAAATGTCTGCTAAGATCATTTGATTGTTTTTACTGGATTGTTCTTCTTTTTATTAGTGATTTGTATGATTTATGTATTTTAAATGTCAGCCCCTTGCCAGATATTATATTTTGGGGATAGTCTACCTTACTTGTTGTTTGCCTAGTTTTTTAACATTGGCTTTTGATTAATAGAAGTTTCAAATTTTTATAAAGCATAATTTTTAATTTTTATACTTTTTACTTCCATTTTATGGTTATTGCTTTCTATTAAATTCATTAAGAGAGTATAACCAGTTCATTGTCAAAAATGGCAACCTTGGATGTCATTATTCTGATTGGATGAGGTCCACTGTAACCCAGGGCAATCTGCTTCACTCAAAATTCACTGATTTAAATGTTAATCTGATCTAAAACACACCTTCACAGCAACATCTAAACTAGTGTTCAACCAAATATCTGGGTAGGGAACTGAGGCCTAGCCAAGGGGATACATAAAATTAAAAATCACATGAAATAATGAAGAGATTCTCCTATTTTCCTTTAAAACTACTATGATTTTAAATTTTATATTTGGGTATGTGATCTTTCTCAATTCAATTTTATGTATGAAAGAGATGGAGATCGAGGTTCATTTAAAAAAAAAAAGATGAATACCCAGATGTTCCTGGATTTGTTTTTTTTGAGACAGAATCTCACTTTGTTGCCCTCCACAGAGTGTGGTAGCGTCATAGCTTACTAAAACCTCAAACTCTTGGACTCAAGTGATTCTCTTGCCTCAGCCTCCCAAGTAGCTAGGACTATAGGCGCAGGCCACAATGCCCAGCTATTTTTAGAGATGGGGTCTCACTCTTGCTCAGGCCGGTCTCAAGCCTGTGATCTCAGGTGATCCACCTGCCTCAGCCTCCCAGAGTGCTAGGATTACTCTGAGCCATCGCATCTGGCCTGGATAATTTGTTAAAAAGACTTTCCTTTCCCATTTTTGGCTCTAAAATGTACTTTAATATAGTTGAGATATCATTTGTATACTTTTTAATCTATTCTGTGTTCATATGTCCTGGGTCTTAGATGCTTCCTATAAGGGACTTTTCAGGGGAGGGTGGAATGTACGCTAAAAAGTAAAAATTGAAAAGGTAGGAAGCTTCTTAGCTAAAATTGTATGTTTAATGGAAATTCATATAAGACTCAAAAAAATTTAATCTAGTTAAAATGGACAGCAAGAGGACAGTGGGAAAAACTGGACTGAATTTAATAAAATGCCAAGTTGAATTCTGACTCAGTTTTGTCATGATCCAATTGTCTTTACACGCTTCTTCATTGTTTTATTCCTATGGGTCTTCCATATCAGATTGTTTAATTATAATACTCATGGGTTGTCTAAATACAGTTCCTGGATAACATTCATTTAAAAATTTCTATGGACTTATCAAATTCAGACAGGAATTTATAGATAACAGCAGAATGAATTAAAATGATATTTAGGGCAGATGCACTTTAATGCAACAGATTGTATATTTAGAAAAAGTCATCTGAGAACTCAAATTAATCAACATAAATAGAGCCAACAATTCCTTATATCACTTGGCAAGAGAAGTGAATAGAACCTTCTCTAAAGAAGATAGATGAACGGCTAGCAAACATGTGAAAAATGCTCATCATCCCTAATTATCAGAGAAATGTAAGCCAAAACCACTCTGAGATATCACCTAATTGCATTTGCTAGGTAAAGTCCCTCTTATAATTGTGACCCATCCCCAAGAAGTGTGTCATACCCTGTGACCCCCCCATCCCTCCCCCTCCTCTCACCAGTGAGAATGTACCACATCACAAAATCTCAAAACTGCAGATGCTGGCGTGGATATGGAGAGAAGGGAACACTTCTACATTGCTGGTGGGACTGCAAACCAATACGACCGTTTTGGAATGAAGTATGGAAAATCCTCAGAGAACTCCAATTTGACCTTCCATTTGATCCCTTTACTGGGCATGTACCCAGAAGGAAAAAAAAATCATTTTATCACAAGGACATTTGCACTAGACCGTTTATCGCAACTCAATTTACAATCACCAAAATGTGGAAACAGCCTAAATACCCACTAAGCCAGGAATGGATTAATAAGTTGTGGTATATGTATACCATGGAATACTATTCAGTCATTTAAAAAGATGGAGGCTTGGCAGCACCCGTGGCTCAAAGGAGTGGGGCACTCTCCCATATGATGTCATTCATATAATGCATTCTACTTAGCATCCCATGACAGAGGTCTCTATCAAATAGCTGGTTTTAAAGCATGGGCCATGTAGATGTCTCTATTGGTCAAATTTGTTGATCATAACATGGGGCTGATGAGATTTGGATTTCAGGGCCCCTCTCTTAATTTCCCCACATCATCAGTTAAATTTATTAAGAGAATATCACCAATTCATTGTCAAAAATGGAAATCTTGGCTGCCATTACTCTGAGGTGAATCATGGATAAATATAACCACTGTCAGGAACACTACAAGCGCACATTGAGTCGACGGTGACTGACCAAATGGTTATGTTTATATGAATTGTCTCTGTTAACCTTATAGAGAAATACAGATGGTGGATGACTGTTATTGTCTCCTTAG
>NW_003852511.1:2713993-2718179 GCF_000181295.1 Otolemur garnettii
AGCCACAGGCGCCGAGCCAGATTTAAATATTTTCAAAGATGCCTTGATTGGAAAAGGCCTACTTTGGTTGAGCTTGTATGAAAAAAATGACAATTAATTAATTGAGTTCTCAGATGACTTTTTAAAAATACACAAAAAAATGACAATAGTTTATACTAACATTTAACATGGAAAGGCAATTCCTCATTATTGGTGAAGCGGCTTCCTTTTCTGCACAAAAATATTGGCAACTATAATTTCACAAATGAAAAATTTTTACTTATAAACCCAGCATCAAAGTTTTTATGGTAAAACTTCCTTAGTCTCCCAGTACATAACATATGTTTACTTGTTTTTAATTACGCAGATCATCTAACCACAGGATATAGTTAGATTGTGTATAAAAATTCCTTAGATGGAGTATAGTATAATGCTGGGGTGAGGGGCAGGGAGGTGCTGTATTCTTGTTCTTCTTTAACTCTAAAAAAGGCAACTAAAGGAGAGAACAGAATTTTTCATGTTTTATTTGCCACTTAAATTATGATGGTTGATTAATAAGTACAGAGTAATTTAATAATGTATTAGTTGATTAAAGTTGGATTTAAGAATTTCTTGGGCAGGTGTTCAGGTCTTTTGCTTGTTTTGTTTCAGTTTTCTCTCTATTGCCAGGATCCAGATTACTTCATGATCTGGATGTGGGCAAGAGTTTCAGCCAAAAGATTTAGAGCTGAACCGCACATTCTTGGGGAGTAGTTGGACCTCATGGGTTAAAAAAGAAAAAACTGAAAGGGAATGCTGAAGGTTTTTCTTTGTTGGTGGTGTTTTTGTGTTCTCAGTTCCACAATAGAGTGTGTATCAAACAAAGTGTGGACTCTTACGTTTTAGATAGATCTGACTTTGAACCATATAAAAGTACCACCATTTTACCTCCCCAAACAACACTTTCATGTGATTCAACTGAGCATTGTAAAATGCAAAATACTTACTAAAAAGCCCAATAAAGACTTGGGGTCATTACAGATTGATGATGATGTATATGTCAAATCCTTAATCTATATCTGTTTCACTTTAAAGTGATAGGCACTTGGGCACTTTCACTTCTTACAATTCTGGCTCAGTATGTATGGATAAGATTGACAATAACTACAAAAATCTTTCCCCTTTTCAAATCTCCAAACAGGTAAGTGCCAACTTTATTCTAAATGTCGCTCATTCAGGCAATTTCTGCCATTTTAAAATTTGGATTGAAATGATTAAAAACCTTACATCTGGGGGAGGTGCCCGTGGCTCAAGGAGTAGGGCGCCAGCCCCATATACCAGGATGGTGGGTTCAAGATTGCCCCTGGCCAAAACTGCAAAAAAAAAAAAAAAAAACCTTACAGCTGGGGGGGAGGAG
Organism: Otolemur garnettii; assembly: GCF_000181295.1. NCBI lineage: Eukaryota > Metazoa > Chordata > Mammalia > Primates > Galagidae > Otolemur > Otolemur garnettii. The sequence goes on from NW_003852511.1 coordinate 2,715,369, forward strand.
CAAGATGGTGGCCAAGTAACAGCTTCCTTGCAACTGGGCACAGTGAGACTGAGGAGAGAAGACTCCAGGCATCTCTGGCTGGTGGGATCTGCCCAGAAACATCCCTTTGGGGACACAGGGAGTCAGTAAGAGACTTCTAGACCCCATGAGGAGGACAAAAGCAGTGAAGAACTGGCAAGTGGTGCGTGTGTTTGTTTGGTCTAATCCCGCCGGCAGCTGTAAGTAAGTACAGCACCAGTGATATAGCAAACTGGAAAGGCCTTACCTGTGAGCTGTTTGGGTTTTTTTTTTAACTTGGCACTCAGTTGAACTACCTTGGGAGAACTTGGGTGAGCGTGCAGAGGACTTAAGCATTGTCTAGGGCCCTGGACTGGACCACTGAGCCTGATAGAGCTAATAGCGTTTGGCTGTGGGCCACTTGGAGCCATTGAGGGAGAACTGCCCCAGCAAGCTCTGCCCTCAGGGTTCCTCAGCAAAGATCTGGCAGGAGACCGGGGGAGAGTAATCTAGTGACTGAGCAGCATAAAGGTGGGGACTGAGATGCCCTACAGCCTTGGCCCTCAGGGCGTAGAGTGAAACCAGTTTTGGCACACTGGGTAAGTGGACAGCCACTTCAGGAGTGATCCCAATGATAAGTGCTTTCCTGGGAAAGCTTCTGCTTAGCCAAGGTTAACAGTTTAAAGTACCTTTTAAGCGGGCTGAGGAGAGATTTAGGCTCTCCACTCTGTGGGGTTTGAGAAATCAGCAGAGGCCTCCAGTCTCCATCTCATACAGCCGTTATCAGCATTGTGATTAACATCTCATACTCCAGAAGATAGCCTGTTGCCTAGACAATATTCAGCAAGATATATATACTGCTTCTTTTTTTGCAGTTTTGGCCAGGGCTGGGCTTGAACTCACCACCCCTGGTATATAGGGCTGGTGCCCTACTCCTTGAGCCACAGCCACCACCTGCTTTGCTTTTGTTTTTTGTTTTTTGTTTTTTTAATTTCAACATTTTCCCTCTAGATTTTTCTTTCTTTTCTTTCTTCATCTTTCTAGTTTAAATATAATTTTCCATTGTTGCCTTCTTTGACAATTAGACTTCATTTTTGCTAGTGTTTCTACCCCTATTATTTGTTTTTCCCCCAATTTTATCCCATAAAGTTTTTTATTTGCTTATTTTTAGTTTGATTTATAGCATTTATCATCTTTCCTCTCTACTTAGTGGAGGTGGGGTACTATGTCTGAACAGGCTGGCAGAGAGCTGCTGACCTCAAAGGAACCACCCAACCTGGCACCCCCAGAGGTTGGGGATTTTTAAGTTTGGGTCAAAATACCCTACTGTACACCTATGGTGCTCCTGTCTCCCTCTTTCTGTGCCTCTCTTCTTTTTGTCAATATTCCCTTTTACTCACCCCCCTCCTTTCTCTTTTTTCTTTTCTTTTCTTTCTTTCTTTCTTTTTTGTTTCTCTTTTCCCTTCTTGCTCTTCAATCTTTTCATCCTTCTGGTCCTGTATCAATAGGACTCATTGAAACCCTAGGCCAGAGGCACAGTAACTTAAAGAGCAAGAGAAAGTGAGAGGAAAATTAGGGCAAGGAAACAGGTAAAAGAAAACACTCATGAGGAAGAATCAGCAGAAAAATCCTGGCAACATGAAAAACCAGTCCACAGCAACCCCTCCAAGGGACCGTGAGGTAGCTACTATAGAGGATTCCACCTATAAATAAATGTTAGAAATGATGGAAAGGGAATTTAGAATACAAATGATGAAAACAATGAAGGAAATAATGGAAACAATGAAGGAAACTGCTGATAAAGTAGAAAATAACCAAAAGGAAATCCAAAAACAGAATCAAATAAGAGATGAACAATATGAAGAATATAGAAAGGATATAGCAGAGCCGAAGGAACTGAAGCAGTCAATTAGGGAACTTAAAGATGCAATAGAAAGTATCAACAAAAGATTAGACCATGCAGAAGAAAGGATCTCGGAGGCAGAGGACAAAGCTCTTGAGATAACTCAGATAGTTAAAGAGGCAAAAAAAATGAGAGAGAAAGCAGAATGTTCACTGACAGAATTATGAGACTTTATGAAGCATTCAAACATACAAGTTATAGGTATCCCAGAAGGGGAAGAAGAATGCTCCAGGGGAATGGAAGCCATACTAGAGAATATAACAAATGAAAATTTCCCAAATATCACCAAAGATTCTGACACACTCTTTTCAGAGGGATATCGGATCCCATGTTGTTTCAACTCTAACCGAGCTTCTCCAAGACACCTTGTGATGAACTTGTCCAAAGTCAAGACAAAAGAAAAGATTCGTCAAGCTACCAGGAGTAAGCACCAGTTGGCCTACAGGGGGAAATCCATCAGGGTGACTGCAGACTTCTCTAATGAAACTTTTCAAGCAAGAAGACAATGGTCATCTACCTTTAATCTACTTAAACAGAACAATTTTTAGCCTAGCATACTATATCCTGCTAAGCTAAGCTTTAAGATTGACAGAGAAAGCAAATCATTTGCTGATATGCAAACACTGAGGAAATTCACCACAACAAGACCAGCTCTACAGGAAATACTTCAACCTGTTCTACACACTGACCATCACAATGGATCCACAGCAAAGTAAGAACTCAGAAATTAAAGGACAGAACCTAACTTCCACAATGATGCAAAAGATAATACTAAGCAATGGACTCTCACAAAATAAGATGAATAGAATACTACCACACTTATCAATTATCTCAATAAATGCTAATGGCTTGAATTCCCCACTGAAGAGGCATAGATTGGCTGATTGGATTAAAAAACACAAGCCATCCAT
>NW_003852511.1:2720504-2725443 GCF_000181295.1 Otolemur garnettii
CAAATCAAAACCACCCTGAGATACTATCTAACCCCAGTGAGAATGGCCCACATCACAAAATCTCAAAATTTCAGATGCTGGCATGGATGTGGAGAGAAGGGAACCCTTTTACACTGCTGGTGGGACTGCAAACTAATATCACCTTTTTGGAAGGAAGTATGGCGAACCCTCAGAGAACTCAAGCTAGACCTCGCATTTGATCCTGCAATCCCATTACTGGGCATCTACTCAGAAGGAAAAAAAATCCTTTTACTGTAAGGACACTTGCACTAGACTGTTCATTGCAGCTCAGTTTACAATTGCCAAAATGTGGAATCAGCCTAAATGCCCACCAACCCAGGAGTGGATTAACAAGCTGTGGTATATGTTCACCATGGAATACTATTCAGCCATTTTAAAAAATGGAGACTTTACATCCTTTGTATTAACCTGGATGGAAATGGAACACATTATTCTTAGTAAAGCATCACAAGAATGGAGAAGCATGAATCCTATGTACTCAATTTTGATATCAGGGCAATTAATGACATGGTGGGGTGGGGGAAGGGGAGAGCAGAGAGAGAAAGAAGGAGGGAGGGATGGGGGAAAGGAAGAGTAGAGAGAGGGAAGGAGGGAGGGGAGTGGGGTCTTGGTGTGTGCCACACCTTTCGGGGGGCAAGACACAATTGTAAGAGGGACTTTACCTAACAAATGCAATCAGTGTAACCTGGTTTCTTGTACCCTCAAATAAAAAGAATTTAAAAAATAAAAAACCTTACAGCCACTGACCAATTGGCTCCTTTTTTCCAAGACTGCTCTACTGTCTGTCTTAAAGAGACACCAAACCTGCTCATTGTTTCAAAGGCAAGCAGCACCGTTAATCATTCTCACGATTATCTGTCATTTTCATAGGCGTTCGTGTGGTTTTCAGCGAAGAACAAATATATTCCTCTGTGATTTAAAAGTCCTTGAAAGATGACAAAGTAATAGACGGGAAGCCATTATCACTAAGCTCTTAGGTTTCATTTTTAAATATATCACCTAACTGCATCACAATGATTTTGTCCACACGCCTCAGAACAGACCTGTCAGTACCCTCTGCAACTTAGCAGTTAAAGGACAGGCCCCCTCAGAGACAACGACAGAACATTGAACTACAACGCCCTTGAAACAGTATTTCCCAAAGTCTAGGTTTACTTATCTGTAACAATTCAATAATAATGCTGAACCTAATTAGCCAATTATTGTAATGAAATTACACTAAGGAATTTATCTAATGAATTATTATTTACAAGGAAAGATCGACAAACTTTAAAGTACAAAATAAAAGTCAAACTATTTAGGAAAGAAAGGAAAGGGAAAAATAAAAGCATTTAGAAGAAAAAGAAGTGCCCTGAAATTAAGTTAATGGCTCATCTTGAACGAAAACTTCTGACATGCACCCCGCAGTTAGGGAATAGTAACAAAGACGACAAGGGTGGTGTTTGGTTTACCGTGAGAATATTCCCGAAGTTGAAAGTGATCCTGTTTCTTGTGTCCAGGAAGGAGTGGGGGATGAGCCCAGGGGAAAAGGGAGAGGATATTGGGGAGGTGAGCAGAGGCACTGCCTGCTGGCCAGGTGCATTGTGGCCAGGACCATTCAGCACTGAGGATCAGCTGCACCTCACCTGAGCTAGCACAGTTGGCTTTGAAACCCTGGGTAGAATGCCATGGCATCGTCACAGCTAACAGTAACCTCAACCTCTTGGGCTCAAGCAGTACTCTTGCCTCAGCCTCCCAAGTAGCTGGGACTGCAGGTGTCCACCACAACACCCTTTTAGTTTTTATATTTAAGTAGAGACTGAGCAAACTGCTCTTGCTCAGTCTGATCGTGAACTCCTGAGCTCAAGAAATCCACCTGATTTCAGCCTCCCAGAGTGCTGGGATTACAGGCGTGAGCCACCACACCTGGCTGGTAATGGTGTCTCTGTTCATTAGGCAGAGAGCCCATTGCTCAGCGTGTCCTCTGTTCTTACCTGTGGACTTGCTCTCCTGTAACTAGAATGTTCATTGCCTCCCTTTTGTGAAAAGTTTTTCATCTTCCATCTGGGTCCCTCTTACCAAATCCATTTCACCTTCGTCTATATTCTCGCCCTGTGCCTCTTTGCCTTCCTGAAGCCGGGGCCTCCAGGCATGTCCTTGGGACCCCTCACAGGATGCTGCTGATGTAACTACATCTCAGGAAGATGAAGAAGGGATCAGCATCCTTCTCAAGTCCCAGGATCAATTTTCAAACAATTGCCTTTCCTCTCTTCAGTGAAAGGACCTTTACTTGGGGATCACTCTCTACAGCTTTATTCCTTCAACCACTAACTGTCTCCATCACCCGCTAACCTCCCACTCACTCCCGAAACCCTGGAGATTTCTGCTGACAGCATGTTGTCCCTTTCTCTACCCCAGTGGCAGCATTATCCTGCATCTTCTGCGTCAGTGTACACAGCCCTTGCCACACTGCTTATCTGGTGACATTCTTCCCTACACTTTGGCAATGATGAACTGCTAAAAATTGTGATCACCCTGTACTCACTATACCCTTCTGAAATAGTTCTTTTCCTCTGTGGCTATGACTTCCTCTCCTTTCATCCTTCGTTCCACTATTTCAACTGTAACCAGTCTCCCATGTCACAAAAGCAGTTAGTCGTGCAACTCTTCCATTTCCTTTGATTGAGAGGCCTTCACTACTTTCATTCCCTTCCCTACTCAGCCTAGACATGGGGGCCCACCATGTTAACTGACCTCCTCATAGGGAGACCTTTCAATTCCCTTGTTCCTTCACCCTTCCCCATATCTAACTTTGTGTCCTTGTCACTCAAAGAACGGAAGACTTCTGCAGAAAATGGCAAAACTGAATAGATGATTAATTGGTGATTACCGCCACCAACGTGCAGTCTCTGACCTCAATGGTGTTTTCAACACGTTTCAACATTTCCCAGAGTTCCTTTAGTCACTTTTCTCCCCCCTTTGTCTATTGCTCAACATCTTTTTGGTCCCTCCTAGCGATGATTTCACCTCCTGTTTTAGAGATAAAATAGAAGCCACAGGGTGAAGTCCAGTTTCCACTTCCCACGTGCTCTCTGTGGGAGACCTGGCTTGTTGACGTCGCCGGAATCCATATCCTATTCTGTTCATGAGAGCACCTTGTAAGAGATCTTCAGCCAAGGGGAAGGGTCTGAGGGACAAAAAGATTCCTTACGTGGTAATCACAATCCAGATGCATGACCTCCCATAAACACCCTGGAAGAGCAGGTCACAAATGGCAGGCAGGCAGGGCAACTTTCCTGGAGGAGAGGCGGCCTTGGACTGAGGATATCAGGGAAGAGGACAGTTGTTTGAGGCAGAGAGATGGCTCAGCAGAAAGGAGAGTGTGGAAATGTGCCTGATGCTCTTGAAGTTGAAGAGACTGTCGCTAATAAGTGCCTGGCCAGGGGTTGAAAGATGCCTGTGGCTGGAGAGGACAAACCAAAGCCGGCTTCACTTCCACTGCAACCCACTGAACAGCCCCCAGTTTCCCCTTCTCTACTCCTGACCTCCTCCTGGCTCTCTGATCCATTCATCCCACAAATATTTATTTCATGCCTGCTTTGTGACAGGCACCATATAAAGTGCTGCAGATTCCATAAGAGCAAAACAATGAAACCCCTGCCATTCAGTAATTGAAAAAAATTTCTACAAAGGTTGTGCTCATAGAGAGTAGATAATCTTTCTTATATTAGATGAATTTTCTTATTTATTTATTATTGTTTGGGATTCAGTGATGGTACAAATAATTAAATTACATTCATTGCATTTGTAGTAAAGTTCCCCTTATATTGTGCCCCACCCCCAAGAGGTATGCCACATGCCGTGACTCCCCAACCCCCTCTCCCCACTCCTCCTTCCCCTACCCTCCCACCATATATTAGGTCATCTACAGCTTTTATATTAGAATTGAGTACAAGGGATTCTTGCTTCTCCATTCTTGTGATGCTTTACTAAGAAAAACATGTTCCACCTCAATCCAAGTTAATACAAAACATGTAAAGTTTTCATCTCTTTTAATGGCTGAATAGTATTCCATGGCATATACATACCACAGCTTGTTAATCCATTCCTGGGTTGGTGGGCATTTATCTTGTTTCCACATTTTGGCAATTATAAATCGAGCTTTAATAAACAGTCTAGTGCAAATGTCCTTATGATAAAATAATTTTTTTTCTTCTGGGTACATGCCCAGTAATGGGATTTCAGGATCAAAGGGGAGGTCTAATTTGAGTATCTTGAAGATTCTCCACACTTCCTTCCAAAAAGGTTGTATTAGTTTGCAGTCCCACCAGCAGTGTAAAAGTGTTACTTTCTCTCCACAGCCATGCCAGCATCTGCTGCTTTGAGACTATGTGATGTGGGCCATTCTCACTGGGGTTAGGTGATATCTCAGGGTAGTTTTGATTTGCATTTTTCTGATGATTAAGGACAATGAACATTTTTCATGTTTATTAGACATTTGTCTGCTTTCTTTAGAGAAGGTACTATTCATGTCTCTTGTCCAGTGATAAATGGGGTTATTTGGTCTTTTTTGTTGATTAATTTGAGTTCTCTATTGATCCTAATTATTAAGCTTTTGTCTGATTCATAATATGTAAATATCTTTTCCCATTCTGAAGATTGTCTGTTTGCTTTAGTTATTGTCTCCTTAGCTGTACAGAAGCTATTTAGTTTAATTAAGTCCCATTTGTTTATTTTTGATGTTGCAATTGTCACAGTTTTCTTCATAAAATCTTTCCCTAGTCCTACATCGTCAAGAGTTTTTCCTGCACATTCTTCTAAGATTTTTATTGTTTCATCACTTAGATTTAAATTCTTTAACCATTTTGAATCAATTTTTTGTAAGTAGTGAGAGGAGTGGGTCCAGTTTCAGTCTTTTTTTCTTGTTTTTTTGTTTTTT
>NW_003852511.1:2725571-2726093 GCF_000181295.1 Otolemur garnettii
TATGTGGCTGGCGCCTTAGCCTCTTGAGCCACAGGCGCCGAGCCTTCAGTCTTTTCATGTGGTTATCCAATTCTCCCAGCACCATTTATTGAATAGGGAGTCTTTTCTCCAGTGTATGTTCTTGTTTGATTTATCAAAGATCAGGTGGCTGCAAGATGTTAGTTTCATCTGATGGTTTTCTATTCAGTTTCAGATGTCTATATCTCCATTTTTGGGCCAATACCATGCTGTTTTGATCATTATGGCCTTGTAGTATAGCCTAAAGTCAGTAAGGTCATGCCCCCCACTTTTTTTATTACTAAGAATTGCCTTGGCTATATTGGGTTTTTTCTGGTTCCATGCAAAATGAAGACTTAGTTTTTCCAAATCTTGAAAGTATGATATTGGTATTTGAATGGGTATTGCATTGAATCAGTACATTGCTTTGGGAAGTATAGACATTTTAATGATGTTGATTCTTCCCAGCCATGAGCATGGTATGTTCTTCCATTTGTTAATATCTTGTGTTATTTATTTTCTTAG
>NW_003852511.1:2726213-2731024 GCF_000181295.1 Otolemur garnettii
TTTTTTTTTTTTGAAGCTACTGTGAAGTGAATTGTGTCCTTGATTAGCTTCTCAATTTGGCTGTTATTTGCATATACAAAGGCTACTGATTCATGGACATTGACTTTATGTCCTGAGACATTACCGTATTTTTTGATCACTTCCTTGTTTTTGCTCCTGTTGATATGGTGAATTATATTTATGGACTTGTGTATGTTAAGCCAGCCTTGAATCCTTGGGATAAGTCTACTTGATTGTGATGTATAATTTTTTTAATATGAATCTATTGGCAAGAATTTTGTTGAGAATTTTTGCATCTATATTCAAGAGAGAAATTGGTCTGAAGTTCTCCTTTTTAGTTGGGTCTTTTACTGGTTTTGGTATCAGGGTGATGTTTGCTTCATAGAACACATTGGGAAAGATTTTTTCTATCTCAATTTTTTGAAATAATTTCTGCAGTATGGGTATAAGCTCTTCTTTGAAGGTTTGATGGAACTCTGTTGTGAAGCCATCTGGACCAGGGTATTTTTTTGTTGGGAGAGTTGTTATTGTTTCTTCCATCTCAGTGCTTGAAATTGGTCTGTTCAAGAGATCTATTTCTTTTTTATTAAGTCTAAGGAGAGGGTGTGATCCAGGTTGTCAGTGCCTGCTGTGGGCACCTCATTGTTGCATGAAGTCCCTGCAACTGGGACCACAGACTGAAAGTACAATCTTGCAAACCTGCAAGAAAGGGGCTTCCCATATTCCAGGGAGAGCTCTGAGCAACCTCCACTGTGACCTTTTATTGAAGCATTATATAAAGGGTGTGGGGGCCCACAAACAAGAGCTACATGCTCTTTCTCCCCAGGCTCTACTCCCATCCTGCTGCACCATGAATGTCCAATGGATAACACCTGCTTGCTAAGGAGTGACCACTATTATCTCATTAATGCCTGCAGCTGCTTGAGGGCTTGTCTCCAGGCAGCAAAACATCTCCATGCTGGCTAGGAGATTGTCCCGCTCCCAGTGCCTCCCAAAAGCTGGTGACTGTTCCCACAAGCTTGGTGCATGGTCTCCTATACCAGGTATTGATCCATTTCCTCCACATTGTCAAATTCCTGGGCATAGAGCTTCTTACAGTACTCAAAGATAATCTCCTGTATCTCTGTGGCATCTATTGTTATTTCCCCTTCATTGTTTCTGATTGAGGTTATTAGAGATTTTACTTTTCTGCTTTTAGTTAATCTAGCTTAAGGTTTATCCATTCTATTTATTTATTTATTTATTGAAAACCAACTTTTTGTTTCATTAATTTTCTGAATGATTCAAGTGTTTTAAATTTTATTAATCTCTGATTTAATTATGGTTATTTCTTTTCTTCTGCTGGGTTTGGGATTAAATTATTCTTCTTCCAGTTCCATAAGATGGTTGGTGAGTTTGTTGATGCACTCTCTGTTTTTTGAATGTAGGCATCTATGAGATAAATTTCCTTCTTATGATTCAAGCTCTAAGTTTTCTAATCAGTTTGTGAAGATTGTTGTTTATTCTACAATTTGTATTTTTGTGGAGGTGTTTTTGAGTAGAGGGGATCTTATTCACATTTGAATATGCAGAATATTGCCTTATTTCTGGAACAGAGTGATATTAAATACATCTTTTTTCTTCTCTTTTGAAAGTCATTATTGTAGTATTTTTGTATACAATAGCATTCATATATCACCAGCATACAGAGGCCAACTTTTGATAATATGTATATGTGTCAACCACTATTCCAATCAAGGCATAAAATATTGTTCTAGCTCAAGAAAGTTCCTCAATCTCTCTCCTACTCTAGGCAACTACTGATTTAATACTATTAGGGATTACTTTCCCCTGCTAGAATTTCATAGACCTTAAACCATTGAGTATATGCTAATTTGTGTCTGGCTTTTTATACAGCATTTTATTTTTAGACTTACTAATGTTATGTAGGTAAGTCATTCCTTTTTATTACTGGTGAGTATTCCATACTATACTATGAATTTATACAATGTAAGCAAATTGAATTATGAATAAAGCTACTATGAACATTTGAGAGCAGGCTTTTTGGTGACTGTTTTCATCTCTCTGGAATGTATACCTAGGAATCCAATGGCTATGTCACAAGATTATTCATTATTAACTTGTCGAGAAAGCACCAAAACATTTTCCAAAGTGATTGCAACCTCTCATATTTCCACCAATAATGTATGAGAATTATAATTGCTCTACATTTTGACAAAACTTGATACTGCTTATCTTTTCTTCTTTGCATTTCATTTTGAATTAATTTTAGATGTACAGAAAGGACACAGTGAAATACAGAGATTTCCTATATATTCTTCACCCAGCTTCACCAATGTTAATAGCTTGTGTAAATAGTATGAGTAAAATTAAGAATTATGGGGCAGTGCCTGTAGCTCAGTGGTTAGGGCGCCAGCCACATATACCCAGGCTAGCAGGTTTGAACCTGGCCTGGGCCAACTAAATAACAATGACAACTGCAACAACAACAACAACAACAAAAATAGCTGGGCATTGTGGCAGGCACTTGTAGTCCCAGCTACTTGGGAGGCTGAGGTGAGAGAATTGCTTAAGCCCAACAGTTGGAGGTTGTCGTGAGCCGTGATGCCACAGCACTGTACCCAGGGTGACAGCTTGGGACTTTGTCTCAGAAAAGAAAAAAAAAAAGAAAAAGAAAGAATTATGCTGATACAATACCATTATTTTATTTTATTATTTATTTATTTATATTTCAGATTAATATGGGGTTACAAATAATTAGGTTACATGGGTTGCATTTGTCAGGTGAAGTCCCTGCTGTGATTGTTCCCCTCACCTAGGAGGTGTGCCATTGTGCCTATTAGGTGAGAGCTCACCAATCCTCCTCTCTCCTTCCTTCTCCTCCCTCCCTCCTCCTTCCTTCCCTCAATTTGAATTTAATTGAGTTTTTCTCTTGTGTGGATGTGTATTTGTTCATCTGTCTACTGGCTTCATGTTAGTATTGAGTACAGGAGAAAAAAAAATCATTTTATCATAAGGACATTAGCACTAGATTGTTTATCACAGCTGAATTTACCATCACCAAGATGTGGAATCAACCTATGCCCATCTACACAAAAATGGATTAATAAACTGTGGTATATGGAATACCATTCAGCCATAAAAAGATGAAGACCTTACAACTTTTGTATTAACCTGGATGGAGTCAGAGAACATTCTCCTTGGTAAAGTATCACAAGAATGGAAAAGCAAGTATCCAATGTACTTACTGTATTTTTTGAAGGTAAATATTGTAGAAGAGGATACAATACTATTAACTAAACTACAGACTCTATTTAAATTTCACCAGTTTTTTTCTAATGGAAAAACTCCTGCTCCAGGATCCAATTCAGAATTACATGAATTTAGTTGTTACACTTCTTGAGTCTCTGCAATCTATGACTGTTACTTGGTGTTCCCTTAGTTTTCATGACCCTGATACTTTTTAAGAGTAATTGTTAGTAGTTTATAGAGTGTCCCTCAGTGTGGGTTTTTCTGATGTGTACTCATAACCAGTTTGAGTAAAAATTATATATTTTTGTTAAGAATGCCAAAAAACAAAAAATGACAACTACAAAAAAAAAGAAAAAAAATAGCCAGGCACTGTGGCAGGCACCTGTAGTCCCACTACTTGGGAAGCTGAGGCAAGAGAATCACTTATACCCAAGAATTTGCAGTTGCTGTGAGCTGTGATGCCACAGCACTCTACAGAGTACAACATAGTGAGAGTCTATCTCAAAAAAAAAGCCAAAAAAAATACGTGCTCTTTTCAATTATTATACTATGGGTTATATCGTATTTATATTATTGGTGATATTAACCTTGACTACTTAGTTGGGGTTGTGTCTCTGGGTTTCTTGACTAGAAAGTTATTATTTTCCCTATTGTAATTGAAAAAAATATTGTGAAAGATACTTTGAGACCAGGCAAATATCTTGATTCTACTCAAACTTTTGTGTGATAATTTTAGCATTCATTGGTGTGTCTTATCTGCAGCGATAATTACTAGGGTGTTCTACAAGTGATGGTCTGTTTTCTTCCCTCCTTCCCTGCTTATTAGTTGGAATTATTCTGTAAGAAAGAGCTGCTCCTTCTCCCTCATTTATTTTAAACAATTATTTGTTTAATAGGCACAGACCTATGGATTATATTACCATAATGAATTCTATAATCCAGTATTATTATTATTTATATTGTTGCTCAAAATGTCCTAGCCTTAGCTATTGGGAGACTTTTCAGATTTTTTCCTGTGCCTTTTCAACATGTCTCCATGGGTCTTGACTTTCTTGCCAGTCTTTTAAATTGAGTCTTTTTAGTGGGAGTAAGTGGCATCTTGTGATGGGTTGATGACCCTCTCATGTGTTTGGTAATCTTTAATGAAGTGTTTATTCAAACTGTTTGTCTGTTTTTTTTTTTTTTTCCTACTGGCTTTTTTGTCTTCTGATACTGAATTGTAATAGTTTTTTACACGTTCAGAATTAAGAATTTAATTTTGTTCCTCTTCACATTTCTTAATTAACACTTGACAAGTTACACTTCCTACTTCAACCTTCTTCCTTCCCTCCTACCTGACATCATCTTCCCACTTCCTAATTGCCACTTCTTGCTTCACAAATGTAATATTTTTATAAAAGCAGGATTCCACTTACTTGCCCCTCATTCTCTGTTTGATTTTTATCATACTGAACTTTCAGGCATGCTGTAAGCCCCATCTTACAGTTTGACAAATTATCTTTCAAACAAGTAAGATAATGTGAGATTTGCACAGGCAGGAAGGCCAACAAATAAAGGGA
>NW_003852511.1:2731185-2732373 GCF_000181295.1 Otolemur garnettii
TCTATAGCCCTTCTCAGTATAGAAAGTACTTTTCACATTATCTTCCTTAAGCCTTGAAAATATAACCTTATCTCCAACCAAACACCTAGCACCCCCAAATCCTTACGTTCTCATTAACGTTAGGCTCATTTTCATCTGAGTAAACAGACTTAGAGAGTCTGTTAACTAAAACAGTTAACTTACTTTTATTTATTCATTTATTTATTTTGAGACAGAGCCTCAAGCTGTCACCCTGGGTAGAGTGCTGTAGCATCACAGCTCACAGCAATCTCCAACTCCTGGGCTTAAGTGATTCTCTTGCCTCAGCCTCTGAAGCAGCTGGGACTACAGTCACAGTGCCCAGCTATGTTTTGGTTGTAGTTGTCATTGTTGTTTGGCAGGCCCTGGGCTGGATTCGAACCCACCAGCTCAGGTGTATGTGGCTGGCACCTCAGCCACTTGAGCCACAGGTGCCGAGCCAAAACAGTTAACTTATTAAACCTTATGCACAGCTACTCTACAGGAGAGCCCTATAGCATTCTAGCATTTTAACTTAGGACATTCAAGTCCTAGATCAAGAGTGACTTGCTTAGGAAGACATTTTTGGGCAACATGACCTTGTTCACAATGTGCCTTTTTTTCTTTTTTTGAGACAGAATCTCTCTCTCTTGCCCCATGGCATCAGCCTAGCTCACAGCAACCTCAAATTCCTGGGTTTAAGTGATCATCCTCTCTTAGCCTCCTAAGTATGTGGGACTACAGGCTCCTGCCACATGCCTGGCTAATTTTTTCTATTTTTGGTAGAAACAGAGGTCTCACTATTGCTCAGGCTGGTCTGGAACTCCTGAGCTCAAATGATCCTCCTGCTTCAGCCTCCCAGAGTGCTAGGATTAGGGCATCTGTGAAAATCAAGTTCAGCCATCTCCCTCTCTCCATAAACATACATGGATATAAGCAGGAAATGGGTCGTTATCGCTCCTCTTCATTTATTATTTGTTCAACACACACACAAAAAGATGTTTAAGGAGTAAAACGACTTAATGACTTGCTTATGGGTAGGGTGACCAGACGTCCGATTTTGGCGGGACAGTCCCGCTTTTCAACAATTTGTCCCGCTTCCCGCGGCGTTTTAAAAAAGTCCCGATTTTTGGAAAGAATGCATGAACGGACAGAACAGGAAGGGAATATATAGTTTTTGGCTGCCATGTG
>NW_003852511.1:2732533-2735070 GCF_000181295.1 Otolemur garnettii
GCCTTACAGATGTTAAAATCTGGTCACCCTACTTATGGGGCACAGTTAGCAAGAGGGGAAAGAACCTCATCCCCTTCCCTTTATCTGTGCATCCTCATGGCCCTTGGGGACCATTTCTCAGCAGGTTTCCTTTGTCTCATCTAACATCTGCCAGGTCTCGGAGGACTGTGGCATCTGGCTTATGCTGTCTTTCTACACTTCAACTCCTACCATCTTCCTGGGAGACTTTTAATATCCACATTGGTGTCCAATCCAACAACTGACATCCTTGTGTTCTTGACCTTCCTTGTTCCAATAATTTTATAATTTTACGAAACCTATCACCCACCTCGATGACTACATGCAAAATTGAGTCTTTACTTAGAAATATTCCATATGTGAATATTAAATTAGATAACCTATTGTTTTAATTTATATCTCCACTAAAAATTCTTTGAGCTACTGGCAAGTATATGTAACTAACGGCCTATGGGACACAGTCTCTTGAATGTCTGTCCATTAACTTCAAACTCAGCTTGTCTTAAACTAGGATCATGACCTTCCCTACAATCTTATTCTCTTCCACTCTTTCTGACTTCAGTTAATGACACCACCACCATTAAAACTGATACACAAGCCAGAAACCTCTCTTAGCACCTCCACCTGCTCACTCAGTCCAGCCCTAAATCCTAGAGACCATTTGAGTCTGAGCCCTTCTGCCCACATTCATTCATTCATCTAATTTTCAGGCCCATTAATTGAGCTCCTGCTGTGTGCTGGGCTCCCTTCTGGGTTTGGAGGCTACAGCTAAGAACAGAATCCATAGTGACCCCTGCTCTTTTTGTCCTGCTACACATTGGTGCAAACTGCCCCCATAACTCTCCTGGACCACTCTCTCCTAATTGTTCTGTGAACACCCACTTCCAGTCCACCCATTCTTCATTCTGCAAAGTGGTCATTTTGGGGCTGAAAACCCTTATATAATTCCTAGAAAAAGATCAGAATTCTTAATATGTCCTACAAGTTCTTGCATAATCTTGTCTCTTTTCCTGCAAAGTTCCAGCCCTCGCCCTGAATCCCACCTCTTTCTTTAGCAGTTAATTTCTATCATCTTTGAGCACAGACCAAACAGCACTTACTGATTTCCATATTCAGTCAGACTTGCATGTTATTAATAAATATGGATGCACGTACTTCACCCTTCCTGGTTCAGGGAATATTTGGTGTTTGACTCCCTCATTTGAATACATTCCTTTAAGGCAAAAACATAATCATTTGCTGACTCTTACTATATCCCATCAATCTAGTGTATTTCTTGTCTCATAGTGGGTATTAGATCTCTCTTTTTTTTTTTGAGACAGAACCTCAAGCTATTGCCCTGGGTAGAGTGCTGTGGCATCACAGCACACAGCAACCTCCAACTCCTAGGCTCAAGTAAGCCTCCTGCCTCAGCCTTCCAAGTAGCTGGGACCACAGGCGCCTGCCACAATGCCCGGCTATTTTTTGGTTGCACCTGTCATTGTTGTTTTGGTGGGCCTGGGCTGGATTCGAACCCACCACCTGAGGTGTATGTGGTTGGTGTCTTAGCCACTTGAGCCACAGGCGCCAAACCTAGATCTCTATTTGTTAAAGCCATAAATGAATGGCCCGTCCAACCATCTACCTCTCTCCTTCTCTTTGTCTGGCATGTCTAGGCCACCAGTTGTAGTCCTGCCCACTGTCCCTGGAACCCTTCCTTGTCACTTGTCTCTTCTTTCTCTTCTTGCTACAGTCCCAACTTTTCCACTGGCTCCTTCCCAGAAATCACGTTCAAATCTCATTTTAAACCCACAACATGGCCCCAGGCCCCCAATCACGCACACATCCTCCCTCAAGCCTCTACGCTCATCAACAGACTCCCTTTTCTTTCATCAACTAAGTGGAACTCCTGCTTGGGGCAACCTTCTCCACTTCTCTGCTTCTCTAACTTCCATACATCTCGGGCCCTGTCAAAGGGCACTAGAAAGGCATCCAACAGCGTCCTCATGGCCATAGCTCATCCTTGTGTGACCTCCTGAAGCGCTCAACAAGCTTGAGTATTTTCTTGGATAATCTTTCTTCTCCTTATCCTGCAGATCTCCACCGTCCCCTGCTTCTCTCCTGCCCCACTTCCCAGGCCCTTCTAGACTTTTTCCCGGGGTCTTTATGATAGAGCATCTCTTACCTTACAGAGATTCTTCCAGCATCTCCTCCTTCTCTTCCCCTGCACCGTCAAACTTTTTGGAAGTATTAGCTTCATCTGCTATTTTTGCCTTCTCACCTCCCATTTACTTCACAACCTACACAGTCTCTATTTCTACCGCTATCATTTCACAGAAGCCTACTCTGCGTCTGTGTCTTTCTATTCCTGTTTTTCACTCAAGCCGTCTCCTTCTCTTGCAACCTGACTGGTCTTCAGTCCCAGGGCACAGCATTGCCTTCGTGAAAATCTTCACTAAGTTTTCAAATAATGCTGGTGAATCTGATGGAGAGGCAGGCGACCACTGGTTTAACTGGCCTTGGACCAGGTTCTGTCTCTA
>NW_003852511.1:2736321-2739067 GCF_000181295.1 Otolemur garnettii
CTGGTGACCAGGAGCCTCACTGGTAACACAAACAGTCCATTAACACATACTTTGTATGTCGTGTATATTATAGGCTGTATTCTTACCATAAAGGAAGCTTATTGTTGCTTGTTATAGCAATGCTGCACCCACATAAAAGTGGCATCTTCCATATAATATAAAAAGATATTTCACACAAAGTGCGGGTTTTTTCAAACCTGCTGGAGTAGCTACCACAATGGCTTCATGAATTTCATTTTCTTTGTGTTAATGGTTTCATTTATCGTGAAATGGTGGGCAGTAGCAGCTGCAAACCTCAGTCTATGGTACTTAATAAGCAATTCCACTTCTCCTTGTATTGTCATGACTTTACTCTGCGTTTTGGGAGCACTTCCAGCCTTACTAGTGGCACTTTGGATGGGTCCCCTGGTGCTAATCAAGGTTTATGGTATTGCACTAAACACAATGAGAAGTGCATAGTTTATTGCAGTAAACTGTGTGAGAAGTGCAATGGATCACTTTTTACTGCAACACACAATTTACTGGCGAGACAAGCTCCTCAGGTGGAAACGATTAGCATCACACGCCTTTATGAGCGGATGCTTAGAACACTTGAGCTCACAGGAATAGCAACAGGAAACAGCTACACTATTATTATAGTAGTTCAGTATGATCTCTGAGTATTTAAGTGCAATGATAATTTTAACATCTTCTTTCTTTTTTTCTGAGATAGGGTCTCAGGCTGTTGCCCAGGCTAGAGTGCAGTGGTGTCATCATAACTCACTGCAACCTCAAACTCTTGGGCTCAAGGGATCCTCCTGCCTTAACCTTTAGAGTAGTTAAAACCACAGGTGTACATCATACCCAGCTAATTTTTTCTTCCTTTCTTTCCTTCCTTCATCCCTCTCATTCTCCTTCCCGCCCTCCCTCCCTTTCTTTCTTTTGTAGCAAAGGGGGTCTCACTGTATGCTCAGGCTGTTCTTGAACTCCTGGCCTCAAGGGATCCTCCCCCTTCAGCCTCCCAAAGCACTGGGATAATAGGTGTGAACCACCATGCTGAGCTCTATTTTAGCTTTTACGTAATAGACGTGTGTGTTGTAATGTGTGTGTGGTTGTAAATGATAAAATAGACTTGTATCTACATATATTTTATGCAGCCATGACATACTTTTTATTATTTTCTTCAATATTTCTAGGCGACACAGCTCATCTGTGAGTTTTTTCAAATCGTGGCACATCGCCACACATTTTTCTAATATACTTATTGACAATCCCCATATATCTGGACACACACAGTTCACACCCCTGTTCTTCAAGGGTCTGGAAATACAGGAAAGTTCAAATGACAATGCCACTCTATAGGGAGGAAGCTGCTCTCCTAAGATCAAAAGGAGGTGCTAATTTAGTAAACCTAGAACTGTATGGAGGGAACAGAGGATGTCACACAGAGCCCTGGCCCTAGAGTTCAAGTTCAGCTGAATGAGGTGGGGAATCTCAGCGTGTTCAGCTGAATGAGGTGGGGAATCTCAGCGTCCCTGGATCTGACAATTTTCTCTCTAACTAGGTTCTTGAAAAGGTGAAACTCTGACCTTCAGCATCAAGCCCCTCTTTGCCAGAAAGCTTCATGGATGCCCCATAGTGCCCTGGGTTCATGCTGCTGACGTGTGTCACATGCAAATGCTGTAGTTCACGAAATGTATTGTCAAAGAGCTTGCAGCTTAGGTACTGTCATCCAGCTGGGGACAGGGCTCAGAAACAGTGATGACAAGCAGCGGCCAGGGCTGGACTGCTCCAGGAGGCAAAAGGATATCATCTACCTTGTTTTCTTTTTTGCTGTCAGGATCAGGACCCCAACCCCATGCGATGTTGTGGTCTGAAGTCATGGGAATAACTAGGCCTGAAGGAGCCCATTCTAAACGGCTGACACATACATGAGGTCAGACAATTAAGTTCACACACTCATCCTAGAAAAAGGGCTACATACCTCGTTGCCGAATATCACGACAGTCACCTTCAAAGTCCTCCCCTTGGGAAGCTGTGTGCTGACGTCAGTGCCTGGTCCACCCTTCAAAGCACTCAGAGGGCCTGTTTCCGAGAAAAAAAGGAGGCCGCTCAGTGAACATGGAGGTGACCACCTCACTTCAGGGCTGGAGCACTCTGAGGCCAGAGAGTCAAGTGCATGGCAGAGAGGGGACAACTCCTAATGTCCATGGCAGGACACAGCAGTGGGAAGCACTGGGGCACTCTCAGCTCCTCCCCACCCATCGGATCTTTTTCTCACCACTATTCTTTCCTCATGTGCTTCTGGAAGAGTCCTTTCTCCTTTTCTCTTCCCTCCTTATCTCTGTACCCAGGGAGGCTGTGTTGGATGAGAGGTGGGCAGGGATCCATTGTGTTTTCATCCTTACAGGGAAGGGGGCTGCGGGGCATGATCAGAGACAGGGATGATGGCAGGAAAATTACGGGCACTGCTCAGGCCAGGAGTGACCAGGCTGCCCAGGTCTGTGTGGGCAGGAGGGCCTGAAGAAGAGCCATTTGTCACCTGCTGCCTCTTGGCAGAGCCTGTGCAGAGGCTGGCCCCTGATCTGCACCCCTCAGAGGTTGGCCACCTCCCACCACACTGAGGCTAAGGCTCTGTCCTATTAGGGTTCCCTGACACCTGGGCTTGGCATCACCAGGGCCCGGGGGATCCTGAGCACCTCTGGTTATAAATCCAGCCATTTTCAGGGGTGCTTCAGGGAAACTTAGAGCTTCGCCTGCTTCATTC
>NW_003852511.1:2740883-2742824 GCF_000181295.1 Otolemur garnettii
GAGTTCTCTTCCACTGTTCCTTTCTCCTCTGAGAAACCTCAGGGATGGCCTCTGGCACTTGCAATGCAGCTTCAGCTCAGACAGTTCTCTGGATCTAAGTTGGGAGGAGGCCTGGGGAAAGAAGCTAGTCAGCAGTGAGGCACCTACAAACCACCCAGGGGAAAGGTTTCACCAGAAGGGAAAATCCTCACATTTCTGAGGTTGCTAACTTCCTTGAGGACAGGCAAATCTGTCCAGAGCAGTGGGCCAGAAAGCCGAAGGCAGACAGCCAAGTTGGTTTAGCAGGCTCACGTCATCTCTCACCACAGCACGGCTCTCCTCCACAGAACTCAACCTGCTGGGCAGGACCTAAGCCCCCCTAATCCCCCAGCAGACCACTCTCCTGAAATTTACGGTTTCTACTTGTAGTCTGGGAGTAAATATGATTTGGAAGTATCTGATATCCTTGGCCTACTTGTAATACAGAACTTGGCAGTCTTAGCCAGAGAATGAAATATGGAAAGAATGGCAAATTCATTTGAAGAAAATTTGTAATGATTTTTAAGGTTCAGCATAGTCAGGATGCATATTATTTGTTCCTTAACTATGACCGTATAAGAAGCTACCCCAAAACTTAGTGGTGTAAAACAACTATCTGATTATATTTTACAATTCAGATGGAACTCAGCTGGAAAAGTCTTTTGTCCTAGGTGGCATGGACAGAATTATGTCACCCTATGACATTTAGCCCATAGATGGCCTGGCCTGAGGGCTGAAGATGGCTGCTCTCAGATCTCTGGTCAGAAGGCTGGGCTTACTTGAGACTATCACCTGAGCATCCACTGTTCAGCATGGCAACCTCAAGGTAATCATTTCATGTGATGCCTCAGAGCTCCAAGAGAGGAGTGGTCCAGAGAAAAAAGCTGGAACCTGCTTATGTTTTTAGGATCAAGCCTTGGATATCACCTAGTATCATCTCTGATGCACTCTCTTGGTTGAAGCAGTCACAAGTGCACCCAGTTTCAGAAACAGGGGACACAAATCCTACCTTTCAATGAGGGAGTCTCAAAAGCTGCCACATATGTGTGTATGTATCTTTGAGTATGGAATGATGTAACTACACCTATGCATGCAGTTAATCCTGAGCTCCCCGCAAACTTTGGTTCTCAGAGAGTTGTGTGGTTTAAGAGGAGGAAGAAATTCCATCCCTTTGGGGCCTTAGAGGTCTCATGGATGAAGTACGGCATCCAAGGCAGGCCCTGGAAGATGAAATTGTATCACAGATGGAGATGAAGGACTGTCTGTGCGTAAGGGATCACATGAGCAGAGACATGGGGAGAACTGGAGTGTGTGCTGTAGGATGAGATGGCCTCGGGAACAAAGGGGTCCCTCAACAGAGCAAATAGACAACAATCAAGATTAGAGAGAGAAAGGGTTATAGAGCACCTGCAGAGGACACTGCAGGGTGGGGACTTGGGATGATCTGTAGGCAAAAGGAAACGGGCCAGTAGAGATTTGTGTTTATTTATTTGCAGTTTTTGGCCAGAGCCGGGTTTGAACCTGCCACCTCTGGTATAGGGAGCTGGCGCCCTACTCCTTTGAGCCACAGACACCACCAGAGAGATTCGTGTTCTAAAAGAGTAGGGCACTCGCTGATAGGGCGAGGGCTCCCAGCAGGCTAAGTCATGGAGAATGGCAGGTTAGTAACTTTACCTTGAAAATAAGGACATGTATGTTTTTCCTCGGGGTAAGAGCAAAGAAAAGAAATAGAGAATGACGATATTATGAAGTACAGAGAAGTAAATGGAGGGAAGACTTCAATCTTCTGAGTGACATAGGAGGTGAGATTATTAAAATGAAAAATCACTGATGCATATGTTAGACATTTCATGAAAATACAAAATGTGAACTTTAAAAAGAATTTCTGGCTAGGTATGGTAATAAATAATCATACTGGCTGGG
>NW_003852511.1:2743587-2752412 GCF_000181295.1 Otolemur garnettii
TGTCATTGAATTGGAATACAAACTGTTAAACCTCTGGAAACAGGTATGGCAAAATTGCCTTTCCAGAAGGGTGCGCTCATTTTCACTCTCACCCACGATAAGGCAGTTCGCCGACCTCTGTCAACATTTTGGTCACCCTAAAAAGAAACAACTGAGACTCCTGTTTCTCCTGGGGGTTGACACCCCGGGACATTTCTTCACCATAAAACCTAAGGTCCTGTTTTAGAGAACTCGCGCTCAGAAACAGGACCCTTCTGAAACTCTCCCTGGTGAGAGGTGGGCGGGAGGGAACAGACTTTCCTGATCCCAGGGGCCTTCCGCTCCGAAGTTCTCGAATTTCACCACTGTCATTGGCACCGGATTGCTCAGCCCTCCAGCCAATGAGACACAGAAGGAAAGTATTTCGGCGCTCGCTATTTTGGAACATTTAGGCTTTGATTAGGAGGAAAGACCTACCGGGCAGGAGCACCTCAGACCGCGGGCTGGACGCGCCAGCTCAGTGCGCGAACTGGCCCCGACCACACGCGAGCGCGCGACACGGGAGCGCGCGCGCGCACACACCGCGCGGGCCGCTCGGGTTGGGTGACCGGACCCGGGAGAGAGCGGGAGAAGCCGGGGCCGGCCGAGCTAAAGGGTCTGGGCGCACCGAGCCCCGCCGCACCCCGCGGGACCGAGCGAAGGGCGGGGGCGCCCGGGGCCACGGCAGCGCGGCCCGGGTGCTCGGGCCAAGTTTGCGCGCGGTCTCCGCTGACTCTCTGGTTACCTGAGCCGGCAACCACGTCAGCGCCACATCATCTGGGCTTTTTATATTGCAGAGAAACAGGAAAAGAAGGACGAGAAATCCCGCTGGAGTGAGCCAATCGCAGGGGGCCTGCGCTGCCGGAGGAGCGGGGCGGGCCGGGGCGGGATCGGCGCGGGCGGCGGGGGCGGCGGGCCGCGCTCCGGCCGGTCTGCGGCTCAGCCTCGGCGGCGGCGCTGGCGGCGTTGGCGGCGAAGATGCTGCAGTCCCTGGCCGGCAGCTCGTGCGTGCGCCTGGTGGAGCGGCACCGCTCGGCCTGGTGCTTCGGCTTCCTGGTGCTCGGCTACCTGCTCTACCTGGTCTTCGGCGCCGTGGTCTTCTCCTCGGTGGAGCTGCCCTACGAGGACCTGCTACGCCAGGAGCTGCGCAAGCTGAAGCGGCGCTTCCTGGAGGAGCACGAGTGTCTGTCGGAGCAGCAGCTGGAGCAGTTCCTGGGCCGGGTGCTGGAGGCCAGCAACTACGGCGTGTCGGTGCTCAGCAACGCCTCGGGCAACTGGAACTGGGACTTCACCTCCGCGCTCTTCTTCGCCAGCACCGTGCTCTCCACCACAGGTAAGAGGCCCGCCGCACTCCCACCCCGGCCCCGGCCCGGGGCCCGCCGGCCCTGCCACTCCGGCCACCCGGGGCCCGGCGCCCCCGCCCACCTCGCTCCGCGGCGCTCCAGACCCTCGACCCCCGCCGGCGCCCTTGCCCCTCCCGGTGCGGCGTCTGCGGTGACCCCGCTGGGCGGGCTCCGCGGAGCCGGAAGCCGGAGAGGTGGCCCTCGGAGGATGCCTTGGGTGCCGCCGCGCGTAACTCCGGGGAAGTGGTCCCTAAACCTTTCGGCCTGGGACCCTGCAGGGGCTCCTTTTTCGTAATACTTCAAGGCGCTTGAATTTGTAGCCTCCTGGCCGCCGAGCGGCAAGGCAGTGGGACGATGGAAACCACCCTGTGCTCCGAGGGCGCTCACCTTCCTCCTGACCCCATCCCAACGCGGCACAGTGGAACGGTACCCTTTCAAGGGTCACCTTCTGGAGTGTGCCTTTCTCTTTTAATCATGCACCAATTATTTCCGTTCTCTTGTAGCTTGGAGGCAGTTTGGGGGGTAGCCGAGTGACATCACTGCACTTCGCAGGTGACCTCTGCGCTGACAGGCCGATCCGGTTTATGGTTAAGAGTAGGAGGAGGGGTGGGGGGCCGAAGGGAGCATCCGATTGCCCGTGATCTGACAAAACGGGCACCCTGACTCGGCAGTTCTCTCAACTTCAGGTGTGCGAAGCTCCCCCTTAAACTTGCGGAGCGGCGCGTACCGCACTGCTCCTCTGCTGGGCGCTGGGGGAGTGTCCTTAGCAGGAGGAAGAGGCCGCGCGGGCCCCGAGGCTTGGTGGCCGTGTAAGCTGATGAATGGAGGGCGAGCTTTCCGTGCTGGAGCTCGGGGGCACGCACCCTGACTGCGGGTGCCAGCTGGTCAGTCTCTTCTTTTTATTTATGAGATCCAGTCTTTGGAACGGTTTATCTTGGCGCGCACAAGGTCACCCCCTTCTTA
Organism: Otolemur garnettii; assembly: GCF_000181295.1. Lineage (NCBI taxonomy): Eukaryota > Metazoa > Chordata > Mammalia > Primates > Galagidae > Otolemur > Otolemur garnettii. The sequence continues at coordinate 2,745,912 of NW_003852511.1, forward strand.
CTCTTACTTGCCCGTGTAGTCCGGGATTCCGGGCCTTGGATTTCCCTGTGCCCGCCCCACCCCCACCTTTCCCGGTGAGTATGTGTTTCGAGAGTGACTCCAACCCTCCTGCTTCCCCCCCCCCGCCCTTCACCTCCCAGGGTGTATTTATCCCCTCTGAGCTACACCTAGCTGATTGTTTGGGTAATTATTTTGTTCAAGGTAGATGGAGTGAAACCATGATTCAAAAGTCTGGGATGAATTACTACACTGATGTAAATTTGCCCTGGATTAAGTAGAAGTTGAACTAGCTTGTATTGTGGTGTTTAAACTGTGTTAAAGGTATCCGGAAATAAGACAATCCTGTTATCTCACTTTGCTAAGAATGTCTGCTTCTTGGCCAACACCACTCTTGAATTTCTGTTTGGACAACTTTTGCGTCCGTGGTCTTTGCCTGGCTCTCTGTTATTCATTTCTTTGAGACGTCACTGGGCCTTCCCTTTGGAGCGTGTGTGCTAGATGGACGGTCATTCACTCTCTGCAGAAGTGTTTCCACTGGGCTACAGAAAGTTTACAACTGGGTCACAGCATTGGGGGTAAACATTTTAAAGAATGGTTTCAGTATTTTTTTTACTAAGGATGTTTCGAAGCTAGAACAAAAATAACAACAGTGTTATCAGGAAAAGGACAAGTTTGCTCTCCGTGGGTGGGGTTTTTATCACTGGTGACGCTCATGTATGGGTAAATTATTAACATGGCAAGTACCTATTTGAATGCCAAAAAAATAATTTATGTCTTGAATAAACAGATCTGGGAAATACTTGCCTATTCAACACATAAATTCCCCTTTTTTGAATTAGGAGAAGTTTCTGTTCTGGTTAAAGAAAAAGGAGGGGTAGAGTTGGGATGTCTTACTATTGGTATTCAGGTTGTGTTGTAGTTCCTGAGAAAGTCTGTATTCACGCAAAACAAGAGTTCATTTAGGAAATCAGTGCAAGGGGCGCTTAAGGATAAACTAAATGGACAAGGTCCCTCTTGATTTGTAAAATTAGCAGATCAGGGAATTCTTGTTACACAAATGAAACTATTCTGAATCCGAGATACTCTTCTTTTGGTTTTGTACTGGTGCACTTTTGACACATTTGATGTTCCTTATGGCCTCAAAATGATGGTTTTGTGGCAGAAGATCAGATGATTTTTAGAGTAAAGCTGGTATACTTCATCACTTTTCATTTCTGGAAAAGTACCAGACAACTCAAAGGAATCAGAATTGCTTCTCTTTTAGCTGGATCTTAGACTTGTGCTTCTTTGAAAAAACTCTCCTATCCTTGTTGGTGGTAAATCCCTGAAATAATTGTCACAGGGTTCATCTTTGATTTGTCCAGAATGGTAATGATAGTCATTACAAAAATGGAGATATTGGTGGTCACGATTGTATTATAGGTCCCTGAGTGCATTTATGTCAGATCTCCTCATCCCAGAAAGTACAAGCTTCCATTTCTGGAAGGAGCTGGATGACATCTTCATGATCTATTAGGAAGAAGGCTTAGGTGGGTAATTCAAAATGTTGTCCTTGTTCTCTCTTCTGCCCAGGACTTGGTGAATTATTTCCAGCAAACAATTTTAGTTTCTCTTTACTTCTTCTGGTAGGGAAGCAAAGATTTCTCATGCCTCGTAAAGTTCATGACTGACACACCTATAAATAAAAGACAGATGAATAAGAGAAAATCCTAAGTTTTTTATATGACATGAGAGCCTTCAGAAAAAAAAGACTCAAAGAAACTGGGAAGTTTGTGCCTTTTTGTGGTTATGCAGAAGTATAATTGGAGGACAGTAGGTACCATCTCAAGGTCATAAGCTGGGGGGATGGACAAGGCCTGTCTGTTTAGATTCTTCCTGGCATCTCTGTTGTCAAGAATGAAGACATATCTTTTCCCCAGGTATATAGAGTGGGTTCCCTGGAATGAGGATCTTTTTCAGTAGAGAATCCTTTTGCAGCCTGCTATGTAAGGGAAGTGTAGGGGAAGGTGAGAATGACCTTCCAGCTTCTGCTATTTTTTTCAAATGCCAAAGCGTCATATATTGGGGTAGTGTGCCCTACACGTTATCACTTTTGATTAAAAAGGATACAGCAACATCTACATAGGAATTGAGCTTTTTAAAAGGAAGAATGGTGTAAAAGTAAGAAAGTATTATAGACTATTGTATTTCTCACATAACTGTTGTGCTGTGATTTCGCCCCTACCCCCAAAGATCGAAGAAATAATGTCTAGGTCATACTTGGGGAATAAGAAATAATTTTTATTGGACTTACCTTTAGTACTGTCTAAAACTTTGGGCAGCGCCATCCATACTTAAAAACAGTTTGTGATGTTGGTTTACTGTAACTTTGCTTCTTTATTCATCCCCCTAAGCAAGGCGATATCATGATGATAAATGGGTTTTTTGGTAAAAATATAATTTTTGTATTCATACGATATAGAAGCTGTCAGTATCTTTTGCTGCTTTGCAGATATGAGTGCTATATGACAGCTCAGTTGCTACTTGTCATTTGTACGCTAGTCAAGGGTTGCCTACCTTACGTTTATGAAAATATACTTTGAAACTCTTATTAAAAGTGTCCAGTAAAGGAACTTATTTGTCTTGTTTTAATCAAGTCGAGGAGGGCGCTGCCGCCACATCACTGTAGTTTTCAAGGAGAAAGTGGGCAGAGGTAATGGGATGCTGGATTGATCCTTAATATTTAATGGGGTGCTGGATTGAGCCTTAATATTTAGAGTGTTTTCAGTAGGGGAAATGTGTTGTTACCCTCAACAAATACTTATTGAGGCTCTTGCCTGCCTGTAATTCTAGCACTCTAGGAGGCTGAAGCAGGTGGATTACTTGAGTTCAGAAGTTGGAGACCAGCCTGAGCAAAGTTAGATCCCTCTTTAATAACCATAGAAAAACTAGCTGGGCGTAGTGCCCTAGGCCTATAGTCCCAGTTATTTGGGAGGCTGAGGCAAGAGGATTGTTCAAACCCCAGAGTCTGAGGTTGCTGTGAGCTATAATGCCACTGCACTTACCCAGGATGACAGAGAGACACTCCATCTCAAAAACAAAAACAAAAACAAAAAACCCCCCTGACGAGTTATTGAGCTTTTAGCAAAGAACAAGATGGGGAAACTCTGGCTTTGGGGCCTAATCTGGCCCACTTGCCTGTGCTAAGAACGGCTTTTATATTTTCAAAAGAAAAATAATATTTCCTGATACATGAAAGTTTTATGAAAATCAAATTTCATTGTCCATTAAGAAAGTTCTGTTGGTGTGCAGCCACACCTATTTGTTCATCTATCATTTATGACCACTTTCCGGCTCCCGTGGCAGAGTTGAGTAGTTGAGCAGAAACCATAGGGCCATAAAAACTGAAATATTTATTTACTGTCTGACCCTTTACAGGAAAAGTTTGCTGACCTCAGCTTCACGATGATACTCGGAAGGAACGCTAAGTGTAGCTCTGAATACTTTACTTCCTTTCGGCAAACTCCTTGTAAGACAACTCAAGTTCTCTGCCTCTTTGTGCTGTTGTCTGAAGTGCTACTGCAATGTCAAGTACATTATGCAGCCCCACTAACCATGTTCAGAACAGATGGCTATTTCTGATGTCACCAGTTTGTGGTCAAATGTCTGATGCTGCCTTTTTTTCCCTTCCCAGTGACAAAGCCACATTTCACGTTGTGAGTACCTTATCTAAAATGTCCAATAAATACTATGTTACATCTGGAATAGGAATGACAACAAAAATACACAAGCTAGCTCTGTGTCAGCCGAAAGAGGCATCCGAAATCCCATGCTCTGAAGTGTGTGCTCTTTATCCAAAGGAGAAGCTTTGGTTGCGATTTTGAGCCTTCAGTTCTCTAATTATCTGGATTTTGAGTCCATAACAGATAAAAGAAGGAACGTCACAGCTACAGGCAAACATAAAGTGACAGGTTGTGAAAAGAGAAATCATTTAAATAGTACCAAACTGAAATGATATTTATTTATTTTTTGAGACAGAGCCTCAAGCTATCCCCCTGGGTAGAGTGCTGTGGCATCACAGCTCATAGCAACCTTCAAATCCTGGGCTCAAGGGAGTCTTCTGCCTCAGCCTCCCAAGTAGCTGGGACCACAGGCGCCTGCCACAAAGCCCGGCTGTTTTTTGGTTGTAGCCGTCATTGTTTGGCGGGCCTGGGCTGGATTTGAACCTGCCACCTTAGGTGTATGTGGCTGGTGCCTTAGCCACTTGAGCCACAGGCGCCGAGCCTGAATAACTTCTTTACCTGGGTCACAAAGCTAAAAGTGACATGGCCTCATTTGAACTTCTATTGCAATGTGTCTAAGAGTCTGAGCTTTGCATGGCTTCTGGGCATAGGAGCTTCTCATAGGATGAAGTTTCTCCCCCAAATTTCTGCGTTGAATTCTTAATCCCAGTATCCTGGAAAGTGACTGTATTTGAAGGTAAGGTCTTTACAGAGGTGAGTAAGTTAAAATGAGAAGATTGTCATCAGCAAGTCAAGAGTGAGGCCTCAGAAGAAACAAAACCTGGACACCTTGAAACAAGGCCTTCTAGCCCCAATCCTGCAATTTGAGAAAATAAATTCCTGTTGCCTAAGCCAGCCAGCCTGTGGTATTTTATTACTGCAGCCCTAACATCCTAGTACATGTAATGGTTGCACAAAGACCACTCAGTAGAGCATGAGAAACAGAAGCTTTAAGTCTTCCTTCTTGTAACAGTTTCATATACCTGGTTAGGGCATTATTGTTTTTAGAGCACGGTGTAGTAATTGATACCCTTGAACCATCAATAAAGATAATTTATCATGCTCCAATTTTAGAAGGTAGAGAAGTTTATGATAAATTCTAGAAACATTTCCACTCTATAATGGTCAAAGAGAAGAGATATTTAGTGTTTCAATGTGTAAGTGTCACCTGCCTATGAAACATATCAGTTCTTTAACATTTTGCAGGGTTTTTTTCTCTCTCCTTTGTAATTATAAACTTGCTGTTATCTATGCCTATTATAATTATAAATGGCTGTAACTGGACTTTTATGATATAACTGTAAGTCTTATCATGAATAGAGTCTTTGATTAGCTCGAGGACCTCATAGGACTTCCAGTGCCTTTCAGACCAGGTGTTTAACGGCACCGCTTGGTGGACTGTTGCTGTGTGGAAGAGTGTCTCTTGTCTTAGTTGAGCAGAAGAGTAATGTAATTTTGGAACAGGTGAATTGCTGACACACAATTGTTTGGACCCATTGACATGACACTTCTGTATGGTTCAACTTACTGCAAGGTTGATTTCAGGGACAGAAACACCATCTATTCCATAAGCCACCTTTGACATAGAGCTGCACCGTGATAGATTTTATTCTCAGAGACATCATTTGATCCCAATTATAGCCAAATCCATGAAATATGGAAGCACCTAACATCTCCCGTGTTTGTATTGCTTATTTCTGGTAGGTGATAAAAGTTGTCTCTCTGCTGGAAAGCAAACAACTTTGGGGGGATTTTCTTGACCATTGTGATCTTTGTATCACCTGGCTCACTTTGTGCTCTGACTTTAGCAAGACCTGATCTGAGGTCAGAAGGAAGGAAGGAAGAGAAGGGGCAGTTGGAGGTGTTTGTACACCTGAAAGGACTGGGAGATGGTCCCCTGAGGTTGATCACACCTGCAGGGCTGGTCTGCTATTCCCTGGTGGCGTTCACTTTTCCCTTCTTTAATCTGTGAAACAGCCACTTATACTGATGACATTAATGGACTTACATTAGACATTGATGGTGTTTGTAATTTGCTGCTGTCTGCTTGATCCCAGATCAAAATCTAACTTTTTGCTTTAGTTCCTCTGACTGGGACTGACTTGCTTTGTGAAATAAAAGCCTGCCCTCCGCTGCCTCCAGAGATTCAGTTATAGGCCTCGGGCAAAGGGCTTTAGTTGGAAATCTCTAAGGGGATGCAGAGACCTGGGTAATGTGGAGTCTATGGAATCATGGCTGCGGATTCAGAGGACAGAAGGCCAGAAACAGAAAGTTAAATACCGCATGTTCTCGTATATACGTGGAAGCTAAAGAAGTAAAAAGTAGAACCGAGGGTACCTAGAGGCTGGGAAGGATAGGTAGACGGGAGGGAGAGGTATGTTAAAGATTACAAAATTACAGCTGGATAGGAGGATTCATCCTGGGGTTTTCCACCACCTCTGTAAGATGAGTAGTTAACATGGATAGGAGGACTTCATCCTGGGGTTCACCACCACCACTGTAAGATGAGTAGTTAACATGGATAGGAGGATTCATCCTGGTGTTCTCCTCCACTGTAAGATGAGTAGTTAACATGCATAGGAGGACTTCATCCTGGGGTTCTCCACCACTGTAAGATGAGTAGTTAACATGGATAGGAGGACTTCATCCTGGGGTTCACCACCACCACTGTAAGATGAGTAGTTCACATGGATAGGAGGACTTCATCCTGGGGTTCTCCTCCACTGTAAGATGAGTAGTT
>NW_003852511.1:2753907-2761088 GCF_000181295.1 Otolemur garnettii
CCACTGTAAGATGAGTAGTTAACATGGATAGGAGGATTCATCTTGGGGTTCTCCTCCACTGTAAGATGAGTAGTTAACAATACTAATACGCGAGGTCAGACTGTTAAGTTCGTGAACCTGTCCTAGAAAGAGTGCCACATACCTCCTTGTTGAATGTCCCTAAGGAGTACCTCAAAGGTGACCTCAAAGGTGACCGTGGTGATACTCACCAGTGAGGTATGCGGCACTTTTTCTAGGATGATTTCACAAACTTAATGATCCACCCTGGTAGTATAGTGTCAGATAGTTAGGAGGAGAACATTGGATGTTCCCAACAAAAAGAAATGAGAAATGTCGGAGAGGATGGATGTGCAGATTACCCTGATCTGACCACTGTGCTTTGTGTGTATGGAGACGTCACTGTTCCCCGCAAATAGGCACAATTATTATATGTCAATTTAAAAAATATGTAGAAAGGAAATTAAACTTAAAACTATACAAATAATAAAAAAAGACCCACATAGAATGCCTCTAAGGGATTTTAAAAGAATAAGCCTGTGTTTTCTTTTCTCTGATTGTGGTCAGTGAGGCTGTGATTATAATGTTCACCCGTTGTTAATGCTAAGGGTCTTTTAAGACCGGAGTTAAGCTATTTATTCAAGTTGATGCCTCAGTCTCCTGCTCTGTTGATGCCCTTGAGGTTCATTAGACGCTGGATTTGTCCTTTGGTCTACAGTACAGTCTCAAGGGCACCAGTAGTCCAGACATGCAGCGGTGAAGGGCGTACAGAGCCAGGTGCCCACCGGACCTGGGGAGACCTAGAAGATGCAGCTGCACTGAGGTTCCATCTCCCCGGGGCCCCCCTGTTTCTTACTGCTCCTTCCCCCCAGCAGCCTCCTCTCCACTCTCCTAACACCTTGGCCTCACTAGGTACCTGGCTCTCTTAACCTGTCATGGTCACGCTTGGCTTTCCTAGCACTCAGTGAGTTTCCGAAAGAGGAATTTCAGATGCATTTCTTCTCATGCATACATCTGTCTCCTTTTCTGAAAAAAGCAGGTTCTAAAGATGTTATGCTTTTTCAAGAGACCTGAGATATAACTTCACTGTCTTAAGAAGCAAACAGGCCCCAATTGTTAAAATGACTTTTGAAGTTATTCATATGAAAACGATGACATTTCAATTTATTTAAGTGTTTTAGTTTTTGTTAAGAAAGTTTTCTGTTTAAAATGAAAATAATGAGAACCACGTATACACTCAGCGTAAGGCCCTAAGTGATCTGAAGACACAGAGGCATTCATTCCTCACCAAGTACCTACTGAGGGCTTGGGTTGAGCAGGCACTTAGGAATATGTCAGGGAGCAGAAGCAGCAATTGTTGCCCTCCTGGATTTGTTGGTCCAGTTGGTGCAGAGAGACACAGCTATAGGGGCACCCTCTGAAGGTTCACTAAAATTCAGCTGCAGATCGGAAGGCAGATGGATAGGAAAGTCATACAAATTTATTTGACCATAGTTTCTTGTGACACAGGAGGCTTCAGAAAGAAGACTCAGATACCAGGGAAGGGGTTCATTTGTACGCTTAGATTCGACATAGTATGGATAGCTGTGTAGAGGAAATAGGATGGGACAGAAGTAGCGTGCTCTACTAATGCTGATGGCCTGAGGGGGAACCAGCAAGGCCTGTGCTCTGGGTTCTTGTTGGCTTCTCTGCGCAGTGTCCCTTCTGGGGCAGGAGGTCCCTCTCTGGAATGGGGACCTTCTGACCTACAGTCAGACAAGTTAGGTCAGATGATTTCTTGGACCAGTTTTATACCAGAAAGGCACGGGGAAAGTTAGAATAAGCTTTTTGGGTTTTACAGCAGGCTTTGGGGATAGGGAGTTCTGGTTTCTGTGACCTGCCTCAGGGAAGCAGGATTCTAGTTTCTGTGGCTAGCCTGGGGGCAGAATGCAAGGCCAGAGGCAGGAGGGCAGGAGAAGGTCAGAGAGAACTGCCTCAGGGGCCTTCATTTTGGGGTAGGGTATTCTGAGCCCCTGTGTAATCGAGGGGTTAACTAAATGACATTCACAGAATGATGATGAGTGTTCAGGGGCAGCGTAAGGGAGCCAGGAAATAGAGTGTGGTTGGTGAGGGAGCTGGGATTGCAGTCTTTGATAAGTTGTCCCTACAGGCCTTCCAGCGAAGATGGTATTTTCCAGAGTGAGAGGAGCGTGACTGCCTTGTGTGGTTATCTGCAGACTGTTCCAGATCAAGGATTCCAGGTTATGGATGCCGCTAGACAGCCCTGTGGCTGGAGCTGAGTAAGAGGAGAAGAAGGGAAGGAGGCAGATCCTGTGGGGTGTTCTGGAATGCTGCAGAACATCTGGTTTTGAGCAAGGTGGAAAAGCACTGGGGAATTTTGAGCAGAGAGGTGGTGTGATCTGACTGATTAACGAACACCTTCATTCTAGCTGGTGGAGAAGGGCCAGAGCACGACTGAGATGTAAAAGGGGGCTGTTGCAGGACCCAGGTGGGTGCTCAGAGCAGGGTGTGGAAGCAGGTGGCAAAAAGTGGTCAGATTCTGGATCCCTAAGGATGACAGAACAAACAGTTTGCTGATGGATGTGAGGGGTAAGAATAAAAGGTTGTGCAGAATGATCGCTGGGCTTTTGACCTGAGCCGGTAGCAGCATGGGTTTTTCTTTACAGAGAGAGGGAAGGCCAGGCAGGCTCAGATTTGGGGCAGGATGGAGGGTCTGGAGCTCAGTCATGGGCCTGTTGAACTTGAGATCACCATTGGGGTTTCCACATTAGGCAAGCATTCAGCTCTAATGTGGTTCCTTGCAGGCTGCACTTGGTCTGAGGTGACCGTGCTCTCTGTTTATTCAGCCAGTGTTCCGTCCCATCACATGCATCAATTATCTGACTTCAGAGGCTGAAGAAGGCCATAATCTGATCTTGACCTTGAAGGAAAAATAGAATGTGAATAAGGAAAAAAGGAAGGAGATTTGAGAAAGTAAATTCTGTGGGCTGTTGTCATTTAATGAAGGCATTTAACAATAGTTGTAAACGTTTCCAGGCTAAAAAAGAAGTATCTAAACTGTAAAATTGTTTTCTCATTTAATATTACATAAGGCATTGTGGAAAACTGATTTTTCAAAAAGTTCCAAGAAAAGAAGTATTTGCTTTGCAATTTAAAAAATTTAATAGTAGGATATTTACCATTTGATGTAACAATTTAATAAGAAATTTGTCTTTTACATAATTCAAAGAATAACAATAAATATCTTCAGTACATTTTTTAGGAGTAGCTAATATATTAAGTTACCAAGGAATGAATGAAGGTCATTTCTTTTTTTAGGAAATAGGTAAGACAAAAACCTTTCTTTCCCCTACAAAAGATCTAAACACCTTAAGAGTATATCGGCTTCTACTAAACACATGGGCGATTTTTACAGATGAGAAAATTATCTCCAAAAAACCACCTGAGTGATTTTCATTTCCTCCATCCGGGTTGCTTTACCACTTGAAATGACCTCATTAGTATAAACACAGCTTTCTTTGTGGTTGGTGATCTAAACATCCTTTTTTCCCCCCTCAAATACTGTATTTTTGATGTGATCTCAGCTCGTGAATAACAAGAGATAAAGTGAAATGTTTTAAACTAGAATTAAAAGGTTAAAACAGTCTTATAACTAAAATTCTTCAAGTGTTTGAACACCAGTTACCAAGGCGCTCAATTATTTAAAGACCATGGTTAGGTGGATTAAGTTAATTAAAGAACCCAGGAGGCTGTTCCGAAGCTGCCTACGTGTGAGACTGACTCAGAAATTCTGAGCAGGGCAGAGAAGCCCTCACATCACTGCCCACCTGCCAGCGCTCCAGCCGGAGCCATCGCAGAGAAGCAGCCTGTCGCCCCCGCAGCCCGGCAGATGCCCCTCCCTGCGGGAGTGTGGGCTCGGAAGGGCCCTGCAGCTTCTCACCCCCGCACGCCCAGCACGCCCAGGAGCGGGAAGAGAGCTGCTGGGACGCATCTGTCATCGCTGCTCCCCCCGCACCCTCCCCTGCCACCGCAAAGCAGCTGAGGTTTCAAACTTAAACCCACAGAGATGGGGAGAAAGAAAAAACCTACAATTTTTTTAAAAGTGGGGAAAAGAGACAAAAAAGCAAATTTCTGTTAGTAGTTCATGGGATCCGACCTAGAGCTACATGTGTCCTCTCAGCAACTCGGGCAGGAATGAGGTGCAAAGGACACACTTAGCACCTGAACTTGTACATGGAGATTTTCTTTTTTTATTAAATAATAGTTGTGTACATTGATGCAATCGTGGGGTACAGTGTGGTGTTTTCATATACAATTTGAAATATTTTCATAAAATTGGTTAACATAGCCATTATGTCATTTTCTCAGTTATTGTGTTAAGACGTTTATATTCTACTTTTAGGAAGATTCACTTGTACCCTTGTAAGATAAACCATAGAGGTGATCCCACCAATCACCCTCCCTCCACCCACCCCCCTCCCATATTCTTAGGCTATAATTCAGTTATAGCTTTCATATGAAAGCTATAAATTAGTTTCTTACTAGGGCTGTGTACATTGGATACTTTTTCTTCCATTCTTGTGATACTTTGCTAAGAAGAACATTTTCCAGCTCCATCCATGTAAACATGAAGGAGGTAAAGTCTCCATCTTTCTTTATGGCTGCATAGTATTCCATCAATATACCACCGTTTATTGATCCATTCGTGGATCGATGGGCACTTGGGCTTCTTCCATGATCTGGCTATTATGAATTGGGCTGCAATAAACATTCTGATACTGATATTTTTGTTGTAATGTGATTTTTGGTCTTCTGGATATATACCTAATAAAGGTATTGCAGGATCAAATGGCAGGTCTATTTTTAGTTCTCTGAGTGTTCTCCAAATGTCTTTCCAGGGCATGGAGATTTTCACTTCACAGAATTCCGGTGTGTGGGGTTTATTAGCACAGGCTGTGTTGTGACCGTGACCGGTGGGATGGTGGTAGAGCGCGTGTGGGTGGAATTTCTTCTGTCCCTGGTCAGTGGCTCAGCCTCTGCATGTGGCCCACCTGCGGCAGGAGCATCTCTCAGGAGTTGGTTCCCTCACAACATGACTGGCTCCGGAACGAAGTAAGGCTCATCCGTGCTAATTAACTAACTGAACTAATGCATGAAAAAGTCCGGGCTGATGTAGTGAAAAGTGGGAATCGTGAATTATTTTTAAGGAAAAGGTTTGTGTTCAGATATATGAGGTGACCCTACAAAGGCCAAGTAAATGTGAGGATAGGAGGTGCGAGAGCATTGAACCGGGGTCTCATTGGGTCGTGGTCCATAGAAACGCCGGGGCTCGGCTGCTTCATTTCATCTGGACAACAGGGCTAACCCAGACCCTCTTGTGGCTCTAATATCCTGTGACCTCAGGTCTTTGGAGTGTTGACTGAGTAGGACCCTGCGCTATGCCCAGCAGGTGGGGATACATAATATAACACCATCAAGGGGAAATCACTGATCTCAAAAAGCCTACAGCCAGCTGGGGAGACCCCAACTGAAACGTAAAACTGGGCTAGAGCTGTGGAGGGGGCAGAGACCCTGTTGCTGGCAATGTCCACAGGATTTTGAGGATAGAAGCTTCACGAAGGAGGCAAATTGAGATCAACAAGCAATATGGGTAAGGTTAGGTGGGGTGGTGCAGAGGGAAGAGGGCCAGTAAAGAAAGGGACATAGGCTGCAGGCATGTACAGCCCGACTTAGAAGTGAGTCTAGCCTTGGGGAGAGTGTAGGGGGCGGCCGGAGCTCCCTGCTGTCACACAGCGTGAGAGTCACCCCAGTTGGCTATGAGCAAGCTCCAGGCCCTGCACTGTGACAGGTAGACCATCCTGTAGACTGGCCTTCAGCGTGGAAAGCTGGAGTCAGCAACAAAGCCTGAGGCTTTGCAGGCTTGCAGACACCAGGTGGCCTGGTGGTGGTGTCCCAAGGACCACCCCTGTTGGAGAGGACAGTCGTAGGACAGGGAAAAGCCATGGGCAGAGCTTCTCATGGACAGCCCCTCCATGGACATAAATGGGAACTTGTAGGCCCTGCAATGCAGGGGGAGGAGGGAGGTTCTCACATCCCTAACTGAACTGGAGCCCTGGGTGAGTAGCAAAGCTACTGCTGTGTGTAGGAGCGTAACTGCTTTCTGGGTGCGTATGTGGCAGGGAACATAGGAGAGAATGACCCCAGCTGTGTGCCTGCCCCTCCTCAACACCCACAGGGGCTGGTTGAACTCCAGACTCCAGCTATGCTTCTGAGGGATGGAAAGGGGCCTGAGTCCAGATTCTCCTGGACTCAGCCACAGGATGTTGAATAAACTCATGGGTTGTAGCTATAGGACATCGTGTGTAATTAGTATGTCAGTCAGTTACAAGTAGGTGCCTCTAAATAGTTTTATAAAGGTCTAAGTGAAATAGACACTCCGATCATGTTCCAAAGCCTTAATTGGCTTTGAGTAAATTATTTTTTGTCGGAAGAAAACCTTAACTTCAGTTACTGACTTACAACTCAGTAACTTAATTAAGGTTTACTTTTCTTTAAAAGAAGCATATGTATTATAAATACAGTTCTTTGCATTTTGTAATTGTTTACAATAATTTTTTAGTGCATTAGACTCAGATAAAGGATGTCTGGCTTCTCTTTAATCTCTTAGTACTTTAATTTTTGCTCAAGGGCACCCAGTATTACATGTCCATTCTTTGCAAGAAAGCTGAGATGGCAGAACTTAGGAAACTCATAATTCTCTGAGTAAAAGGCACCACTTAGTACAGATCTTTAGTTCTGTTTTCTTTCTCACAGGATGTAATTTTTTAAATCACACACAGAACCACACACTTGCAAAGTCTTCTTGTCCTTCTTGGTACTTAATTCTAAAGAACTGAAGACGTGGGCCCTGTAGGTCTGTGGAAATGTTTGAAGAGCAAAGCAAGATTGACCAGATGTTTGGATTTCTGTAGTGACCTGCCACCTGACTTCTGAGGCTCCAGTCTGATAAATATCAGTGTCAGACCTGCTCCCTATCCAGGTCCCCTCCACTGTATGGGCTCTCAGGGCTATCAGAGGGAGCATCACAGAAACTGGATATGTAGCTCGCTTATAGCAAATGAGAGCTTGAGTATCAGTGTTTTCAAAAGACTTACTTATAGGCTCGGCGCCTGTGGTTCAAGTGG
>NW_003852511.1:2761334-2767426 GCF_000181295.1 Otolemur garnettii
AGGCTCTGTCTCAAAAAAAAAAAGACTTACTTATAAAACAGTGAGAGTAGCGGTCGCCCTTCCATTCTAATATGCTCTTTTGAAAGCCAAACAAAAGATTGTACCTTCCTTTTGTTGCTGAGAATTACGCCTCACCCACAATCTCTTTTACTTAGCCCGGTGTGGCTGCGGCTGCCTGGTAATCACTAACCCAAGGGGCGCTGATGGTTACTGATTTCCATTGTGCTTTTCTTAGCCACCAAGTGTGGGATTCTGACAGCATCGGGCCATGCCCACGAGAGGGTCCCACTCTCCCACTCACTGAACAGCTATTGTTTGTTTATCTGTTGGGGCGAGGGATGAGAATCACTGCTTCAAGCCACAGAGTTTAATTAGGCCTGCTTCATTATGTTTCTCTGGAATGACAGGATTTTCAGCCCAGCAGCTATCAGCTCAAATGCAGAAAATGTTCATTCTCGCTTGAGCCCTGATTCCGTGGAGAGTGCACAGTCAGTGAGCTCCCCACTAATCTAGCTGGAGGTCTCCTGGCTTGTAGACCTGCTGGTTTGGAAAGCCTCTCTGCCTTCTAAGAGTGCAGTAAAGTCCCTGTCACTCACCATTCCTACTCTGCATGTCTAAAAGGGCGGTGTGTTTGGGGGTACACAGTGCGACAGTTTGTTTCTGAGTTTTTCCATCTTCCCCTCATTTCCTCACCTGTGAAATGAGGCTGAGCTAGAATTTCGCTGTGTGTTCCTAGAGCCAAGCTCACTGTTCTCACACTGAAGGTTCGCTCATTCCTGTGTTTGGTCCCATTAAATGCTGACGGGTTCTGCTTTTTCCCAAACAGGTAATTCTCTATTTTCTATTAAATGCAGAGGTGGAAGGGGGCATGTTATTCAAAAACTCCAGCAGTTGAGATCTTCTTCTGGGTTAGTTCCCTTTGGCTCAGGCAGAGGCACAGCTATGCTAGTCACAACACACGTCTCTAATTCCAACCTGGCCATGGCCGTGAAGGCCATGGTAAAGCGCGCCCCCCACCCCCGCCCCCGACCCTGTTCCATACTCGTCCTGCTGTGCTCCTTGTAACAGGAAAACATTGCTTTGCCTTCTGCTAAGTGGGACTGGACATTTGGCCAAAGAGCAACTTAGCATGGGTTAAAATGTGCTTTGTTCACTCAGCTCAGGGAATTCTCCCTTTATTCCTGAGGGCTGCTGTCTGAGTTAATGATTTCTTTGATGATAGGCTCTGCATGAATTCACTTTAACATGGACAGAGGTGCCCTGTTTTCTAATGTGGTTTCTGTTGTGTTCCCTTAAAATTGCGAGCTCTAATTGGAAGCTGATACGTTTTGACGTGTAAGCAACCAAATTACTCCATACAGCAAGGGAGAATTTTTTTTTAGTGATTTTGACCAGGTAGGATGGCAAGGTCAATTGAGGGACTAATGAACCTCAAGTGTTGGTTTTTTTCAGATCCCTACCAGAACCGGATTTAATTTGCTCTTTTTTGAACGGCCAGCAGTCTGGAAGCTGCTGCTGACTCTCCCAGCCCTGGGTTTGTCCTCAGGTTGCTGTTTGAACTTCACAATGGGATCTGCTCACTGGTGCTCATGTTGGTCTCCTGCCCTCTTTCTGCCTTTGGGGCTTTTGTGCCTCTTTTCAGAAGGACCACAGGGTGCAACTTCCTGACCTGCCACTTTGCTTTCTTTGTCCTCATCTGTTCTTCCTCATCAGGCTCCCTAGTTAGCAGCTCAGTTCTCCAAACTTATTTTGGGGAGAGTTCGCATCTCTCAGGCAGGCAGTTTTTTCACCTGAAGACATCAACAAGGAGGGTGTCTTCTGTAAGCTCAGAAATGTTTGGAAACATGTTTTCCTGGTGTCTCAGGTCTGCCTGGAGCTACATCTTCCTCCTTGGCCCTGACAGAGGCTGAGTTACTTTTGGTTAACTGGAGGTCAAGTCCATGTGCCATGGCAGCGGAAATTGTTTTGATTGCTAGGCAGCAAATAGTGGCAAGATCCTATCGAAAAACGGGTGGAAAGGAGGAGGTTATAAGGTGTGCTGATTCCTTTTGTGACCGTCAGAAATCTGTCCTGTACCAAATCTATTTACCTCCATCTGACAGCCATGACACACTCAAAATATACATATAAAAAAATTAACATTTTAAGAAGAAAGCTCCATTAGAGTGTGTATTATAGAGTTCTTCTGCAGGGCGTTTTCATGTAGGTCAGCACATTTAAATAAGCTACATTAGCATAATATGCGAGGGAAATGTTGATAGTCCAGTGAACTTAATGTTTGGTTTTCTGAAGGATTCAAGAAATATTCTTGAATCTAAAAATACTTGACTCTATTACATTACTAAACCTGTGATTGTGTAAGATGGAATTTGCAATTCTCTTGTCAAATAGTATTTATCTCTATAGGAAAATAAAATTGTGGTGCTAATTTGTCTAAAATCTCCACGAATACCCTGTAAAACATTAAATCTCTTTGGTGTTTAGGGACAGTCTGCAGAGGAGACAAGTTTTTGCAATTTCTAGTGTCTAAAATTTTATGTCTAGGTTTGGGTTTGGGGGGTAATTTTTTGTTTGTTTAGAGCTGGAGGAGATTTTAAAGGGATATTAAAAAAAGCTCAGTAAGAAGAAAAGGTTACCAGTAGGTACTAAAGGAAAGCCATCTTGACCTCTGCGGTAAGGAAACAGCAATTAACACCGTCTTAGGTTCACAACAAAACTGTAGCTTTGTTCATTCATTTATAGTTCACTGGGTGCTAGAAATTGTGAAGACAGGTGCTTGGAAATCCACATGAATAGGAGGGGACAGTAAGAAACAGACCAAACAGTAAGAACTAAGAACAGTTTACGTTTGGTGCTGCTCTCAGGAACATCACTGCCATTGATTGTTAAAACATTAGCTTAGGGTGTGGGTAGCAGGGCAGACCTTCATTATCCTTGTTTTATGGAGGTGAAATCTGAAGCCAGGAAGCATAAATGTCTTGTTTAAGGTGATGCAGTTGGAAATGGCAAATTGGGCTTCAAATATGAGTACTCAAACAGTTAGGGGGGAGAGAGTCAGCAAGGTTCGAGGGCTGATTATTGTAAAGCGGCCGTCATGGGATTGTTGAGCCTCCCAGATCCCTGCACACGGTGACTTTACTAAGTACCTCTGATCATTGTTCGGTAATAAGGGTCCCTAGGGAAATTTCTGAGTAGTGATCTTGGACTTCCGCTTCTTCGAATCACTTAATGAAATGTTGAAGGAAAACCAAGGTCATATCTGGGGAGCAGACGGATGCCTGATTAAGTTTTTTCGGTTTGCCAATGTCCTGCCGAGGCAGATGAATATGAAGTGGTTATTTTGCCCAGACAGAACACTATCAAAGAAATAGTTGTGTTTTTCCAAAGTTAAATGGGCATATTATAACCCTCATTGGTACTCAAGCCTTCTACCTTGGCCCAACTCCAAAAGAAGGAAGGATGCTTTTATATAAGTGGTTCTCTATTCCAACCTGCCCATTGTTTAGACCAGTTTTGAAAGGAATTCTCACAATACCTGGAGTGGGTAAGTGCCTATATTTTTTTTTTCCTTTTTAGGAACTACTTTAATAATTGGTTAATAGCAGTTATAAATTTGTGGATGGAAGAACTATAATCTTTTCCATATAAATGTTTTGTGTACGTATCTGCTTGGATGGGAGTATCCCTGAGGGCATATTCCAGTTTAAGAAATAATGATGCTTAACTGTAAAATGAAAGCCATCTTTAGTGTTCCTTTAGGCAACACGTGTTTATTAAGGTCCCACTGTGAGCTGGTCTCTGCTGGACTTGAAATGTACTGATAAACAGCAGAGACAGTCCTTGTCCAAGGGGAACTTGGAGTCTGGCTCTGAGACCATCCTATTTTTGTTGCTTTCCATGTTTTTAAGGATTGAATAAAAATGGAAGGGTTAAGCAAATAGGACATCACAGCTGTGTGGTTTTTATCTGAAATCCATGCTTTACCTGTGATCTACTCTTTACACGTGATCTGGTTAATAACATGTTAATGAGCCATCAAACCAGTGACTTGGGTTTTTTGTTCAAGACTAAACTGTGGATTTACTTCTGCCGAGTGAAATTCCTTCATTCATTTGCTCATTCATTCATTCATACTTGCATGAAATGCCTTTGGGGCACCTGCCACCTGCCAGGAATGTTTTTAAGTGCTGAGGAACATTGAGGAACAACACAGACTAAAATCCCTGCCACAGAATGTACATTTTAAAAGGGAAGAATGACAACGATCAACGTAAATAAAGTGTAAATAATATTACGTAAAATAAGCGCTAAGAAAAAAAAAGGCAACAAAGGGTGAAAGGAGGTTTGCAAAGAGGAGAACGTTGGTATTTTACATAAAGCAGCTTGGGTAGGCTTCTCTGAGGAGGTGGTCTGAGGTTGCTGAGCAACCCAGCCATGTGGATGATGGAGGAAAGGCCACTCTAGGCCATGCTGAAGACCCTGAGTGGGGCGTGTACCCAGCATACCGTTCGGAGGCCAGCGTGGCTGGGGCTGGGGACCACTGGGCAGTACTAGACCAGGTCAGCGAGGTAGGAGGGTCAGATCATTCAGGACATTATAGGCCTTAATAAGGATGTTAGGTTTGATTGTGAGTGAGCGAGGCAGAGAGCTGCTAGAGGATTTGAAGCAGGGGAGTAAGACAATTGTTTTCCTTAGGGCCACTGTGACTGCTATTTGAAGAATAGAGTGTGGGAAGCTGGGGCAGACCAGGGTGAGCCACTGGAAAGCCATACTGTGATCATTAGAGATGCCCAGGGGCTTGGGCGACTGCCATAGACTGGGGGATCATGAGAATTGGTGGATTCTGAATAGTGTTTAATGGTAGAGGCAAGAGGATTTGCTGATGGATTGGACGTGGGTGAAAGAGAGAGAACAAGAAGAGGTGAAATGAAAGTGCCACGGGCTGCAAGGAGATATGCCCCAGGAGAAGCAGGTGGGGAGGAAGGTCCAGGAGCTCAGCTGTGGGTGTGTTACCTTGAGCTGACCATGACAGTTGAGGGGGGATACTGAGGCAGTGGTTGGGTATGTGGGTCCGGGCTCCCAAACATTTGAGGTCAGAAAGGGGAGGAATTAGAGGAGTAATGTCATAGGATAAACAGGTGACTGCTGTGGCCTGGAGGTCGAATGATCATGAGGGAGGAGTTTCAAGGAGGTAAACAGCCGTTTGGTGTCCTTGATGTTTAGTGAGGCGAAGCCTGAGAACTGGCCATTGGATTAGCGATGCCGTGGTCAGTGGGTTGAGGGCTGCAAATCTCCACCTGAATTGGACTCCAGAGAAAAAGAGCAGAGGTTGAAGGCAGGAGGCAGGCATGGGGCAGCAAAGGGGACAGACGCATGGGGGCAGCTGGCAGGGCAGGGTGCAGGATCCCCAGAAGGTGGGTTTTGTTGGAACTAAGGCCGGCCTGCTGAGTAGGACCCTGGGCAGATGAGCAGGCTGGACCCCACCCCAGGAGGAGAGCTGGCATCAGCAGCACAGGAGGAGTCTAAAGTCATTTTACAGGTAGGTTGGAAGGTGTGTGGTGGGTTCTCATGGGAGGTCTTTGCCACCAGTTTCCAGGTCCTCAGTGAAGCCATAATGTAGGGAAGGTTTGAAATGAAAGAACTTCTAAAAACTCACCAGGATGCATGACCAGTTTTTCTGCCCATCTCCCAGTTTTCATCATTGTTTCTTTCAGGCTAGACTCACAGCTCCTTCAGATTTAAAATTTCCCTTTGGAAGTGCAAGTTTATCTTTTCTTAAAGGCAGAATTACCAACTTTTCAAGAGGTTCTTTCCTGACTCTGGTGAGTTGCCAAGGATGGGACCTATGATGAGATTTGCATCTGTCTAAAACCCACACAATAGGAATTCTGCTTTTTGGTACCAGGGTGTACTTAGAGTGTAATGTAGCTGCGGGAACCTCTGGACTAAGCGTAAATCCAATTCAGTCATTTGAAGAGCAAGAAACTCATTTCTGGCTCGGCGCCTATAGCTCAACCGGCTAAGGTGCCAGCCACGTACACCTAAGGTGGCGGGTTCAAATCCCCAGCCCGGACCCGCCAAACAACAATGAT